>NC_133951.1:4548274-4902565 GCF_031877795.1 Strix aluco
TCTTTTGTGCCTCTGCAGCCACACGGTTGGCATGGCTCAGCTGGATCTCCATTTCATTCAGGTCTCCCTCCATCTTCTTCTTCAGCCGCAGGGCTTCATTCCTGCTCCTGATCTCAGCGTCCAGGGTGCTCTGCATGGACTCCACAATTCTGAGGTGGTTTCTCTTCATCTGGTCAATCTCCTCATCTTTCTCTGCGATCTTCCTGTCAATCTCAGATTTCACCTGGTTGAGCTCAAGCTGGAGGCGCAGGATCTTGCCCTCTTCATGTTCTAGGGAGGCCTGGACAAGTGCACACAAACATTTGTAATGTCAATAAAGCTACTGCTTGCTTTCTGGGACATTATGTAATATTCCAGGAAATCTCAGCTGGCTGCGCTGCCCAGCCAGAACACAGGGGGACCACGAATATTTCCCCATTGCTCATATTTTTAGTGCAGACACCAGTGATTGTAAGCATGTACCTCAGCTTCTTCTAGAGCAGCCTGGATTTCAGATTTCTCTTGCTCAATCTGCTTCTTGACTTTCTCCAGCTCATGAATCACCTTTCCTCCCTCTGCAATCTGCTCTGTGAGGTCGGAAATCTCCTCTACAAGGAAGGGTGAAAAGTGGCATGCTCAGGCACAGAGCTGAAGGGGAATGGCCCTGCCACGCCACAATGACAGGCATCTTCTCATCACTGCAGTTCCAGACCCATTTATTGTGGCAGATAGATAAGCTTGTGAGAAAGCCCTGCCAGGAGCAGAGGGCCAGGGACTTACGCTGCAAGTTCTTGTTCTCACGCTTCAGCGTTTCCAGGTGGTCCAAGGACTCCTCATAGGCATTCTTCATCTTAAACAGCTCCGTGCTGAGAGAGCGAGACTCCTTCTGGGAGGCTTCCAGCTCAGCCTGTGTTTCCTCATACTTCTGCTTCCATTCTGCCAGGATCTGAAGAGAAACGGGGTGTCAGTATGGAGGTGGCAATCAGGAGGACATGCTCTGCCCAGGAGCCCCGGCGCTGCAGCCCAAAAGACCTTGTCAAAGTTCTTCTGCTTCTTATCCAGAGCTGCACAGGCAGCATTAGATCGCTCCACGTCAATCATCAGATCCTCCACTTCATTCTGCAGCCTCTGCTTTGTCTTTTCCAGGGAGGCACATTTGGCATTCACAGCCTCAACATGTTCCTCTGCATCCTGCAGGCGCTGTGCCAGCTTCTTCCTGGGAGGTGGTAAGAACAGCTCATGGTTTGAGAGCAAAGGGGAGGCTGTGGTGTGTGGCTGATGGGCTTTTCACCACAGGATATTTTACCACTTCATTGAGTACATATCCTATGCACAGACAGTGCAAGTCCTCCCCCAGCCTGTCACTCTTTTCCCAGTTCAGATTTCCAGGCTTTCACAACCACTGTGCCTTCTGTGACTACTGCCCAGAGGTTTTCTGTACCATTCTCTGGGTCAGGGGAATATTTTCCTCTATGTTTCCTAAACCACAGTCTTTGGAGGATATACTTTACCTCAGCCCTTACCCTGCCCCAAAGCACAGCTTTAACTTTTTAGGACAATATCGCATTTGTGTCTTCAAATTTCCCATTAGCCTACCCCTTCTTTTGTCTTCCCCACGTTCCTCACGTACTTGGCCTCCTCCAGCTCCTCCGTGCGCTGAATAGCATCCGTCTCGTATTTGGTTCTCCACTGGGCCACTTCGCTGTTGGCCTTGGACAGGGCGCGCTGCAGCTCCCCCTTGGCTTCCTGCTCCTCCTCATATTGTTCCCGGAGCAAGTCACAGTCGTGCCGAGCTGACTGCAAGCCATGGGCTAGGGCGTTCTTGGCCTGGGTAGAGAGCAGGATTGGGACAAGGAATGGTAATATCTGGGAAATCTCTTCCAAAGGGTTAATGTAACACTGCCAACATGACCGCTGGGAGGGTATAGGTGTTTGCAGTGAAGGACAGATGTAAGCCTGGAGGACAAAATCCACCAATCACACCACCTGCAGAAATGAAAATCTTCTCCCAGTATGGCTTCTGCTAAGCAGACCCTGTCCCCACTAGGCAGTGTGAAGTTAAGAGTGTTTTTGTTGGCCAGATGTAGGACAAACAATCACCTTTATCTCTTCCTCTAGGTGCCTCTTGAGTTCTTCAATCTGCTGGGTGAAAGCCTGCTTGCCTCTTGACAGCTGAGAAATCAGAGCATCTTTCTCCTCCACCTGGCGCGAATATTCACCTAGGAAAGCACACAGGAAGGAAATATTTTCATTGTCGTTTGTGACTGGTTTAGGATGACCTCCCGTTCCACAGCTCAGAGGGGGCTCTCTCACCTGATTCTGTCTGCAGACGAGCTCTTTGAGCACTGAGATCATTGATCATGCGCTGATGCTCTTCTTCCTTTGTCTTAATCTCACTCAGCTGGTCTTCCAGTGCGCGGCACATCTTCTCCAGATTTGCCTGTGGAGAACACAGAGAATGAAAGAAGATTAGTATCTGGACACCTCCTTATTCTGAACAGCACGATTCTCACCAGAAAAATCTGCACGGGCATGTAAGTTATTTGCTGCTCCTTGGCATTAGATCATTGGAAATACAGTTCCATACAGAGTCAGAGAGTTATATTGTAACCTGACCACAGGTTTCAGCATTATTTATTTTCAAGTTGTATTCAGGATATTTTTCAATACCTTGGCTTTAGAGACAGACTCCATGTTACTGGCCAAGTCATCAATCTCCATCTTCAGCTCACTCTTCTCCTTCTCCAGCTTCTGCTTCACTCGTTGCAGGTTGTCGATCTGCTCCCCAAGCTCAGCTGTGCTGTCCGCGTGCTTCTTCCGCAGGGTGGCAGCCGTGGCTTCGTGCTGCAGCGTGGCCTCTTCGAGGTCACGCCGCATCTTCTGAAATTCTGCCTCACGCTTCTTATTCATCTCGATCTGAGCTGCTGTAGCCCCTCCTGCTTCTTCCAGGCGCTCGCTGATCTCCTCTAGCTCCCTCGAGAGGTCAGCCCGATGCTTCTCTGCTTTTGCCCGAGAGGTTCGCTCTGCCTCAATCTCCTCCTCCAGTTCCTCAATACGAGCCTGGGGAACATTAAGGACCCTTCACACCCATGCCCTCCTCCTTCCTGACCTGACACTGGCTGAGAGAGGGCAAGGGACAGAGGCTTGCCTGCAGCTCCTTGATCTTCTTCTGTAACTGCATGCCCAGGGCTTGCTCATCCTCAGTTTTGCTCTGGATCTGGCTGATTTCAAAGTCTTTCCTTTGGGCAAAGCAAACCGTGTCAGAGCTCAAAGAGAAAAAGACAAGTGCACCAGCCCAGCACTCAGGGGCCCCACAGCCACACTTACTTCTTCAGTTTCTCATCCAGCTGCTGCTTATCATTTTCCAAGTCCATTATGGTGTCATGGGCCAGCTTCAGGTCTCCTTCAAGTTTCCTCTTAGCTCTCTCAAGGTCCATGCGCAGTTTCTTCTCTTGCTCCAAGGACCCTTCCAGCTAAAAAGAACAAGACCACCAATGCTCCACCATTCAGGTTTAACTCTATACCTGTCCTGCTCTTGCTGTGTGCCTCCGTGCTTACATCGTCCACTTGCTGCTCCAGCTTGGTCTTAGCTTTGGTCAGCGTGTTGACTTTGTCCTCTTCTGCCTGCAGGTCATCCAGTGTCTGCTGATGGGCCTCTTGGAGGGCTTTCTTCTCTTTTGTCAGCTTGGCAATGGTCTCGTCCAGGCCTGCCATCTCCTCTGTGAGGTTTTTCACCTACAAATATGAGCAAGTGTCAAAATTGGGTAGAAAACACGTTCACTGGTGCAGTGACTTTTTCTCTTTACAGTGTTTTGCCAGGTGTTTCATTTATCCTTTGGATGCTCAGACAAATACCAGCTCAAAATATTCTAAAGCCAACATGTCTTATGGTAGCAGGCTTTTGCCCTAAGGGTCAGTGATGTCTTGGCCCTTGATGTGTCTCCCCACATGTGTACCTTGTTTTCTGTGGCATGCTTTTCCTTCTCAACCTTGGCCAGTGTTAGCTCAAGGTCATCAATATCTTTCTTCAGCTCTGAGCATTCATCTTCCAGTTTTCTCTTCTTGGCTGTCAGCTCAGCATTAATTTCTTCTTCATCTTCAGCCCTTTCAGTCACCTCCTTTACTTTGGCCTCCAACTGGATTTTGGTTTTGATGAGCTGGTCACATCTTTCCTCAGCATCAGCTAAAGCATCAGCTTCCTGGTGGGAAAGTACAGGAAAAGTCATTTAATGCTGAAGGAACAGATGTGCATCAGTAAGGCCTCTGGGATTACTTTTGGGGAAAAGGTTACTGCACAATTACATTACAAATTGCAAATTTAGAATTCAGCTCTAGTGTGTTGCCTAAATGTTGTCTAAGTTTCCGAGAGGCCAAATGGCATTGGTGACAAACAAGGCTAGCACTTGTGTCATAGGATGTAATGAGCATCTGTGTCTTCTGGGAGCAGTAGCTACAGAAGCTCAGGTAAGATATGCCATAAGAAATGGTGCTAGGCTCTTCATTTCATCAACTGAATTAAGGCAGAGTAGCTGGTCAACTGAATCACTAGTCCACTAAATACACTACAGTAACTATAATGCGGCTTCATGTCATGAACTCACATGGAGACATGTACATGTAGGCATTAAGACTGAAAAGTCATTCTTTAGCTTCAACTCCACTTTGTAATACTGAGACTTGCTGGGGAAAGACTGTGGCCTGAATTTTGCCTTTAGTTATGTGGTATTCAGCTTAAAATATTTTACAAGGTGGTTTAGTGGACAATTTGAGTTCTGTAGTACAAAAGAAGTGTTAGATCTTATTTACTCATGTTACTCACTGCCTGCACTTGGAGCTGCAGATCGTTTTTCTCCTGCACCAGTTTCACCATTTTCTCCTCCAGCTCCTTCCTCTTTGCCTCAGACTTTGCAAGCTCTTCCTTGGTTTTCTCAAACTCTTCCTTCATGTTGGCCATCTCCTTCTCAGATTCTGCACTCTTCAGCAAGGGCTTGATCTTGAAGAACAGCTTCATCCAGGGCCAGTGCTTGACGTTCATGAATGCACGAATGTTGTACTGGATGCAGAAGATGGACTCCCTGAAGCATAATTAAAAAGTACATTGAATATTTTCAGTATGATGGGTGCCAACACTTTCTCCCAAGTACAGTGACTTTAACTGAAGATGAGGAACGTCTACCTCCTCTGCACCATTCTCTGGTATTCGACTCTCATCAGGAAGCCCCTGCACCTGGCCTGGGTGCGAGTGATGAGCTGTGCCAGCTTCTCATCCCTCATCTCCTCCAGGAGTCCCAGCAGCCCAGCTTTGAAGAATACCTTGAGAAAGGGAATGTTGCAGCACATCACTGTCACCTAGAACAAAGCACTGACCCGCAGTGAGTGAGCCAAGGAGGGTTTGTACCTTGGTGTGGCCAAATTTGTACTGGGTGTGGTCCACATCGATTGACCCAAGAAGCTTCTCAGAAGCCTTCTTGCTATCAATGAACTGTCCCTCTGGGATAGCACTGGCATTAAGCACCTTGTATCTGGGAAAAGAGAAAGAGGAAGATAAGACTATTTTTGTCCCAGCCAACACACACTAGCTACTGAACCCCGTCAGCTCACATACAGCTATTTTTGACAACAGAGTCCAGCCTGAATGAACCAATATTGTTTGTAATGATGCTGACGAGTGCAGTGCTCTTACCTCTGCTTGAAGTCAGCGTAGAGAACTCTGCTGGGGAAACCTTTCCTGCAAATTCTGATGCCTTCCAGCACTCCGTTACACCGCAGCTGGTGAAGTACCAGTTCATGTTCCATGGCACCTAGCAATTCAGAGCAGAAATGCATATTACAGCTTCCAGTGCAGAGGAGAACGATTGTATCAGAGCAAGTTCTCTGTCTGCTTGAGCATCTTACCAGGCGTTTTTGTTTCATTTGGGATGATGCAACGGACAAAATGGGGGTGAGTGCTCCGTAGATTGGTCATCAGCTTGTTTAAGTTCTCCTGTGGGATCATGTTTAAGAGCTTAGATGAAAAAAATTTACTTCTGTATACTCTGTGTCTAGATTTCAAGGGATTTATATAAAGAATCTTAGGACGAAGAAGCTTTCAATTTCAAAATTTAGATTTAATCAAACTTCTATATACTTCAGTATTCTCATTTAAAAAAAATTGAAATTCTGCACCTTAATCTGGATGATAGAAAACACTACTGTATAAAAATTTTAATACAAGCGTTTATGGGATTAATATTTATATTATATCTCAGATTCTGAAAAATGTTTTTCACAAAAAATATTAGCGGACTTTTAAAAGAAATTCAGGTGGTCGTTTGAAGACTGCTTGAACCAAATCCCAAATGGGAACAGATAATTACTATGTAAAGGCAGTGAGTAACTTCTGCTCACTTAACACTTATTGTTTCATTATAAAATCATGGTTATGAGAAGAACAGGAGTTTAGATAGCTCAGATTTGAAACTATGTGCATGTCACTTTACAGATTATGAAGTTCATACTTTACCCGAAAAAGAGCCGAGACTGTCTGGAAAGAAGAACCCTTCTTCTTTCCACCCTTCTTTCCACCACCAGCGCCACCACCACTAGCCTCTTCCAAAAAAAAAAAAAAGAGGTTTTTTATTACCTTTTTTTTACATTTTTACATTTCATAAATGTTGGAGAAAAAAGATTTTTAGAAAACTAACCTGTTTCTGCTCCACCATAGGAGGCAAAAAGTAAAGCCAGTGTCTTCACCGATGATTTCTGGTACAACCCAATGACAGTTTCATTCAGGGGGTCCTTGTTCTTCTCAAGCCAGCCAGAGATGTTGTAGTCCACTGTGCCAGCATAGTGCACCAGGGAGAAGTGGGCCTCAGCCTTGCCTTTGGCAGGCTTGGGCTTCTGGAAGTTTGCAGACTTGCCCAGATGCTGGTCGTAGAGCTTGTTCTTGAAAGAGGTGTCAGTTGCCTTGGGGAACATGCACTCCTCTTCCAGGATGGAGAAGATGCCCATGGGCTGGAAGATAGTACAATAAAGAAAGAATAATATGATCACAACTTGGTCTTAAAGGGAATATAGTAAAAGACAGGAAGCTGAGAAACATAACAATACTCTTGCCATGAAGAAGATTTATTTCTAAAAAGTGAATTTAAAAGATTCACCTGCTTGACTCACACCTTGGCACAGTGATTCACAAAGTTTTTTTATGCTAAAAACCATGTTAAAAAATCAGGAGGAGAAAGATTATATTTAAAAATATTTTTCACAAAAGTGTCCATTGTCTATTTACTTAAGTTTTTGTATTTTTAATCAGCTCCTTAAATTACAAGAAATCTCTCTGATTTTCTTGCACTCAGAGGTCAAGCACTGACTGTACTGGCTTGTAGTTACTTACCATCTAGAAAAAAATATGTTGTCCAGATTTTTATTCCAGAACCTTAAGAAAATATTTTTATTTTACTTTATGAGTTGCTCTGTATTTTTGAAAAAATATAATTTAATCAAGCAAGCAGAGATACCTTTCACACAGGGAAGGTGTGTGAGGAATGACTTCTGTATTTATCTGTGGATAGTATCTCTAATGCATAATAACCAATAGTACAGATCAAGAGTTATTTCAACAACTAAAACAGAATGTGTGAAACTAACCATGGAAGAGACCTTTTTTTTGAATAATATTTAACCATTTTCAATTTAAAATAATGAGATCCTGAAAATACAAGACATTTTAAATTAAAAATTTACCTTCTCAATGAGCTCAATGCAGGCAGCCAGGTCCATCCCAAAGTCAATGAATGTCCATTCAATTCCCTCCTTCTTGTACTCCTCCTGCTCCAGCACGAACATGTGGTGGTTGAAGAACTGTTGCAGTTTCTCATTGGTGAAGTTGATACACAACTGCTCCAGACTGTTGAACTTCACAGTGGAAAAAAAACCAAACAGCCACCCATCATGATCATGCACAGTTCCTGATCATTCTCAACCCTTTATAAATCTCCCCACTTAAAACACAACTGTATTATAAGGACCACACCTTAGCAGGACCTATATGCTGCTCCCCAAAGAAATATCTACATAATGATAATGGAAGTTTTTCCAGAGCAGGTATTCCTAGTGTATCTCTTAGGATTCATAAAGTACTTTGGTATTTTTTTGTTCAGCCAAAAAGATAAGTGTATGTCCTGGTCTCCAATTTTTAAATATTTGATATCTCTGATCAAACACTTATCTATTCATTCTTTGGTTCTTTAAGCAATGTACATACACATCTTTAACCTGTTATATGTTTGTCAATGGGTATTCAAATCCTAGTTCTGTTCTACACTCTCTTATATAAAATTATTGTAATTACGCTGAGTTTTTTTAATCATCAGTGAGCTTAAACTGTTAATATATTACAACATATACAATATTATTTGCTACTTCTACACGAACAACATAATTCTGTGCTTGTACTGATGAACCTTCTGATGATTTTTCTCTGTGCTACAAAAGTAAATGAAGGACTTTCTTCCAGAAAATTGCAAATGACTAGCATTTTAAACCTCCAGAAGAATATTACTGGGAAGTCCGCTGATATAGCAGTCTCCCCCTGCAAAAGCCATCCTCAAACCTGGAATCCTCACATCAAAGATCTCGAAGCCAGCAATGTCCAGGACACCAATGAAGTACTGTCTGGGCTGCTTCGTATCCAGCTGCTGGTTGATGCGAACAACCATCCACAAGAACATCTTCTCATAGACAGCCTTTGCCAGAGCACCCACTGAATTGTTCACCTAAACCAAAGAAGAATGTAGCAGAAGAAAAACAATGTCTGGAGCAAATAGTAAATGATACAAGCCAGAGGTTCCCAGTCACCAGCTGGTTGTTACCTGCTGCACGGTTTGACCCTTGGTCACATATTCATTCCCAACCTTGACTCGGGGGTAGCAGAGGGCCTTGAGCAGGTCTGCTGAGTTCAGACCCATCAAGTAGGCGGCCTTGTCAGCAACTAAGTAGAAGGACAAGGAGATAGAACAATTAAGACTAACAAGACATGCAGCATTTTGAGTGATGAACCCTTTTCAAAACAACTGCAATATTGAATGTCCTTGTGATCAAATTCTACTTGCTGGATTTCAGAGGAAGCACAACAGTCATTAAAGTGAAAATCATCTTTGTTTTGAAAGCTTTTCAGAGCAGTACACGTAAGTGCTATTTGTGTCTTTAAAAATCTTCACAGAAGAATCTAGACGCAATGTATTTATTAAAAAATCATCCTGAAAGCTGAAGTTCATCACTTCAGAGCTAATTGGCATCTATAAACCAGGCAACAAAATACCAAAGTTTTGCAGGTTGGCCACCTGAGTGTAATCCAAAACCCGTGCTCAGGTACTTGGAGTACATGTATTCTTTTGCAGCAGCTATAACCCTAAAGGGGAATGCATTCCAAAATTAGAGGTAAGAATTAAGAATTGCCCCTTTCTGGAGACTTATTTTTATAGTCATAGAAGAAAGGCAGGCATATTAATTCATTCAGGATCAAAACCTAAAAATTTAGTCCTGAAGCTGGCCATCTGAGCATTCTTTGGAAGAATTAGACGGGGCTTAGTCATTTTAAACCGCGTATGCATTATATAAGATTTAAGTGCTTAAGTAGTCAGCTGGGAAGTAAGAATCTAAGTCAGTTCTTCCCTAGCATAGTGTTCCTATGCTTCACTTAGACTGATGTTCAAATGGTACCAGTATGTAGTGTCAATTATGGGTTTGAATCTCCAAAGGGGAAGAAAGAAGTTGAGGGAAAGTTCCCTTTTACCTGGGCAAAATTCCTAAATAACATGTGATTTATAAAGGAGAAGTTCTAATGCTGAATTTAATGCCTCCATTTTCTTTAAAAAAGAAACTAGAAATACAATTTCTGAAAAATCTTTCTCTTCTCAGTAGGTCTTTAATATAAGCACACTGAGCAGACTGTGCTATCCCAAACTGAGGTAGACCAGGAGAGAATTATGTACACATATGCAATTTATACTTTAAATAAAGATTATGCAGTAATTGGAAAAAAAGGCATATTTTGGATGGCAGTTTCATACCTGTATACTATCTCACCTAAACACTTTTTTTACACATTTCCACTGTTCTCTTTCTCCATATTCCAAACACTGAATTATTATTGCTACTTCTATTTCTAACAGGTCAGTCACAGACTTTGCTAATACCTTCTGTGCCATCCGGCTCTGCCTGCTCCTCTCGTTGTTTCTGCTTGAACTTCAAGTTCCCGTAGTGCATGACAGCCCCTGTCAACTTGTAAATGGCTGTTTTCTCATCAGCAGTAAAGCCCAGGATGTCAATGGCACTCTGCAATAGGAACAATAAAATAAAAGCTTTGTCTGGGAGAGATGACAATAGCTAAAACATTTTTAATTGCTACTTACATCTGTAGCCATCAGCTCCTCCTGGTCATTAATGCTGGCAACTGTGATCTCACCTTGACTCACAAAGTGATAGTCATATGGGTTGGTGGTAATGAGAAGCATGTCTGAAAGTAAGAAGAGGGGGCATGAAGGCTTAGTTAAGCAAGTAATAGTGTGAGCTGATGTTCAGCAATCTTCCTCCAAGTTAATCATTCTTCCTACCTATTAGCTCCGGCTTCTTGTTGGACATGATTTGATAAAATATGTGGTAACTTCTTTCTGCTTTGAGCTGGAAAGTGACTCTGGACTTCTCCAGCAGATCTGGAGGGAAAATTTAATTAGAAACAAGAAGAAACAGCAAAAAATAAAGTAAGGAGAAATGGGAAGAAAAAGAGGGAAGGCAGGATAGATGGTTAGATTAAAAGATGCTGTATGGATAGATGAGTGGATGGATGGACTGTGAACTGTTCAGGAAAGTTTCTTACATGTTTCAATATCGGCAGAAGCTAGTTTTCCTGTGGCACCGAAGTGAATTCTGATGAATTTGCCCTTTAAAGGAATAAAAGTGTCTTAAGATTTACATCATGAAAATATATCCAAAATGAAGAGTTTTGCCATTTACTCCATTTGGCACAATATTTCTACTTAGAGACATTTTCTTAAGAATCATCTATATTTCCACCATTGACAGAAGGTCATCTTTTAACTTTTTGACCATGAAAATAATCAACAGTGGCACAGCTGTATATTTTATGTATGTTGAATGTGCAAATGGGAAGGAATGGGTAGATATTGTTAGCTTCTAACTATATCCTGCATACAGAGAGCAGTCACCTTAATGATATGGAAACAGCCATTTAACTAAGTCAGCTGCTTAAATGTCTTGTTATCAAATAAGCCATTTCACTTCTGATTAATTAAATTTGACATAGAGCAAATGTATTATTCAAGTATAAATTCTCTCTCCCCCTCCCCCCCTCCCTTCTTCTTTCATTCTTTTTTTCTTTCTGTATCTCTCTCTTTCTCTCTTTCTTTCTCTCTCATCTTTCCTGACCTCCTCCCTTTCTTCTTGGCATTCTGTCTGTCTGTCTTTTAGCAAACAAACAGAAATATAAGTGAAAATAAATAAAACTATTTTTTAACACTACAATACATTATAGGAGAAAGAGCATTACTTTAATTTGAAACTCAATCCAAAGCAGAATTAATTTTTTTCATACAATCACTATTTTTGAAATATGAAGAATTACCTTTAGGATAAGTGGCAAAGTAATGATAAGAAAGTTAAATCTTACTCTTGAAAATAAAATGGTTGAACAACAGAAAAAAATGATCGCCATTCTCCTGTTTAATAAATTTCAGGAATCATTTGGTTAAGCAACTTACAAAGCGTGAGGAGTTGTCATTCCTGACCGTCTTGGCATTTCCAAAGGCCTCCAGCAGTGGGTTAGCGCTGATGATCTGATCCTCAAGCGTTCCCTGCAGAATGATAATTATTGTTGGTTATCCTCTCCAAAAATCATGTCAGGATCAGAGAAAAACATTGGTTCCAGCATTTTTGATTTACCTGCATTTTGCCTGCTGTCTGCTCCTCCTTCTTCTTATCTCCACTCGCTGCAATTGTTGCAAAGTACTGGATGACACGCTTTGTGTTCACAGTCTTCCCTGCTCCGGATTCTCCGCTGTGAAACCAAAGAGAGAAGCAGAGAGCGTGTGGTCAGGCGGGAGGTCCCCCAGCACTGGGCAGCCCCACAGGGACCCGAGAAGGGGTGTACATACGTGATCAGGATCGACTGGTTCTCGCGATCTGTGAGAGAGGCAGAAATACAGTGCTTAAAACTCAATGAACAACACAGAAAGAATGAAATGTAGTCAGTAAGTTTAATGTTTTCAACTCCATGCTGTCAGCTTGACTTAAACAAACAAAAAATCTCCACAGCACCTCATTAAGTGCAGGGGTGTCTTCTATTTAAAATAGTAGAAACAATTATGTGAAAATAGTAAAACAGGCTTTGAAAAAGTCTCTTCATGTTACTGAGACAGAGTATCCCTCCAGAGAATTTCACGGGACAATCCCTCTGAGACAGATGCAGTCACTCACCAGTCAGCATGAACTGATAGGCATTGTCAGAGATGGAGAAGATGTGTGGAGGGGCCTCCTGGCGCTTCTTGCCTCGGTAGGCCAACACCACCTCCGGGTTGTACACCGGCAGCCACTTGTAGGGGTTGACAGTGACGCAGAAGAGACCCGAGTAGGTCTGTGAGGAAGGGAGACAGCACGTTGGCTTCCGCTTACCCTGGCAGAGCAGTTCCTCCTCGCTGCCCGGAGGAAGACTGCTGCTGGTACTTACGTAGATCATCCAGGCTGCGTAACGCTCTTTGAGGTTGTACAGCACAGCGGGTTCGTGGAGGTGGGTCATCATGGCCATGTCCTCGATTTTATCGTACTTGGGAGGGTTCATGGAGAAGATCTGATCATCCTTCACGGTCAGGGTCTGTCAGAGGAAGAACATATGTCAGCTAAGAGCTGAGAGTGGGAATCAAATGGTGTCCTTCAGCCTTGCTTTTCACTCACCTCTCCACCTTCAGTCTTGACAGTGACCTTCCCTGATTCTTTACTCTGGATTGTCCCTTTCACAAAGGATTCCTTAGGATGCACCACAAAGACAGACGTCTTGGCATCAAAAGGCTTGTTCTGAGCCTCAATTCTCTCCTTTTCTGACTTTCGGAGGTAAGGAGCTGCCTCCCCAAAGACGGCCATCTCAGAGTCTGACGACATGGCTGCACTTTATGGAGGGGCTCGTCAACAGAGAACACTGTGGAAGAGCAGGTATGTTGCTCAGATGCATCAAACAGTTAAGAACTTGTTAGTAGAAGTAATGATGGGGAAAAGAAAGATACTATATTAATACTATTCACATCTTCTTTTGAATTGTATATTTCTGTATCAGTGTGAATCAACATGGAAAATGTGAAAATTATATTTTGGAATGTTGTTTGGCTTAGGGTCTACTGTACTGAAATCACATTTGAAATAATCCATAGTCACTTAGTAGTCAAGTATTTGTACTGTGGATATAAGAATATCAAAATTCCTTTCAGCTACTTAGGCACTCTTAAAATTCACTTGAAATTATTATAATGCAGTTTATTCCCAAGTGACAGTAGTTCAGAAAGCTTAGAAGGCTCATATACCACTGTCTTGAGCAGCATACAGACAACTTGAGGATCTTAGTGGCTCAGTTTCAGTTCTCTAAAACATTTGTATCATTGTATTAATGATGGAATTATTTGCTGATTTTAGTGAGTTCTTGAATCCAGGTGTAAATGGCTATAATGCCTGTCAAAAGAAGAGTAATGTTGTTCCAAAGAAGTGACATAGCTCTATTTCTATAATTTTCTTTTGCTTTTTAAAAATTAATATAATTTCAGGGGAAAACAAAGTTAAACACAAAGATTCTAAGTTCAACTCAGGAATTTAAAAGATAAGACTTTTAAAGAATTAATTTATCTGAAAAATTACTTTTTTCATTTTTTCCCCAGGAAAAACAGTAGGCAGCTTAGGAAAACATACATTTATTTCTATCCTATATAGAGATAGGTACACAATATTTACAGAACCTTTAATATTGTGTTATATTTGTACTAAAACGAGAGAGTAACATGATAATTCTTTATTTGTCCCTTCAGGAACAGGTGGTGGCTTACAGAGGAGGAGGGCTGCAGCTTCCATTTTTTTGTGAGGTAGAGAACAGGCAGATCAGTGAGGGGAATAAATGGCAGCATTGCATTTTACAGAGATGACAAACAGAGCTTGGTTACTTGTATTACAGCTCTTTTACTTCTTTAATGATTTCATGGCAAATAACATGTTCTGAGGCAAAATGTTGAATTTTGCACTTTTTCTTACTGTGCTCATCTTGGTCCAGTTTTAATGCTGCAACAGCAAAGATGGGAAGCCAGCACATCTCCCTTCTTTTTTGGTCAGTTAAACGGAAGTGGAGAATGTCCCCATGGGGATTTTCCAGTCTGTCATCAGTTGTCAGGGACTTCAAACACAGTCACTTAAAGATTGGACCAGATGATCTTTCAACGTCCCTTACAGCCTGTGCTGTTCTATGATTCTGTGATTCACTTGAAAACCTTACCACTTGGGCACCCCACCACCTTCTACTGCAATTCACTGGATTTGAAAATACAGTGTGAAATAGTGACAATTCACTCAGCTGTACAGAAATCCCATCCAAAAAGATCTTTCTCTGCCATCTAAGTATTAATAAATCAGGTTCTTACCTCTTGTGACACCAGATGGGTAGCTTGCAGGCTGGCAGCTGGTCAGTACTGTAAAACAGAAATGGCAACTCCTTACTTGCTGTTGCACAGAAATCCAGAGTGAAAATGTGCAGGTGCCTTGAAAGTAGATTCAAAATCTGCGCTGAGAAATTGAGTGCCCTCCTGGAAATGAGCATTGCAGGCAGCAGGAATTCTGTGGAACATAAGGGCGCCATCCTCTTCCTGCAAGCCTGGGACCCCATACACTTACCTTGAAGCTTTCCGTGGAGACAGAGCAGACTTGTCACAGGGACATTTTATATCATCTAGTCTGCAGATGCTACAGATGCCTACTCTTTCTTCGGTCAAAAAATTTTTGGCAAACCTTCTTTGGCAAAGCATTGTCTGGCAAACTGAACTAAGGGCATAATTGTCATTTGACATGACTAGATATAATTAGAAAATTTTGATGTCTTACTGACTATATGAATACACTTCCTATAAATAATTTGACAAGGGTGTTAAGGAGGGAATCTGGACTAGTCAAGGCACTTAGAGAACTTGGATGCAGGACTTATGGATTCTATTGCTGGCTTTCCCACCGACTCACTGTATGACCCAGGGTGGATTGCTTGGTATGTCTGTGTTGCAGCTATCCCAGCTGTACAATGGGGATAACAACATTTATCTTTCCCATGTGATGGTGTGAAGCTTATAAGAAATGCCTAAGAGCAATACATTAAGCAGACCACTAAGAAGGGAATAAATATTACTAAAATCATTTGATGGTCATGTTAGTAAAATTCTGAAAATAGAGGAGTAATCAGGTTCCTTCAGTGTGATAGTGCTGGTGCCTGAGAGTCACAGACATGGCAAGATGACTGTCCAAGAGACAAAGATTTGGTCACAGCAAAGGAGGCTGGGGTCTAGCTGAACTACTGAGTCTCAGAGATATGTGAGATCACTTCTGATGTATGAAGAAGAGGATATATACACTCATGCACATGTTCCCATCTGCACACTTGAATTTGCAAAAAAGTGGGAGAGTCTCCAAGAAGCCTGTGCATGAATTCGTGCTAAGGAAGATGTCATAGGTATGCTATGATTTCTGCTATGTAGATTAGTGCAGCTGAACAACAGATGTTCCTTTCTTTTCTTGATGATGTTTTAATTAATTAAAAAGTACCCATATTAGCAATTCAGGAAAGGACCTCAGTTCTTTCTTATGTCTTTTTCCCAAGTCTGACCTGTCAATCTATACCATTAATAAAGTAAATTGCTAAGGTAAAGATTTGGGCCTGTAGAAATCTATGCCATTTGAATGTTCATAACCTTTTCAACAAGAAGTGGTTACAGGTCATTACAGAGTCTATATATCAACCAGGTTTTTTCCATTTGTGCAGAAATTTCTTCTCCTGCAGAATTCCAGAGCCCTCCCACCATCTCTGAGGTCAGCTGACACATCCAGAAGACAATCTAGGTAAAGCAACTTGCAGTCCTCAGTTTATCCATCAATACACAACACTTCGTTAACGTAAACAAACCACAGTCTCAGCTAAAGTCTGTCTGCCATATGCATGCTCTCACCATCAAATTCACCAACTGGGAAAAAAACCAAAGACCCTTTTAGCCCTTCCCTACCCACAACTCCCAGAAACTAATAGCTTACACATTTACACATTCATACAGTTCCTGCAACAAAAGCTAGCAAAAAGTTGCTGCCTGTATCAGAACGTTAGAGGTGGTAGACAACCCTGATACTCTGAGAAAGGGGGATTTGCTGATAGTCCTGGAGAGTGACTCATCTAGTTTTAGGGAAAGGGCACTGTTACTTGAGCTGCTTTAAATGTTGTCACATCTAAACAGACTTTTCTCCTGGTCATTGACATTTTGGTTATTGAAAGAGGTCAGGGACACAGGGACCAGGTAAGAAAAATAATGTATGGGATCCAAGGTAATATCCAGCATCAGGCACTGCCTTGTGCACTTGCTCCAAGAAGGACTCTGACATTGCAACACCCACATTTTTGGGTGGCTGGGCCCCAGACTGGAACCCAAACCCAAACTGAGACACTGGGTGCCATGCAGTGTCCAGCAGCCCAGTGGGTTGGTTTTATCTAAGGAGGGGACAGGAGGGCTTTGGCAGATCAGAGCATGGTGTTAAGAAGGCCATGGGAAAGCAGGGATGGCTGAGACCTCTCCCAGGATGTGAGACATGTGGGTTTTCTTCCATCAGGTTGAGGAGGGAGCTCTGGTCTTCCATTCCCACGGAAACTGTAATATCTGAACTGTAAAGGCAGCATCCTTTGGCAGCAGCAGGTTAAGTAGTAAGTCAAATGATAGAATGGCTTGCATAAAAAGGGGCATTCAAAGATGACCTAGTCCAACAACCCTGCTGTGGGCAAGGACATCTTTCACTAGATTAGGTTGCCCAAAGCCCCATCCAACCTGATTTTGAACACTTCCAGTGGTGGGGCATTTGTAACTTCTCTGAGAAACCTGTTCCAATGCCTCACCACACACATCAGAAAATGTTTCCTTCTTATATGCATTTGAAACCTACCCTCTTTCAGTTTAAAGCCATCACTTCTTGTCCTGTCACTACAGGCACTGGTAAAATGTCTTTGTCTTTCTTATAAGCCTCCTTTAAGTATTGAAAGGCTTCAACATGTCCTTGAACCTTTCTCATCTCCAGGCTGAACAACCCCAACCCTTTCAGTCTTTTCTTCATGGGAGAGGTATTCCAGCTTTCAGATAATTTTTGTGGCCCGCTCTAACAAGTCCATGTCTTTCTTATACTGGGGGCCCCAGATCTGGACACACCACTGCAGGTGGGGTCTTACAAGAGAGGAGTAGAGGGAGAGAATCACCTCCCTCGACCTGCTGGCCATGCTTCTTTTGATGCAGTCCAGGATACAGTTGGCTCTCTGAGCTGCAAGTGAACACCACTGGCTCATGTCCACTTTTTCATCCACCTTGAGTTCTTCTCTGAGTAGTTGCTGTTGCTTTTCTGTGGGGTCCTGCTCTCAGTGATATGTACGAAGCTTGTTGTATGCAGTGCTGTCAGGCTGGGACAAAGTGTCCCCAGGATGTGACTGGATCTCCAGGGGTTATATGGAGAGTCTGGCTGAGTGTGACTTTAGGGACTGAAAATATTTGAATTTCCAATAGCCAATGACAAAGCCATTCTTCTCAGTAGAGCTCTTCTGGGGATTTGCTGTTGTGTTGCGGAGGATGTGGACCCAGCTGTGTAACAGCACATGTGAGCCAGGCTGTGGGCAAGAAGAATTCCTTCCTCACTCCCTAATATCCTTTCAGTAGTCAGATGACATTTCCTCTAGCTGCAAATCATTCAAAGTTTTTTTTTAGTTAAAGTTCACGTGGGTTTGGTCAGTGTTCCCAGGAAGATATAACTGTACCCTGTGTGTTATTCCACAGCTATATAGCAGAAAATATCCATATAGGCTTTTATGAAGGTATTACATTAAAGGTACAGGAAAGATATGCCCAATTCCCAGTTTTAATTAAGGAAAAATTACAGTATTGTGTACATTTCTTTTCTGTGTATTATATTATGAATACCAGGGAAGATAATTGAAACAATATTCTTACAAATTCTGAGAAAATAGTGAAAAATATTAAGTGTTGTATGCCATAGTTCTACAATATCCATCTGTAAGTATATATGGATATTCAGGTCTTAACTATTACACTGCTTTACACCTTTTCTGTACATGAGTAACATGCTGTTTGCCAATATATTTCACAGTCCTAAACTCAGGTGACACCCTGTATACCCTGTACTGTTAGAAACAGAGTTACAGTGCTTTTTCTGTCTCTTCAAATACTCTAAAATCTCTGGATTTTTTTTCAGTCTTCATCTTTACTTAAAAGTCTGCTTTACAGAACTAACTTTTACTGAATTGTGTTATCAAATGCAAACTATAGACAGTTTTCCCCACTGTAGTGTCTTATATTGTCCAAAGACAATGCAAAAATTTCAAGGTACAAAATGATGAAGAACTTTTGCTTAGCTTATGGAGCCTCACACAGTTTCTACACATTGAATAAAATGGATTTGGAGGGAGTAATAACAATTTAAACTTGATGATGTGTATGTGCACTCAGACACAATGCCAAATTCAGTTCATTTTCAATCTGCAGAGAGAAGAATATAATTATCTATGCTCTGCCAGAAAAGTTGAAGAAAATGCTTATGTACTAAGCTCATCTAAAATATGAAGGTTTCTCATAAAAGAAACTGGTTCAACGCTGACCTATCTTCTCAATATGACCTTGAAGCGAGGCTTTCGCAGCTCTTTTCAGGTTACAGCAACAGCTGAGAAAAGAAGTAGCTGATTCCCACTGCTGCCAGGACTTAATGGAAACTCAGCAGGGGATGGCTGGAGAAATTAATTCCTTCATATGTCCTCTTTCTGATATTGATGTCCCCTGATCTTTGTCCCCATTCCCAGGGTAACATATCACTGAACCCTTTTCCTTGTCCCTCTCAAGTCTCCTTCTATGTACAAGCATAGTCTCTGAGGGAAATAACACCCTGTTGAACTAGCACAGCAAGAGTTTGCAGTGCAGCAGTCTTTGCTTCACAAGATCCAGGATACAAGGTAATGGAGATGGCCACAGCAGGATACGTTCATAAAATCTCCACTATGTTTATTCTTGGCCTAACTCTGGTCCTACTCAAGAGCAGCTCATTTTTGTTCACTCAGATAGATACAGTTGGGGCAGACTATGTGTATTGAAGAATGTGGTTTTACATTCCAGTCAGCTAGGTCTGTGATATAATCCAAAGAGAAAATTCAGTGCAATTAAAAGTGTCTCAGTGATACTCCGGTAACAGCATCCTCTGTCCACCCGAGTAGCAAAGAAAGCCATAGTACCCAAAGATGTATAATCTAAAGGGAACTGCACCATCTCAGTAGGCAGTGCTGTAACATGCTCCTGCAATGCATCCAGCATCTTGGCAGGAGTAGGAAGCTCTATTTCTTCCAAAAGCAGGTGATAGTTTAGAGACAGCTTAGTTAAGAGCTTCAGAGAAAATCAGCCTCATGTCTCAGGGGAAAATTTCAAGTATCTGATGAACTCAAGGACCGATTAAACTCCAACTCCCTATAAGCTACAAGTACTTCCTTATGGAATGAAATTTAAATAATGATGGTTCCAATGTCAAAACAAAGAAACAGCATCATTAAATAGCTGGAACACAAAGCTAAATTCACTGGTCCAGATATATCTTATTCAATGTTGTATGATTTACACAGATGCCAAAGTCAGAAGCACAGACGTCATCAGTTCCCTATAAGTTCCAACAGATCAGGAGGACTGAAAAGCCATAGGTAGGTAACATATATATCCATTCACTTCAAGCATACTAGAGGAAAATCTCATTGCTGTGAATATTATTGACTACCATATGATTACATCCCAAGCTACTAGAAAAACTTTCAATATAAAAAAGACATTTGAATGTCTTAGTTGTTTAGGAGGACCTTCATTAGTCCTTGCAAATCTGGTCATCTTGGTCTCACAGATCACAACTGACAGCTCCATCTCACAGTTCATTTCCTGTTCTAGAGGAATCCCCTTGATGACAATACATTTTACGCACTGAGAAAGTAAGAAGAAGTGTGTTAACATTTTTATTTTTTAATTTGCCAGTTGTCTTCTACCTTCACCTGAAAAAGAATACATAAAAAGGGATGTTTACTTAATATTTTAGTAGTCAGCTGTGAAACACCTTGCTCATTGAAAGAAAGATCTAATGACCATTGATAAATGTTGCCAACATTTGATATTTTGACTAAGCAAAACAAAAAGTATAAAGGAAAGGATTCAAGATGAAAAATGTAGCTTATTTACATACCTTACTCGAAAGTGTATTGCTAAAATCATTCCAGAAATGCATAGTTTCATTAATAACTTGGACATATGCCAGAAGTTTGCCAGAACGTAACCCATGATATTAACACAGTGCTGCATAAGACTTCCAAGAGTAGATTTCTATATTAGCAGCTGCTTCAGATAGACTGGCTGGCTAATTACAGTCCTAGGTAGAAGCACTTGGTGTTGGTAACAGAAACTTAGTAGGGACTTAATCAGTATGGTCATTAGTGTTTTAAACTGGGAAAACACACAAAGACAATAGAAACACAGGCAAGAAATATTGAAGAGTAATTTAGCTAGAAAAATTGAACTAAAACATATGGAAACAATTGCCTGAAACATTCTTAGGTAATCTAAAAACAGTGATTTTTTTTGCTTTCTGCAGCTTGAGGTTACTACCAAGGAAAATAAACTAAACGTTAGATTCAAGTTTTCAAGGCAAAGTAAGCAGGGAAAAGTAATTTGGGCTATGTTTATATTATTCAAAGATGGAGATGAGCATTAGATGAACACCGTGGAAAAACATTGGCTATCCAGGGCTTTTGTGTCACTGAAACTATCAGGACAGATACCGCTTTAATTTCCTGCAGTTGAAAAGGCATGGTGAAAACAATGAAAGTTTGAAGGTAGCCTATTCTGGAGTGTTGTTCTTCTGTAATAAGTGAAAATTTGAAAGATTTATGTTCTGTCACTTCGCTGCTCACACGACCATACCCTGAAGGGATTTAAGCTACTCATCCTTTGTGGCAGCTTTATTTTCTTTCACAAAGCTGATTAATTTCTATTTCCTGACATGCTGGCCTGTAAGCTTCTTGCAAAGAAGTCTATAATCCAAAGTCCTCAATTCTATTTCTTTTCTACTCTATGTCCACAGACATTGATAAATTACACTGGGGAAAACTCCATCTTGTGTTACATCTTTGTTAGCATACTGCGCTATGCCAGGGAACATTTGCAGATACGGGAAGTCAATCACTTATACTGGTAAAATATTAGTGGATTCCCTGTCAAGCTTTTGACCTGTGCCAGCTCATCCATCTCTTAAGCAGATTCAAAGGCATAACTGGACAGCTGTCATTTTCTGGGACCATTCCCAATACAGCCTGCATCCAGCCTCACCATTCTTGATACAGAAATAGTTTACTCCCATAAGAAGTCCCATGCCAGTTGGCCTAAGTTCCTGGACATGTTTAATTAAATGCAGCTGTAGTGCTCCTGTAGAAAGGTTTGAAGCAGCCACAAAGGTATCTGTCCTTAGGAAAGGAAGGACCTGCTGAAATAAGAAACAATACCTTGATGCAAAAAAGGAAAGGAAATGGTTCTTGCCTCTGTTAACTTTCTGCCAATGTTTTCATCTCTGCAGGGCTGAGTTGGATGCAAACCACATCAGACTTAAAAGAGAAGAGGCAGAATGTGAGTAGGCTGTGGATACAGGCTGTCTGGCACAGCAATGTGGTGTGGACAAGGCTCTGCAGTGTTGACATTCCCATGGAAGAGGGAGGATTTGGGCATGCTGAAAATAGATCCTTCTTGAGATGGAGACCAGGCACCTGCCTCACTCTCTGCCATCCCTTAAAACATGGCCTCCCCTTCCCCCTGTTCCGTGGCTGTCTGTGAGACCAGCAGCAAGAGAGCACAGGTCAAGTGGGAAAGTGAAGGCATCTCAAGACTGCTAGTCTGTATCCCAGTAGAACACCTCACCTTGCACTCCCTGACTCCCTGCCCACCCCCACCCCACCCCCCCCACCCCCCACCCCCCCGGCCTGTGTTTTCTTCTTGGTGCTGTTCACCTCATGAACTGGAAATTTTACTTGAGCTGAAATAATTGTATGGATAAGGAGATAGTGGTGGAAGTAATACACCTTGTGGAATACCATGCTAAACAACTTTAGGCTCTGTGTAAAAGTGTAAGGACTAGTATGACTTGCAGGTCTCTCATTTGGAAGCTGAGGATGTATTAGCTTGACAAATGGGTTCTTGTGACATTTGAAAATTGTCTGGACTGTTCAAGGGGTAGCAATCAGCAGCTAATTAGTAGCTGGCTGGCAGCTGTTAATGAGAACAGTACCCCTGCGGTTCACAATGAGGCCCTTTTATCTTTCAAAATCTTCATCGGTACCCTGAGTGCTGACACAGAATGCACCTTTAGAAAAATTGCAGATAACAGTAATCTATGGAGAGTGGCTGAACATCACAAATGACAGATTCAATCCCACAGGACCTTGATAAACCTGAGGGTGATGCCAACAGAAACCTCAGGAAGATCAGTAAGGAGAACTGCAGAGTTTTCCACCTGGGGCAGAATAACACCATATGGACAGGGAAGTGTCTTATCACTAGTCCTGCTGGAAAGGGTGTGGGGGTTTTGGAAGATGCTAGTCTGAAAGCAAACAAGCAGTGCTTTCTCACTGTGAGGAAAGCAATCCCATAGTGGGCTGCGTTAGCAACAGTGTCCAACAGAGTGAAAGAAGTTACTTTCCTCACTGTATTTGGGGCCGGTGCAGTCACACCTGGAATACAGTATTATATTTTGGGCTCGGCAGTTCAAGGGGGATGTGGAAAAACTGGAGAGGGTCCAGTGAAGGGATACCAAAATGACAAATGACTTAGAGCACATTACCTGGGCTACAAGCTCCCAACAAGAAGAGGACAAGGACCTGCCTTTACATCTTCCACTATTTCCTATCTGCACTTTCCTCAAGCCCTCTGCTCTTTTGGTCAGAATGTGTTCCCCCACAAAGTAGTGGAAAAGAAGCGTGGTGTCAAAGGTGAGTGCAACTCCACAGTTTCTTTTTTGTGACAGTGACTGAAGAAATCTGTTATTGTATTCAGTGACCGATGTTTCTGCACCTTCTTTGAGCCAAAACACACTGTTAAAGGCTTTACTGTTTGGCAGTGTCATGGTTTAAACCTGGTAGGCAGCTAAGCTCCACACAGCTGTTCACTCACTCCCTCCCGGTGGGATGGGGGACAGAATTAGAAAGGTAAAAGTGCAAAAACACAAGGACTGAGATAAAGACAGTTTAGTAGGTAAAGCAAAAGCCACAAGCAAAGTAAAACAAGGAATTTATTTACTACTTCTCATTGACAGGCAGAAGTTTAGGCATTTCCAGGAAAGCAGGACTCCATCATGCATAACAGTGACTTGGGAAGACAAACACCATAACTCCAAATGTCCCTCAATCCCTCCTTCTTCCCCCAGCTTTATATACCAAACATGACATCATAGGATATGGAATATCCCTTTGGTCAGTTGAGGTCAGCTGTGTCCTCTCCCAACTTCTTGTGTACCCCCAGCCTATTTGCTGGTGGGGCAGTGTGAGAAGCAGAAAAGACCTTGGTTCTGTGTAAGCACTGTTCAGCATTAACTTAATCATCCTTGTGTCATCACCATTTTTATCACAAATCCAAAACATAGCCCCATACAAGCTACTATGAAGAAATTTAACTCTATCTCAGCTAAAACCAGTACATGCAGTCAGTAGCTTTTGGTGCAGAAAATAAGGTGCTAATGATGTCTCATTTCCTCCTTTAAAGTACTGCAGCAGTGGAATATCCAAGCCACCTGTGCATAATTTTTTCAGGCTCAGCAGGTACCACTGAGTTCCACAGCTGAACTGACTATAGTCACACGTGATGCCTGAGGATCATGTTGTCAGTAGTTCCCAACCACTAGGAGATTTGGCGGCTGTTCCTTGTTCAAACTAATGGCAAGACTTTACTTAATGTAGCATGTGAGCTAAAGTTCTCCAACCCCTTTGGGGACCCTGGCGTCTGTCTCTTTGTTTCACCCAAGTTTCCTATTGCACCTCTTTCTGACAATGTTTCATCTATAAAATGACACTAAATTTCCCCCAGATACTTAATAAGCTCCAATGGGAAGCTTCTCCTAGTGTCTCTTCAGCCTGTGTGAGCCCAATCTCACCCTTCCTCTATAGACAAGAGGTGATGTCTCTGCACATTGACTTGATTCCAGCTCTAGTTAGCAGAACAATTGAAACCATTCACTTCTAGGCTACAAGAAGGTCCTCGTACCAGATGTCTTCCCACATCAGAAAGGACTCAAAATCCAAAACCTACTAAGAATAGCAGGCAGACATTCCTGGTTTCAGAGCAAGACACGGCTTTACAAGTTTACAGTTTACAAGAACACAGAATGGCAGTTGGGTAACTAGGAGAGTCAGGCTGACGCTGATCTGTTCCAGCTGCACAAGGAGACAAGCCTGAGCTCACTGACCTGTGCTGCCTGTGTGTGAGGATGCACCAGCAAGTTAAACACTTGGGTGTGTCCTTTGGAGTTGAAAGTTGGGACTGATTATAAATTCTCATCCCTTTTCATGTGAGAATTGCCAGAATGCTGCAGTCACACAGAAATTATCCTTGGGAGTACAGTGCAGTCTATGTAATTCCAGCTGGTAAGAACTTGTGCTGACACCTAACTTAGGGGCACAACAATAAAAAAATAGTTCAAGGAAATGATGATATGGCCTCAAAACTCAGACTATCTCTGTAAAATATCTTTTCTTCACTGACTTTCTTGCTTTCTTTCTTACTGTTTTCTTACTTAAATGTTCCTCTGTGGTTCCATTCTAAGAGGCTGGACCCCAAGAGCTTTCTGCAGAGCAAATACATCACACACACCTTTCTTATAGGACTACATCTACATTCTGTGAAGATTATAGAGTGTACAGACTAAAGTCTTGGGAGTCCACTTTACTCCTGCACCACAGTTATGCACTCATTAATGAAACAGTAAACTATTAACTGCAACTTCCAGATAATGGGGCCTGTCAGGTAAAAACTATTGCAGTTAATGGAATTACTCTCCTTCCTAAAGCCAGTTTTGTAGATTCAAAATGCATTCAGACTGCTCTCCAGCCCTTACAAATACATACAGGTCTTTCTCTGTCCCCACATCCAGGGACGTACAGTTCCCAGCTCCATCAGATATGATTTTTGCTGCCTTTGAGTCCAGATTTCTTCTGCTCATAGATGTGCTAGCAATCCTGTACCACAGTAAACACAAAGAGTCATGCTGTAAAACATGCCAGAGATATTCCCAACTATCTAACGCAAACTGGAGCCAGGTGATGAGAAAACAGACTCCAATGATAATCAGGGCTACCACCATGCCCAGTACTGTGTTTGAGCTACTGTAGTCCCAGCTAGACAAGGTAGAACTGATTCATGATGGCAAGCAAGACTCTTTCTCAAGCTCCCAACAAGTAGAGGACAAGGACCTGCCTTTACATCTTCCCCTATTTCCTATCTGTAGCAATAAAATGAAGCCTATAAAGACAGCCACAGGATCAAAGCATCTGTGTCACAGGCAAGAAAGCTGGGCTCCTCTATCCCTACAACACATCAAGATACCAGATATTATGTGAGTGTTTAGGGAAGGTGGTCTCAGCATAGGTGAATCATGAACCTCCATCATCCAAAGGATATTAGAAAACCAAGTAAAGAGCTGAATTTTGGTGGGAAAATGATGGTGCTGGGCAACCTGTGAGACTCTTCCTTGTCAGGTGCTGGCTGCTAGTTACCTTAAGGAAAAGAATGTCACACACAAAGAGATTAAGTTTTTGCTGAAACCATCAACAGGGCAGGTGAACAGCAGGCCAGAGTTACAGCTCAGAAATTTATCTCATGGGGATGGTAAGGAAAAGTCAGCAGGGATGCCAGGATCTGAGAAGAAATATCTTTTTCCCCATGTCATGAACAGGCACTCCTTTCACACCCATGTGCACAGTCTTCCATAGTTACTAGAGTTATTAGGATCCTGACTTTAACCAACTGCTGCTCTCCAGAGTGATGGAATGTTGAAGAGCCAGTCAGAGTGTGCCTCTGTGTTTGCAAACTGGCTGCTGGTGGATAGAGAGACCCCTGAGCAACTCCCCCAATATATGGGTGTGAGTCCTGCCTTGGTGTGCCAGGGATGCTTGTGTGGGCAGCCCTATTGCTGCCCATTGCTGGCTCAGCTACACTGTGGTTGTCTGGATTATAAGTGGTGAAGGCTTCTAGTAGGTATAGTCCTGCCCAGCTGAGAAAATTTCAGGTCAAGATATCTTTCTTGATCTGCAATACAAGAGGATGAAAAAGGTAATGAAGAAGGAAAATGGAGGATAATTCCTGTGCTTTTACTGCACCAGCAGAGTAACTTGTCAGTCCTTCATCCTTAAAACACATCTTGGGCACCAGCATTCAGTAGGTGTTCCTGAAAGTCAGCAGATACAAATATGTTAATTAAAGAAACTAGTAGGAAATCTCAGCATTAAAGAGCTTGGCTTTGTGTCTCCTCCATCTTGAACAATACCAGATCACTAAAACTGAATGTCACCAGTTTTCCTGTTGCTCTGGGACAGACAAACCATCAAAGTCTGTTTTGGAAAATGGCTGGGTTTTGTGTGCTACTTCATGAAGAAGTAACAAGGCATATGATGTCATTTTTTAAATGGCAGTGTTCTTGCAATTACATTGTTGGGACATGGGGAATACCTACCAGTCTTGTGGGAGAAGTCTCTACTACTCATTAAATCCATTGCATCTAAAGACAGTCACAGATGTATCAAAATAGTTGTGATTGCTGATTAATCTGCACCATAACATGAAAATTCGGATTTAGTTTGTTACTGCCTTGACACCTGAGATGGTAACTTAACATTTGATCCACATGTGCTGTGTGACACCGAGGTAAATACAACACTCCCCCATCAGTTCAGAGGTAAGATGAGATAACACATATGCACAATAGCAAAGAATGACTGAAAATAAGAGCGGAAGTCACATGTACTGTGGGTTTCCCAAACAGGCACAGCGATATTGAGTGCACCAGCTGTGGTACTTTGGAAACTGTTAGGGGAGCACTGATGGCTCTGTATAAAGCTCTGGTGGCACTTGCTCTGAAATATTCTGTACTGTCCCAGCCATACACATTCAGAAATTACTGACTCAAGCCATATGGGGTACAAACAGAATTTGTGAGACCATAGGAGATCAGAGAAGCTCCCTCAAGGAAGGAGCCTGGAAGAGTTCAACCTAGCAAAGGCTTACTATTGCAGGGTGAAGGCTGAGATAGGAACAAGCACTGTAAATAAATCTGCATAAATGCCCTGACAGATCTTGTCTGGGGCAGCTAAGCTTGGGTTCACTCCTGGAGATCACTGCTGGGTTCTCGTTTGATGTCTCACTCAGGGAAATCAAAGCTGTGAGTGAGCTCCCACACTTGCAAATGATGATGCCAATGCCCAAGAAAACAAGACCTGCATGCCAGGGAGAGGAAAGTATGAGAACATAAACCACCTAACTCTTCCTTTCTGAAAGGACACATGTAAGCTTATTGACAGAACTGGGAGAGGACTTTGGTGACTACCCTATGCCTAAAATAGCAAATACCTCCTTTGTAATATGTGATTGCCAGGGCCAAGGGATCTGTGATCTGTCCAGACGAGAGACAAGACATCCTTGAGTTTCAATCGACCCCATACAGGAGCTGCTCACCAAACCCCTGCTCATCTCCAGACCTGGGGCAGTGTCCTGCACTGTAACCATGTCCGCCCAGCTGCCACACATTCATGACACAATACTTACTCCTGCCTCTGTCTGATATGGTACTTTGCCAGCCCCTCAACACACCTAAAAGCAGTTGAACATGTCTCAGGCCTGCCATCAGTCCCCATCATTCAGCTCCTCCTCTGGAGCTGCTCCCTTGCTTCTGAGCCTTAGCCAGTGCCCAAGAGGCACTGACAAGCCACCCACTTGCTTTCAGATGGGACAGATCCTTACAAAGCAATCCTAAGGAGTGTTGCCTCCCTGGCCTCTCATGTACTTCATGTCGATGACTTGCCAAAATTGAAACCAACAGCAACCTGGAGCCAGTATCACTGGGCATAGCACGAGCTGGTTTGCCCAGACAAGAAGAAGGCTCCAGCTAGATCTGGCTCCGGCAGCTTTCCAGCCACTCCATGAATGCACAGAGTGTTTTGCCTCCCAGATGCATGCTCTGCCCAGAGCCACAAGCAGTGACTGCATGTGGTGCTGCCCGTGCTCAGCCTGCCTGCCTGTGCAGAAGGGCGTCCTCCCTCCCAGGGACCAGAGCCTGCCCTGACACCAGAGCAGCAGCACCTGGGCTCCAGGCTTTCTGTTGTCCAGCCTTTTTGCCAGGGGCTGACCCCAAGGGACACTACCTGCCTTGCTGCTGTGTCTCGGCTGGTGGTGACAGGCATGTCAGGACATGGCAGTTGCTCTGGGGCAGCCCAAAGGCCAGCCCAAAGCTGTGTCTCCCTGCCAGTAGCTGAGAGCCTTCCTGACAAATTATGGCAATTATAAGAATAGGCAGATGTGCTGAGGCTTTTCCTGAACACTGCCCCATTCTCCACGTGCTCCTGGCTGAGGCACATCCCAATCCTGATGCGTTTGTTGTGTGGGGGGTCAGGAGTCTGCACCTGGTTCTCCTCCCGTGGATTTGTGTGGCAGGTTTTTGAACGAATAGAAACATTCAGTAGCCACTCAGTTTGTGGTGAGGACCTGTGCAGATTAATTATCAGTGGTTTGAAGAATATGTGACATTAAACGGTCTCCAAAGGATCGTTCTTCTCATAGTGGAAGCACCCTCTAGAGCTGTGAACATCTTCTCAGAGCATCTGTTTTTTAGCACTGTAGCAGACTGAAATGAGACAGAGAGCTGTTCCTATTACACCACACATGAACTGTGCAAGTAATTTTTTCATATTTATGTTGCTGGTTGGGAAGGACTGAATGACATCTAATTTGATACGGACATCTGCACAGTCTTGGCCTGAGCAATTCTGTCAGCAATACATCCCTAAGGATCCCACACCAGACAGTTATTTTTATGGATGTTAATACCATCGCTCCTTGGGGTTGGGTTTCAGCAACATGGAGCTTGTTCTTCATTGACATCTTAAAATTTGAGAGGGAGGTTAGAACTCACTAAGGAGTGAGTGTAGCATTTGTGCCAGCTCCACAGAATATATGATTTGTGCCTATAATATGAACACAGGGATTTATACAATTCAAGACACCATAAATTCAACTAAATTATTTTTTTTCTGCATTCAGGAAATTGCACACATGGAAAAATGAATACACACTCACATTTGCTTACACAGCATTTATGGTACTCTAATATTTTCCTTTTGTGCTCGTCCTGCGATGGCTGTGCAGAGCTTGGACTCTTCATGGGAAGAAATCTCTGCATGAATATACAGAGTGGTGACTTTTTGCTGAAAGCCATGAATGTTTGTGAACATGAATTCCCTGTTTCATCTTCCCAGTCCTCACATTACTTATTGTAAATTCACCTAAATACTCACAATATTTTTGGTAAGAAAACAGGTTCCTTTGTGTCAAGGGTGAAAACCTTCCCAGGGATGTTATGAAAGACTTCCTGGAAGAAAGATTTCTCCATTGCTGGTTTTCCATGGAGGAGAGTGGACTCATTTTCTTCTTTGGCATCAGGAGTGAGGTGGTAGAAATGTCCCCCTTCTCTGGTCTCCATGGAATTCACCTGGAGAGAGGTATCCTACATGACATCAGAGTTCCTTAGGGAACCAGGATCATCATGTGTTGGGCACGTCACAAGTACCCCCAAGAAATGTCTGCAGCAGCTTCTCTGCACACCCTCCATCTTCAGTATCAAAGATTCTAACAGGACTCAGCAAAGTTGTCAGGGAGTTTCCTGAATTTCACCATGGAATATTTCACACAGCAATGTGCTCCATGCTTAGATGTGTCCTGCCCTCCCTCTATTGCAGCTTTACCAAGCAGTTCCCAGAGCTTCTGGGAAAAGGAGATGGGGGGGACGGGGGACGGGGGACGGGGGATGGGGGGGGGGGGGGGGGGACAGACAGTGCTTGAGAAAGCTGTCCCTACAGCAGTGTGAGGGAAAGAAGAACAAACCTTTGTAGAGATGTGCTGGCTCCCCACACTGTGGGGCTGGACTCCTGTGCCCTCTTCTGCTGTCACCCCAGAGCCACTGAACAGAGGGGAAGACTGGAATCTCACTACCACAGCTGGCCACATTTAGCACGGCTCAGTCAGCCCCAGGGCAGAGCAGCATCAACAATGCTTCTCCTAAGGGAGCAGGGATGGAAGGAAGGGAAAACTGGGCCAGAGAGGAGTCTTAGAGCTGCTTTGCTGCTCTGATGCAGTGCAGCTGGTGTAACAGACCCTCTCCAGAGTATAAAAGAATCACTAATCCTGTATCAATCTGACAGTCTTTTCCCTCCCAAAGAAAAATTCTGGTCCCCTGCCATGACAGGACAACCCTGTTGTGGGTCTCCCCATAGCTGTAGGGAAACAGGGCTGTTGATGGTGCCTTGCATTTAACTCACGGGAAGGTGTTTGACGTCCATCAGTTTCCTCTTGCTAGAGCAGCAGTTCCTTCATGTCCTCAGCTGAGATGCCCATGTGGCAGTCCTGGGGCAAAGGGCTTGTTAACATGCCCAGGAAACAATCCACACATGCAATGGCTACTTGGATTGTTTGGGAAAAGCCTGAGTGGCATGGCATCTACTAAACAGTGGATTATCTGCATAGTGGCTTCTGCCTTATGCACAGCATTCAGGGCTCTTCTGATGTAGGCCAAGTGTTAGGCATCTGCCGGCAGAATGTGATTCCACTTTTAGCATCACAATCATCAAGTACAATGTGTCATGAATGAACTCTTTCTGTAACATGGTACTGCATAACCTCCAGTGGGCATCTCAACCAGGTGAGTGCCAGAGAGTACAGGGACCAGTAATCTTCTAATAACACAAACAAAAAGAAACAATGTGAAAAATGCAAGTAATGACATGTCACAGTAATTCTGAAAAGAAGCCATTTCATCAGTCATTTTAGAAGAACGGATGAAATGTCACCAACAGTCAGTGCAATATTCCCACCCTTTGTTGTAAATTCAATATTTAGAAGGCACATGGTTCTTTCCCTAGCAATTCTCTTTAAGGATGAGAAATATTTGACATGTCATGAAAGTTTTTGTTAAATGGTATTTGTGATTTATGGATTACTATTGCTGAGTGGGCATTTTGGCATAGTAATTTGTCTACCTAGTAATAACACAGTTTGTGCTCTACAGATCCGGCCAGAGAGAGAAACTTGACAAATATCCCTGTCATTCATTTCTTATCCATGACACCGCCAAAACTTCTTGAGCAGAAGGACATTGTACTCCTGACAGTCTAGCTGGGAACAAAAGGAAAGTTGACGTTTAAATTAAAAGCAAGAGTGTTGTCACTTGGAAAACAGAAGGATAGAAGCACAGAACTAGATGCCTTCCCAGTCTGTCTGTATCAATCAACATGTCTTACAAACAATTCTGTAATCTCATCAGGTCTGAGATTACTACCAGTTACAATGAAGAACAATATAGTGATGGAGAAAAAATTGTTATATGGTGCTCACCACTGCAGTGACCACAATTTGACGACATCTTTCCAGTTCTCAATTTCTATAAAATATATTTGTCTACCTCTAAAATTTTCAAAAGATGGATCTACCATATACGTATTTGAGGATCAGAAAAGTACCTCTAATTCTCAAAATGAATTAACATATGGTCTCTTTACATTGTTTTATTTTACTCCTAATATTTTCCTTCAGCCTAAAGAGATTGTTCTCATTTTTTTTCTCCTCAGTAGTTATACAAATAAATCCATCTTGTATCAGTTTCATCTCACTAGACTAAACAAGCCAATCTTTTGAAGTCACTCATCATAAACTAGTTCATCTATTCTTATGGCCATTAATTCTGAGCTGCACCTGTTCCAGGTAAGTGAATCTTTCTCAACTCTTTCATCAATACTTGTTTTATTGAGATAAGTCCTTCTGATGAATGCATTTCCCCCATTCTTTAGTACAGATATTGCATTATTTTTTATTTCTTTTCTATAGTTGGCTCCCAGTTTGATAGATTCACATGACTAGAAAATTACATAAATAGTCTCTCAGGCTGGAAAGGATCACAGCCACATTTGCTGCTTTGCAGGAATGTGTCTGTGTATTCAGCCCAAGCAGCAGAACTGACAGCCTGATAGAAGTTGCTGTCTTCCAGCTGGAGCCACACGCAGCAGGAAGGCAGAAGTCATAGGCCAGATAAGAAGGAGCCAGAGGCGTTCAGGGTAGAGAAGAGGGACCTAGGTTTTAGTTCCTGTTCTTTCAAATTTGCATATATTCCATGTCTACAATTACAGAAAAACATTTTAAAAATGTGTAACACTGCTTTTAACTTCAAAAAGCATTCTGTAGTTAATGGCAGCAATGTATCCTCAGCTATTTGTTATTGCTTAACATTATTTCAGAAATTAAAGATTTGACTTGCAAGCCCTTTTCAAGTTTTTTCTACAGATGTCCTTACATCTGTTGTTCCATTTGTTTCTTTACCACACTCTGGAAAGGAAAGAGAGGTTTGGTTCTTTTATTTTTGTTCTGTCTTTTAGCTTTTTACTGGCCAAAGCCTCTTTATCTGACATCTCATGCCTTTTTTTCAGGAAATCTTGAAACAGGATCATGACAGCACTGACATTTTTCTGCATCTGCTAAAGCCACAGTTCCTGACCCAGAAGGATCAAGGCGTATTTCCTTAAGGCCCCCATTTCCCCACTATCCCCTGGGAAGGATTCCTTGTATACTTGTTATCACAGGTCTAAGTTCAAATCAGTCATTATGTCCAGATGAAGTATCATTTCTTTCTTCCCAAATTAATCCTTCTAGTGACCCAACAGTCACTGACTGAGTGTTTTCCATCCTACCCAAGACTCCCAAAACTCTTTCTGGACAGGATATGCTCCTTCAGTGGTCAGGCTGGTGCTGTGAGAAGGACCATTATCTCACTGCTCTATGCTTCTTAATTGTTTGCATGAAGGTCACACTCATACTCTCTCTGTATCTCAATGAGTTACCTGCTCATAAAATAGCTTCTCATACAGTGCCCAGTGTGCACGCACTCTCTCAGCTCTCCCAGGAGTGTCCTAAACACTTTCTGTCCTCCCAGCCCTCACCAGTACCTCTACTTTTCCTTCCTTTGTTGTTTTCAGCCATTTCTTTTGGCACCATGGCTCACAAGGACTTGGGGTGTAAGGAGGCACCAGACGTGGGCTGCCTGCCTGCCCCTCCTGCAGAACCAGGACAAAGCAGAGATTTGGCAAATGGAACTATTTCTCAAGACACTCTTTCAGTACTCAGTGAGACAGACATTGAGGTACTCAGGCTATGGACATGAAATGGGTGGAGAAACATAGAATATGCCCAAGGTTGGTAGATCTTTTCTTCAGACATGTCCCAGATATTCACCTCCATTCTTTCTTCTGAAATGACACATTTTCCTCTAAAGATTGAAAACCTCCACTCATTACTGCTTAAATATTTATTCATACTAGTATCCTCTTTATTTTGAAAGAGCTCAGCAGCATGTGTAAATGGTGAACATTCCCCACCATGAAAAAATGTGCCATTATCAAGCCTTAAATTACATCTCAGGAATCAGATACAGTTTCTTCCTGGGCATCAGATTACTAGGGTTAAATGAGTTTCACTAGTTAGTCTTACAGAACTAAAGTCCCTCAAGAAAAAGTACTTTCTGTAGAACTGAGATGTGTTCATCTAACTCTGATGATAGGAAAGGGAATGGAGATCATGTATTCTAAGAAATACACATCACTTTCATATCAAGATTATTATGGACTTTAACGTCTATGCAATACAAACAAGGTATCAGATGCATCTATTTTAAACTTTCTCTGGGATGTTCATTTATGCCTATTATGGATCCATGTTTTTCCCAAGATCAGTTACCTTTGCATCAGCACTCACCAGCTGACAGGCAGCCTGACTCCAGAAATAGTGTGTCAATGCAAAGTGACTCCTGCCCTCCAGCTAAGGCAGCAAATCACAAAGCAACGAGAAATTAGTTTTCCATTCCACCTCTATTAATATTCCATTTTGATCCCTATAATCCTCTGTGCTTTATAGGGTGTCTAGGGAAGTTCTGCACAGTACAATGTGTGGGAATTTTGTGTTTCCTGAATGTATCATTTATAACAGAAAACCCAACTGATATTTTTATTTTTAAAAATTTGCAGAGTTTTCCTATACAAAAAATTCCAAAATATCAATAGTTTGTGTAAAACACTATAAGACAATAATTTATTAATAAATAAAATATTTTATTTAAAATATTTTGTAATTGCTTTAAAATAAGTATGTATCATCCATTTCATATTTGTAACATCATCCAAAGTAAACAGAATGGATTATTGTTAATTATAAAGTCTATTTGTCCTTCAACAAATAGACATAAACATCAAGCTTTTCTACATTTCAAATACGAAGTTTTTTATGGATTCAAAAGAACAAAATGTAAACTAAAGGCTTCTCATTCTCTCCTTTCTTTTACTCTGTGTTATGGAAGACTGTGGGATGGCTCCAACCACTTTCAGTCTCTCTGGTATGGTCCCTCTGGTATCTGGATTGCTATCCAGATACCAAATATTATCACTGGTGCCCAATAACCCTTTACAGAGTTGAACTTGCTGTCCTCTATAACCTTAGGTGAAACAAAATTATATAAAATTGTGGAGTCATAGAGTTATGAGGTCATAAGGGGTCTCAGAATTATCTACTCCAATCCTCCTGCTCAAACAGGGTCAACTAGAACAAGATGCTCAGCTGGGTTTTGAAGATCTCCAAGGATAGACACTACTCAGTCACGCTGGGTACCCTGTTCCAGTGTTTGAACACTGTCACAATATAAAACCTTTTTTCTTAAGTTTAAATGGAATTACTTACATTTCCATTTGTGCCCATTGCATCTTGTCCTGTCACAGCACAGCACTGAGAAGATTCTGGCTTTGACTTTACTCCCCCCAGAATCAGTATTTACACACATTGACATCTTTCCCTTGAGGTTTCTTTTTTTGAGGCTAAACAATCCCAGCTCACTCAGCCTCTCCATAGACAGATGCCCCATTTCCTTAAACATCCTTGTGATACTTTACAGGAATTGCTCAAGGATGTCTATCCCTTTCTTTTACTGTGGAGCCTAGACCTGGACACAACACTCTAGATGTTGTCTCACCAGAGCTGAGTAGAGGGGAAGGATCACCACTCTCAACCTGCTGGAAACACTTTTCATAATGAAGCCCAGGATGCTGTTGGCCTCCTTTGCCACAGAAGCACATCACCAGCTGACATTCAACTTGATGTCTACCAGGTCCTTTTCTGCTTTCTGGCCAGTCATGCCCAAGCCTGTGCTGGTACATGGGGTTATTCCTCCTCGGGTACAGGACTTCTCATTTCCATTTGCTGAACTTATGTCAGCCTGTTTCTCCAGCTTGTCAAGCTCCCTCTGAACAGCAGCACAACCATGTGGTGTATCAACCACTCCTCCCAGTTCTGTATCATCTGCAAGTTTGCTGAGGATGCACCCTGTTCGAACATGTAGGTTGTTAACAAAGATGTTAAAGAATATTAGCATTTGTTTTGACCCCTGGAGTACACCACTATTTTTCTGATATATATTTTTCTTTACAGTCAGGAAAGTCAACACATGAAGAGCATTAACACAAATCACCTGTGAGGCACCACAGAAGTGTGACACAGTGTTGTTCCAGACATTTAAACTGTCAGAAGCTGAGTTCAAGAAGGCAAAATAACATGTCTGCTTTTGTTTTTCACTCTGTCAGTGACTGCATACCCTTGCACAATTCATAGTTTTCCTGCAGAAAGACTGATTTAAAACATTTCAAAAGAAAGGCATTTAAAACTGCATTTTTATCTGAAGAGTTTAAAACTCAGATCAATCTAACATCTTCGGAGGGTGTTCTAGCTTGCTAGTTCTTAGGACAGACTACTCATTCCTTATTTGACATCCACGGGTATCCTTAGAGAACATTGTCCTCAGAGAGGATGCTCAGTAACCAACCCCCAGGATAGCACAAGCTGGATCCCATATCTTTTCACCGCAGTTATAATCTTCTGGCTATCATGACTGCCAAGATATTCAAAAATAGCACTGCAGTTCAGAATAGATGACCTCTGCCTTGGAAGCATCCAGCAGACCAGCATATGAATCACAGCCTTTCAACTCTCTGTCTGATTGATTAAGTACTTAAACTGATCTTCAAACTTCCATCAAGTCAGATCATTTCAATGTTGTAACAAAAATATTTTTTCAGGAGTTGTTTTTGTTGATGCTAACATGGAGAAAATTGTGCTGTAAAAATTATGCTGTTATAATTCTGTAATGATCAATACACCAAAACAGCAGTGATTAACAGGATGATTTCCTGGCACAGCAGTCCTTACCCTTGTGCAAGGGTCCACACTGATGCATATTCTGAGAACAAACCTTTGTCTATTCTGTGACAATGGAAATTGCTATAACTCTCCACAACAATCCACGGGAAAACAAAGTCCCTGCCATGTTTTCCTCTACACAGATCGTCCTTTGGCTATGAGATTTTCTGCCACAGTTGAGCGTCCCAGCCATTTCCCTCACACGCACAATACTGGTGGGATGTTAGCTATATTTAACTATGTAGCAATGTGGTCCTAAACATTTTCTCAATTCTTTGTATAAACACAAGATAATACAAGAGTTTAAATGATCCATCTAGATCAAATAGTTAAGAAATATCAGGACAAAAGACACTCTGGAGAGAAGGATTCAGACAATCTGATACATTTAAAGTGTGTGTAAGAGAGCCCACCGGAGAACTTCCTACAAACACTGGTTCTTAATAGCACAGTTCATGTCCATAGGAAGAGTTCATGCTGGATGATCAGTAGTCCATTAGACACAACATGTTAGTAAATCACAGAAGAAATTCAACACCGTATTTGACAGTAAAAGAGGAACAGGTGCATCACACTTATGTCTCTGGACTTTGGCAGATCTTCAGGAGTGTTCAATTTCATTTCACAACAAGCAAAACAAAGTTGAGAATTTTTCAGATTGGCCAGTAGCTTAGTTCTCCTTTAACAGGTTTCTTTTAACAAAACTTACCTCTATAGTTACACAATTAAGCATGCTAATAGTTTCAGAGTGGGAACATGAACATAGCCAACTGAGAAAAAGCAGTTGGCAAAGCACCAAAGCCATCCTAATCTGACATTTCTTCTTCATTTCAGTCTTGAACACAAAAGTAAGGCACATGTAATGTGTTCTCATGAAACAGAGGGACACATCCAGTCAAGACACCTCTGGGTGCCAGAATATTTTTGACACCAAATGAGATAATTATCAAGGAGAGATGATTCTCTGCTATCACCAGATTCTTGCTCAGCATGGACACTGATTTATGAAGGGCATGGTAACAAAACCAGAGGGAAGACAAAATGAAAAGCATTGAGGATGATCATGAAGAGACTGAATGTAGAGTTGAGCAGAGAAACAAATCATGTGGTCCTGTAAAAGTGTCCTGTGAAAGAACAGGGAGGAATCTGAGTGGAGAAAAGCCAGAGGACCTGCTGCTGAGTGACAATGGGGGTCATAGCTTTCAGAGAACAGGCATGAAGAGAGGACAGCTTTCAGGAACTGTTTTTTAACAGCTAATTCAGGAAATAGTTCTGATTTTAGCTGCCACTTCTCCTAGGTTGGACCTAACTGCTTTCAGTTTAGCCTCGGTTTGGAGCAGTGAGTGGCTGAGCTATTCAGAAATGTACCCTTTCCACATAGCATGACAGATTGTTGAGGGTGTCAGGAAGTAGCTAGATGCCACAGGAGCTCAAACAGGAGTCTCTGCACCAACCTTAAGCTGTCTATTGGTAGGAAAGTAATTGGCCTTTGCATTTCCCTGTTGATTTATCTCCATGGGCAGAATCTGTCATGCTAGTCATTCCCTCAGACAGGCAGCCAGATTCACCAGTGACTCGTAAGAGGGAAAACAACGTATTCTTTGAGCATGCATTTGTTAATAAGACAAATCATCTGAGAGTGAACAGCAGTACTATAGTGAGATTAACTATATGCTGTCCTTCCTGGTGTCTCCAAAGACCTCTGATGGCTATTTTACTACGTGTTCAGTAATTATGTTCTTGGCTACAGTTTCTTCAGATTTGGGTTCCTTAAAATAATTTTTGAAACCTTTTTAAAATGCTGGTGTCTATTTTTCCATAGTGTACTGAGGCAGAATGAGAAGTTATACAACCGACTGAGTAGTTTTGAAGCTGTTAGCACTCCTGGGAAACCACCCTCCAAGGTTAATGCACTCAGATCTTGGCAAGTTATCAGGTTCCAAAACCTCCTCTTTGGACACATCTGGATGGAGTTTGGGATTGAATTCTCTTTAAGATTCCAGTATCAAAAATTCAGATTACTGAGTCTGTCATTAACACATCCTTTTTGCACAGTCAAAGGAGAGAAAACCTGAGACAAGTATCTAAGACCAGATTAACAGTCACATTTTATAGCCCATTCTCTTAATAAATTGACAAAAGCCAATTAAAGAGTTATTAAAGCACCAGTAAATTAGTGGAAACTTTCTTCAGGGACCATTCAAACAAACTCACAAGGGAAATGAGGGATAAAGCTCATATTCCAGTACATTGGTTCAAAAATTACATTTACAGTATATCATCACCCAAGTTTGACATCTCATATTTAGTTTCACCTCCCAGGCTAATAGGAATTATCTAATAAAGTAGTGGAACTAAGAAAAAATGATGGATGAATCATTATTTTACTGTGCTCTACTTCTTTGACTGTCTCATTTGACATCTGAAAATGAAAGTCCTCCACCTCTTGCCTCCCATCCTCTGAGCAATATTTTACTTTTTTTTCTTAGGAATTAACAAGAAAACCTGATGATATGAAGAGACAATACTCCAGTATTTCCATAGGAGGCAACTTCAGATCCACACAGGCAATACTGCTCTAGCCAACTGCTATTTAGTATCAAACTTCCCACTTCTGACTCTGAGAACGCAGAAAAGGCCAGCCAAAAGCTATGTGAACCAAGATCATTACTCTAAAACCAGCACGGTCTGGCTGGTGGAATGGAAATAGCTCTTTAGTGGCACTGATGGATGGTGCCTTGCTGCCAGTAGATAGATGCAGAAACATCTATTCTCATACTCCTCCACAGTGTCAGCACTGCCAAACTGATAGTTCTGCTTGAGAGATGGCACAGGCATACTCTAAAGCAATCTACAGAGTTTCAGAGGGGAAATGTAGAAAAGACAAGCACATCTACTATCAGATAGTGCTCACAATCCCATAAGATCCAGTTCTCAGATCCAGTTTAACCTACAACTGTAAGTAACTAAGGTAGTAACATTAATTTTGCCTCCTAACACAGAAATACACCTGGTAAATCTTATCTGCTCAAAGAGATATGTGGGCAGACCATCTCAATGGAAGACCAAAAATCATAGCTATATAAATTATACCATGTAATCAACATATCTCCTTTAACTACATATAAACACACAGAGTGTAATTTAAGTGTCCGCTTGCTTTGGTCAAAGCCATGATCCATTGTAAATCACATTTATTATTATCATCCCATATCTAGTCATGTTGTAAACCAATCTCAGTAGGTCTAGAATATACCACACACCTGCAAGAAAACACTGACTATGAAGATAGACGTACCATTGTTGCCAGGTTTGAGAAGTTGTCCTGCCAAAATCGATATGGCTGCCTACTCCTTTGTCTCAGATATTTTAAGTATGCTTTTCCCCACTTATCCTACTTTAGCTGAATGCCAGATGTGTGTGAATTTCTTTCTGATAAACAATTTTCTCAGTAGTAAGCAGGTGTGCTCTAATTTTCACTCTGAAGATCTCCAATACATTAAAACAAAGGTCTTTACCCTTAATTTGGTCTGAAGAACTTTCCTTATACTATCTACATGCACTGAATTGGTTTTAAACCTGAGCTACAACATAGATTACACAAAGATTTCTTCAGGATTCTGCAGAAAGACCGAAGTAAGACTGTTCAGTATATGTTATTCACATTTCCCAGATATGTCAGCTGATATCAGAAAAGGCTGTTACTATCTCTCTAAAACATCCTTTGTTAGCTTATGTTTAATTCAGTTGTTCTTAGTGTATATGTTATGTTTCTCCAAGCACAGCAACAGGCTTTGATGAGTGAGATGCTCCTGTTCTCAGGCGGCATCATGCCTGGTCAGGGTGTAGTAGGTAATGGAGGCACAGCATGCTGCCAGAATCCTGCAGCTCACTGGATACTGCAATAGCCTGGTGCAGGAGTGCAGGAAAGAGCAATCTCCTGGGCTCTGGTGGGACTTGGTGGACCTTGCTGTTCTGAAGAGAGACATAAGAACTAACTAAAGCCAATTTGGATGCAAGGACCTGCCTGTAAGGATTCTTTGGGCAGGTGGCTAGTTGTTGATAAGGTTTCTTTGTTTCTATGTCTTCTCTTATCTGTTTTCCTGTTTAATAATTTAATTACAACCAGGTGATAGGCTGCTAAGCCTGACTTTTTAGTTTAGAAGCCTTTCCGGCTTTTGTGGCAGCTCATTATGAAAAGGTTTTAGGTAGTTGTGCCCCAAGCTATGGCTGACAGGAGTTCATCTTACTTGTGCTTTCATGTGGCACATAGCACAGGCCATTAGTATCTTGCAATGTGCATCCATGGCCTGTTCACATCATGACTACTAAAGGCAGGCATGGTGATTTCATCTCAGAAAGGATGTGACAGACTAGGAGGAGCACTGAGAATGGCTGAAAGGATCAACTGACGTACAGTTGTACAGTGTCACAGTGTAATATGCTAGGTACCAGTGCAGGAAACTTCTTTAATCTGCACTGTATAGATTGATATAAATATAATGAATTAAAAATAGCCTAAGAAAACCCACCTTCCTCCCCCTGTGGAAATCAACAAAATTTAAGCCTTCATCCCACAAACAGTTCTTTGCCTGAAATGTTAAAACTACTAACAGTGAAAGATCTGAGTGTAACATTATTTGATACAGCCCTGAAAAAAATGGAGAAATTGAGGACAGCATAAAAACCATATCGCAGAAAACCTGCTTAGGCTAAGGCACTTTCACAACCACTCAGTGTCAAACAATAATTTCCCCACTTGATGCTTCAATTAACACTATTTTCCATTGTCTGTCATGTATTGCATCATATGGAGTATATATATACAAACATGTATATAATGGAATATATATAAACATATGTATATGTACTTATATGTTTAATAACTTTCCATTATTATATATAAGGATACATCATAATGCAGGTATGAAATAGACAAGAGGGAAAGTTAAGGATTTAGAAAAGATTAATGAGACTGGAGAAGAAAAAGGAGGTCATTTGAAATGCTTACTGTGCCAAGATCTCTACAATCTTTATTTTCTACAATTTTCTAAAGGAACAACTACAGTTTTGAGAAAAGGGGAGGGAGCTTCACATTCTGTGCATTCCCTGGTCACTTTACAACTTTCTAGATGCTCATTCTTCTTCTTCATTTTTCCTGTAAATCTCACGGGTCTTCACTCGGAGCTTGTTGACCTGTGACTCTGCAATGTCAGCTCGCTCCTCGGCTTCCTCTAGGTCATGATGGATCTTGCGGAACTTGATGAGATTGACATTGGACAGCTCCTCCTGTGGGGGAGAGGGAGCTGTGAAAACAGAAAGGCTGACACTTCCATTTTCCTCTACCTGTAGCCTGGGAATTCCTGCAGGAAGGGGAAGGTCCATAGCCCCAATCCCCACTTTCCAGCTTTTATGTAGGCTCTTAATACAGAACTTCTCCATCTTTGTGGTTTATTATCAAGAAAATTCATTAAAAGTTTTATGGAACTCCATTTTGTCTACAGAATAATACTAAAACTGTATATTTTAACCAAATGCATGTAGCAGTAAGGAGATTGAGGACATGTACCTTATAAGAACTTGTCAGATCAGGAATTCAGTGCATCCATGTATGTCTGTTTTCAGAACTGAACTAAAAAGCAACTATTGCTGGTCCCCTAAAAAACTTCAGATATGGTTGTACTGAATTTGGTATCCTGCTTCTAATAACCCAGACTTGAAGACCTGTAGAAGTAACATTCTCTTTGATGCTCTAGGCCTTTTGAATTCTGGCAAGACATTCACCGAAAATAAATACCTGTGAATGTATACAGACAGAAAGTAAGTGTCTGTCTCAAAGAAAAGAGTAGACACCATTCACTTCCTAATCCAAACAGCTTTTAAGCCCCCTTTTCCCTCTTTCTGCCTGCCTGCCTTCAAGACCATCTACCTCTTGTTGATTGGCATGTATTTCTAGAACAGGTACATGTTACCTCTGAATGAAATACTCAGGCAATCTTGAATAGCTTTTATTTAATCTAATGACCGGACTTGAACTTCTAGGTTGTCAGGAACCTTAGGCCACCATCCAGTTCAATCTCCCACTCACACAGGGCTAGCATCAGTGTTAGATCTGGTTGCTTAGGGACTTGTTGAGTTCTGAGAATCCACAAGAATGAAGATTCCACAGCCTCTCTGGGTTCCTGTTTCAGCACTTAATCACTTTCATGGTTTTTATCCTAATGTCAGTCAGAATTTTTCTGATGCAACATGTGCCTTTTGGGTACTCATCCTTTGAATGTGCACCTCCAAGGCAAGTTTGTCTCCTTTTCAACAACATCACCTTTGAGCATTGAAGACACCAGAAAGAACTCTCCTTGATAACTGCCATGCTGGCAGTTTCCAATTACCTTCTTCTCCTTCATGTGCCTTGACATTACTTCCAGGAGGTACTGAAATATGATCTTCCCACTGCCTGAAGTAAGGCTGACTTGCTGTCCTTCCAAATGCTCCATCTTGCCCTTCTTTAAGATGAGTGCTTTTCCAGTCATCAGAGACTTTCGCCACTTGCCATAACCTTTCAAAGTTAATAGAAAAATTGCAGTGGCATCAGCCAGCTTCCCTGGCACAATCAGGTGCATCCATGTAGTCTATTGGACTCATGTATGTCCAGTTTCCGTAAGTGATTCCCAGCTCAATCTTCCTCTACAGTTCAGCTTTCCTGACTCCATCCTTTTATGGTCAGGTGATGTCCTTATGCTCCTCACACGACGCTCATCCATGCTTTCACTTTCCATACACTCCCTTTTTGTATTTGAGCTTAGTCAGGAATTGTGTGTTCAGAATATATAGACTCCTGCAAAAACTGCTTGGCTTCCTGCACATTCCTGTGCTCTGTAGAAACGGTCCTTAAAAACACAGCACTCCAGTCATAAGAGGTAGAAGACTGTGTCTGTGATCTCGAGGAGGTCTCAGCACTGCAGTGACTGTACACAGACTTCTAATTCCTCCTGCATGTTCCCCATACTGTACGAGTTTGTCTACAGACACATGAGATGGTTTTCCTGTCATGCCGCTTTCTCAGGGGAGGTGTGAGAGCCTTCCTTGTCATGCTGTCCCCCAGATAGTTCCTCCCTGCATCCATTTGTTTTTTTATTTGGGGAATTTTATTACCAACCCCCAATAAACCTAGTTTAAAGCTCTCCTCACTGAATCAGCAAGCATGCTGGCAAATACACTTTTACCTTATTTGTTCAGATAAATCCACCACTCCCCAGAAGTTCTTGTTCCTCACAAAAAAAGATGTGGTCATAAAAGACAAAGCCCTGCCTGTGACACCAGCCACATAACCAGCTGTTGACCTGAAGAATGCATCTTTTCATACCCAAGCAGTCCCCTTGATCGGCAGAATCAGGGAGGACAACACTTGAGCTCCCATGCCCTTCACTGTAGTCCCCAGAGCTCAGTAATCTCTGGGCAGCATCACTGAGTATCAGAAACTATTATCTCACAATGAAAGGGATCTCAGCAATTTACCTAGTCCTGTTTCCTTCAAAAGCAGAACCCACATGCCTAGGAGAAACAATGGTTCTATGGTTCAATCTGATGGCTAGTCAAGATTTTTAGTCCTCCACAACATCCTGGTTTAGAGTCCTTGGCAAGTAGCAAACTTCCTGAGAGAGCAGATCTGGTTTGCAGATGAGTTCCTCCACCCTATTTAGAAAGATGTGTCCAGTGTAAGCATGGATCAGGCTCACCTGGCCCAGATGCCTCCTCTGAAGAAGTGTATCTCACTTGTCACCAGATCCTGTGGATAAGTCTGTAAGTGTACATCTGTAGGTGGTGAATGTGCCTTCTCCTGATAACGGATGTCAAAAGCTTCAAGCTTCTTGGAAGTCTTCATCAAGTGTAGCCTCAGGCAATCTGTCCTTCTATGTAATACAAGGTTTGAGCTCTTGCACCTCCAGTGTCTCTCTGAGGACCTGTTGATCTGCTGTTTGGCATTCCAGAAACAACACAGCCTGCTCGCTTCCTCCTGCAGGTCCATCACTTGGCAAATCATCAGCTGGACCAGGATGTATCAGCCCAAGCCTTGGGAAGAAAAACTGTGCACTCTGGTAAGACAAATCTGTTTTTCTTCAGGAGCTCCATTTTGACTGAGAACTCTTGAAGTGCTGGGATGATTGTTCCACCTGGTGTTGGAAACTGGCATGTTGCCACCATTTCTGGACCACTTCTAGCAGTCACCAACAAACTTGATCAGCACATCTGGGTCCCTCATCTGCATAAAATGCAGCATGAAGTGCTAAATCACCCTGGTCATATTCCCTAGAAATGGTATAAATAGCAGCACAACAGCCTTCTAAGACTTCAACCTACTTTTTCTCAGAGGTACCTTTCCATATAATATGTAACTTTCAGAAGTCTAGCATGGTTATCAAAAACACATTTCTATTAGGAAGGGAGAGAAATACTATATAAAACCATGGTCTTTAAAAAAAAAAAAACAAAAAAAACCCAACCCAACAACAACAACAAAAAAAAACAACTGCAACCAAACCCAAAAATATTATATTCGTTACATAGCTTATAAGAAATTACTTATTTGTTGAGTTCTTGTGAAAGAGAATTGAGGATTATTTACATCAGAAAATAATTTATAAAGTGATACAGTCTTCATATTATCAAATATAACTATTTGCTTATTATTCTGTGAATCAGTCCTGATGATATATTATCAAACCTGAAACATAACATGATTAAAAAAAAAAAAAAAAACCAACTCATAAATTCCCCAAATCATTTCATCAACGCCCAAATTTCCCCCTTTGAAAGTGTCATCACCACCATTCAGAGTGATACTTACAGCCTCCTCAGCTTGTCTCTTGTAGGATTTCACCTTCATTTGCAGCTTGTCCACCAGATCCTGCAGCCTGAGAATATTCTTCCGGTCTTCCTCAGACTAAAGTGATTGGTAAGCAGGAAAGAGCGTGAGCTGTTTTCCCCACACCACAAAATTACATTTCCCCTTGGAATTCATGTCACAAATCTTTGATTTCCTGGGATTAGAGTGTGTGAGCCCAAGGAGGCCTCCTGCCTTACCTGGTAGGTCAGCTCCTTCACCCTCCTCTCATACTTGCGCACGCCCTTCATGGCTTCAGCGCTGCGCTTCTGCTCGGCATCAACCTCCCCTTCCAGCTCCCGCACCTGCAATGAGAAGCCCGGCTTTGGAGCTTCCCTGGTGGTTACTTACGTGACACGTTCACTCACACACAACTAAAAGCCCTACGCACTCTGGCCTCCAGCTTCTGGATTTGCTTCTTGCCTCCCTTCAGTGCCAACTGCTCGGCCTCATCCAGACGGTGCTGCAGGTCCTTCACCGTCTGGTCCAGGTTCTTCTTCATCCTCTCCAGGTGGGCACTGGTGTCCTGCTCCTTCTTCAGCTCTTCTGCCATCATGGCTGCCTGATGAGAGCAAAGGGTGAAAGCCATTTTGGGGCTGGAGACGTTCTGGGGGAGAACACATCCACCATTAGCAGTGAAAGGAACCCCCAGCTCACATCTGTGACGGCCTTCTTGGCCTTCTCTTCAGCATTGCGGGCTTCCTGGATCGTATCCTCCATTTCACCCTGAATTTGCACAATGTCTGTTTCCAGCTTCTTCTTGGTGTTGATCAAGCTGGTGTTCTGTGCAACAGGAAAGATACGATTTTTTTTATTATGAAACTTGCAATACCAAATGTACAGCCTGAACAAAGACTTTACTGTTTGAGCTTGAAATTCAGAATCTGGAATATTTTTTAAAATGGTTGTTTACAAAATGTCAGCGGTGGGCTCAGGTGATGGGTTGTGAGCATACCTTCCCTCGTAAACTGCAGTAGAGAAGCTGTTCTAGACCATTCTCACAACCTGATCTCTAACACACAGAATTATTGTGTGTTAGGTCTACATGACTGGTTTTCACACAATGCCCTTACCTGGGTATGGAGGAGCTGCACTCTCTCACTTGCATCCAGAAGCTCCTGCTCAGCCACCTTCCTCGACCGCTCCGTCTGCTCCAGGGCTGCCCGTAGCTCCTCAACTTCAGCCTGCAACAGGTTTGCTCTGCGCTCCACCATGGCCACCTGCTCCTTCAGGTCCTCCTGTGTCCTGAGAGCATCGTCCAAGTGTATCTGGGTATCCTGTAAAAGAGACAACAGAAATTACAAGGTGGCACAACACTCTTGCGTTTTAAAAATGTAAGGAGAGACATTCTTCTATACGCATCTTTGCTGAACAGACCTTGAGCACTGCCTGCGTGTTTCTCAGGTTCTTTTGTGCCTCTGCAGCCACGCGGTTGGCATGGCTCAGCTGGATCTCCATTTCATTCAGATCTCCCTCCATCTTCTTCTTCAGCCGCAGGGCTTCGTTCCTGCTCCTGATCTCAGCGTCCAGGGTGCTCTGCATGGACTCCACAATTCTGAGGTGGTTTCTCTTCATCTGGTCGATTTCCTCATCTTTCTCTGCAATCTTCCTGTCAATCTCAGATTTCACCTGGTTGAGCTCAAGTTGGAGGCACTGTATCTTCCCCTCTTCATATTCTAGGGAGGCCTGGACAAGTGGACACAAACATTTGTAATGTCAATAAAGTTACTGCTTGCTTCCTGGGTAATTATAGAATATTTCAGGAGAATTCAGCTGGCTGCACTGCCCAGCTAGAACAGAGGGGACCAAGATTTTTCAGCCATATTTCCCCATTGCTCATATTTTTAGTGCAGACACCAGTGATTGTAAGCATGTACCTCAGCTTCCTCTAGAGCAGCCTGGATTTCAGATTTCTCCTGCTCAATCTGCTTCTTGACTTTCTCCAGCTCACGAATCACTTTTCCTCCCTCTGCAATCTGCTCTGTGAGGTCAGAAATCTCCTCTGCAAGGAAGGGTGAAAAGTGGCATGGTCAGGCACAGAGCTGAAGGGGAAGGGCCCTGCCACACCACGGTGACAAGTATCTTTGCAGACCTGCAGGCGGTAGTGGTGGACAGGGAGAAAGCCCTGCCAGGAGCAGAGGGCCAGGGACTTACGCTGCAAGTTCTTGTTCTCACGCTTCAGCGTTTCCAGGTGGTCCAAGGACTCCTCATAGGCATTCTTCATCTTAAACAGCTCCGTGCTGAGAGAGCGAGACTCCTTCTGGGAGGCTTCCAGCTCAGCCTGTGTTTCCTCATACTTCTGCTTCCATTCTGCCAGGATCTGAAGAGAAACGGGGTGTCAGTATGGAGGTGGCAATCAGGAGGACATGCTCTGCCCAGGAGCCCCGGCGCTGCAGCCCAAAAGACCTTGTCAAAGTTCTTCTGCTTCTTATCCAGAGCTGCACAGGCAGCATTAGATCGCTCCACGTCAATCATCAGGTCCTCCACTTCATTCTGCAGCCTCTGCTTTGTCTTTTCCAGGGAGGCACATTTGGCATTCACAGCCTCAACGTGTTCCTCTGCATCCTGCAGGCGCTGTGCCAGCTTCTTCCTGGAGGAGATAAGCGCAGCTCCAGGTTAGAACTTAGAGGGGAGACAATTTTCGCAAGAGGTCAGTTGGCCACTTTGGGGGCTTCGAGCCTAGCGATTTTCACAGTGGTTTTTCTGTTCCAAGATTACATCCAGCCTAAAGGGTCTATCACCTCCTTGTCCTAGCGCCTGCTGTGTATTCACCCTGTCTTAGCATTTCTAGCTAAAAGGCTAAGTTTTTCCTTCTAATCTACACTTTTTCCACACCAAACTTTCCTTTCTCTCCCTCTCTTCCCTCTACCATGAAGGCACTATATCCCTGCCTTCATCCCACCCCTGTCCTAATGCACTCTAAAGGCTCCAATTTCCCTTGACAAGCTCAGCCTTCTCCAGCCATTTGACATCCCACGTCCCACGTACTTGGCCTCCTCCAGCTCCTCCGTACGCTGAATAGCATCCGTCTCGTATTTGGTTCTCCACTGGGCCACTTCGCTGTTGGCCTTGGACAGGGCGCGCTGCAGCTCCCCCTTGGCTTCCTGCTCCTCCTCATATTGTTCCCGGAGCAAGTCACAGTCGTGCCGAGCTGACTGCAAGCCATGGGCTAGGGCGTTCTTGGCCTGGGTAGAGAGCAGGATTGGGACAAGGAATGGTAATATCTGGGAAATCTCTTCCAAAGGGTTAATGTAACACTGCCAACATGACCACTGGGAGGGTATAGGTGTTTGCAGTGAAGGACAGATGTAAGCCTGGAGGACAAAATCCACCAATCACACCACCTGCAGAAATGAAAATCTTCTCCCAGTATGGCTTCTGCTAAGCAGACCCTGTCCCCACTAGGCAGTGTGAAGTTAAGAGTGTTTTTGTTGGCCAGATGTAGGACAAACAATCACCTTTATCTCTTCCTCTAGGTGCCTCTTGAGTTCTTCAATCTGCTGGGTGAAAGCCTGCTTGCCTCTTGACAGCTGAGAAATCAGAGCATCTTTCTCCTCCACCTGGCGTGAATATTCACCTAGGAAAGCACACAGGAAGGAAATATTTTCATTGTCGTTTGTGACTGGTTTAGGATGACCTCCCGTTCCACAGCTCAGAGGGGGCTCTCTCACCTGATTCTGTCTGCAGACGAGCTCTTTGAGCACTGAGATCATTGATCATGCGCTGATGCTCTTCTTCCTTTGTCTTAATCTCACTCAGCTGGTCTTCCAGTGCGCGGCACATCTTCTCCAGATTTGCCTGTGGAGAACACAGAGAATGAAAGAAGATTAGTATCTGGACACCTCCTTATTCTGAACAGCACGATTCTCACCAGAAAAATGTGCACGGGCATGTAAGATATTTGCTGCTCCTTGGCATTAGATCATTGGAAATACAGTTCCATACAGAGTCAGAGAGTTATATTGTAACCTGACCACAGGTTTCAGCATTATTTATTTTCAAGTTGTATTCAGGATATTTTTCAATACCTTGGCTTTGGAGACAGACTCCATGTTACTGGCCAAGTCATCAATCTCCATCTTCAGCTCACTCTTCTCCTTCTCCAGCTTCTGCTTCACTCGTTGCAGGTTGTCGATCTGCTCCCCAAGCTCAGCTGTGCTGTCCGCATGCTTCTTCCGCAGGGTGGCAGCCGTGGCTTCGTGCTGCAGCGTGGCCTCTTCGAGGTCACGCCGCATCTTCTGAAATTCTGCCTCACGCTTCTTGTTCATCTCGATCTGAGCTGCTGTAGCCCCTCCTGCTTCTTCCAGGCGCTCGCTGATCTCCTCTAGCTCCCTCGAGAGGTCAGCCCGATGCTTCTCTGCTTTTGCCCGAGAGGTTCGCTCTGCCTCAATCTCCTCCTCCAGTTCCTCAATACGAGCCTGGGGAACATTAGGGACCCTTCACACCCATGCCCTCCTCCTTCCTGACCTGACACTGGCTGAGAGAGGGCAAGGGACAGAGGCTTGCCTGCAGCTCCTTGATCTTCTTCTGTAATTGCATGCCCAGGGCTTGCTCATCCTCGATTTTGCTCTGGATCTGGCTGATTTCAAAGTCTTTCCTTTGGGCAAAGCAAACCGTGTCAGAGCTCAAAGAGAAAAGACAAGTGCACCAGCCCAGCACTCAGGGGCCCCACAGCCACACTTACTTCTTCAGTTTCTCATCCAGCTGCTGCTTATCATTTTCCAAGTCCATTATGGTGTCATGGGCCAGCTTCAGGTCTCCTTCAAGTTTCCTCTTAGCTCTCTCAAGGTCCATGCGCAGTTTCTTCTCTTGCTCCAAGGACCCTTCCAGCTAAAAAGAACAAGACCATCATTGCTCCATCAGTCAGGTTTAACTCTATACCTGTCCTGCTCTTGCTGTGTGCCTCCGTGCTTACATCATCCACTTGCTGCTCCAGCTTGGTCTTAGCTTTGGTCAGTGTATTGACTTTGTCTTCTTCTGCCTGCAGGTCATCCAGTGTCTGCTGATGGGCCTCTTGGAGGGCTTTCTTCTCTTTTGTCAGCTTGGCAATGGTCTCGTCCAGGGCTGCCATCTCCTCTGTGAGGTTTTTCACCTTAAAGAAGAAAACCATTTCTTACAAGAATTGGAAATGGATCTCTTTACCTTGAATGTGAATCCTAAAATCTGGTTTATACCTTGTTTTCTGTGGCATGTTTTTCCTTCTCAACCTTGGCCAGTGTTAACTCAAGGTCATCAATATCATTCTTCAGCTCTGAGCATTCATCTTCCAGTTTCCTCTTCTTGGCTGTCAGCTCGGCATTCATCTCCTCCTCATCTTCTGCTCTTTCAATTATCTCCTTAACTTTTGCTTCCAGCTGAAGTTTTGTTTTTATCAGCTGGTCACATCTTTCCTCAGCATCAGCCAAGCTATCTGCTTCCTGCAATAAAAATTTCTTATTACTAGTTTCAACTTGTGATTTTTTCATTCATTCAATTTTGTTGCTTAGACTATTACATACAATATAATCAGTTTCATATTCTTCACTGAAGTGATTTTTTTACAATGAAAGTCTATATAGTTTCACATACATGTTCTAGTGTTTGCTTTAGACCTTTGCCTCAGTGATCATTGCTAAATAGCCTATTAACGATTCTGGTGAGGGTTTGGAACCCACAGTCCTGACTCCCAAAGGAAATGCTCTTTCAGAAAAATTGAACCTGTATTCTCAAGATAAAGATGTCTCCCATGTTTTTCATCATACTTTGAAGCCTCTAAAATTGTGGAAATCTTTTCACACCTCTGTTTACTCTTGTTCCTATTAGAGTACTTCAGACAAATTTTTAGTTAGAGTGTGACCATATAGTCACATGTACTTTATATATATACACTACACTGTGTATGTATATACATATAGTTTATACTTTATGGATATAATTTTTTATATATACTTGATGTATACATATATAATAAACATATATATTCACACATATGTGTTTACATAGGTTTTATATATGATATCTATGTCATATATATGTTTCTAGTTTTTATATATTTTATATATACACATATACTTCTATTGAAGATATTTTCTTCTTTATATTGAGTCTGTGGGGATTTAAGTTGGAAGTCTCTCCAACCCAAATCACCTGCCAGGGCCACATATAGCATAGTTTTATGTATGGCTTTTATTTATAAATTTGAGTTTCATCATGTTTGCTCTGCAGATTAATCTGTCCTATTGGATTCTGTTCTTTGGAAGGCATGTTTGATCTTCATTTTCTACTAACCAAGAAGTGTGAAGTGCACTGATGGTACTCACAGCCTGCACTTGGAGCTGCAGATCGTTTTTCTCCTGCACCAGTTTCACCATTTTCTCCTCCAGCTCCTTCCTCTTTGCCTCAGACTTTGCAAGCTCTTCCTTGGTTTTCTCAAACTCTTCCTTCATGTTGGCCATCTCCTTCTCAGATTCTGCACTCTTCAGCAAGGGCTTGATCTTGAAGAACAGCTTCATCCAGGGCCAGTGCTTGACGTTCATGAATGCACGAACATTGTACTGGATGCAAAAGATGGACTCCCTGAAATGCAAATCAAACAGAGAATGACTGAGTCACAGAATCACAGAGTGGTTGAAGCTGGAAGAGACCCCTGAGGACAGCTTATCCAATCCCTCCTGCTCAAGCACAGTCATGTAGAGCAAGTTGCTCAGGACACATAGGAAGAATTATCAGTGTGATGCCTGCAGAAGCAATGGGCAATTACATGAACTTTAAGAAGAATCTATACCTCCTCTCCACCATTCTCTGGTACTCCACTCTCATCAGGAAGCCCCTGCACCTGGCTTGTGTGCGAGTCATGAGTTGTGCCAGTTTCTCATCCCTCATCTCCTCTAGGAGACCTATCAGCCCAGCTTTGAAGAACACCTGGAGATAGGGGATGACATAAGACACCACAAGGTCATCAAAACACAAACAGATTACATTTCCATAGGAATTACTGTTACCAAAGTCACTGAGACTTTGTGGAAGGGGAAGGTGATATTTTTATTTTATTTAGTTCTCTAAATTGACTGTAACCTCTCAGACTTTCACACCAATACACTCACAAACACCAGTGTGTATGTGCCCAGGCAGTCTGAATAATATGACTCATCTGATACACAGAAGACAAGGAATTTCAGCTACTAATACCTCACTACATCCTCTAGGTTAATCTTCATGGGCAGTCACAAACTGGTAACTGGAGAGGCTTTTTTATCTCTTTTATGAATCAATGACTTTGTAGAATGTTCTTTCACCTCAGAATATTGCTTCTTACTTCACAAAACTCAGTGAAGGCTGCTGTCCCTTTTCTTTTGTTTCCTCATTTTCTGTATCTTTTGGATACAGTCTTTCTGTTGCCATCCTCCTAGTTAACAGAGCACAGACTCTCTGTTGATGGGACTACCCTGTGGTCGTGGTGCAAGCTACATCTTCCTGCTACCAGTTACAAATGCTACCACTTTTACTGCTGGTAAACATGTCCTTGACTATTTAGGCATGCTGTTGCTTTAGTCCTTGCACTATTTTTTTTTTTCTAGTGCTTTTATGCATGTATATTTCTATTCATATTTCATTCATACCTATTTTAATATTTCTGTAACAAATCTGTAACAAATCTCTATATTTTAACCAAGTTGTACTTGTACCTTGGTATGACCAAATTTGTACTGGGTGTGATCAATGGCAATAGATCCAAGGAGCTTCTCAGAAGCTTTCTTGCTATCCATGAACTGTCCCTCTGGGACAGCACTTGCATTCAGCACTCTGTATCTGTAGGAAAAAACAGAATGTAAGGATATTCTTACTACCCAAGCCAACATTCTTTTTTAAGACAAACTTGCTAGCTTCCCAACATGGCAGGACAATGTCTTAGCTGAACCTTGATTGATTTTTTGAGACATTCTTTTATTAGATAGACATACATTTTCTGAGCAATGTGAAAACCTTTTGCTACAATTTACCCATTATAATTCTATGTGGAGTAGATGATACTACAGTATCATTGACAGTAAAATCATTGTTTTAAAAAATGGAAACAGTGTTAAATATTATAATGAATGCATTATTTAAATAACTAACACATAGAGGTTACAAAAAAACCTGCGTTACTTTGAAATTTGAGCTAGCTGAAACTGGAAGGAAACCTGGCACACTGTCTAATCTGTCTTTAAGTAACCATATTGCTCTCAGGGCCCTGAAGGCATCAATAGGTCTTAACAGCCCTGATGAGCCTCACCTAGACCTCCACCATGGGCCTATGAGCTCCATTTCAGCTTAGGCCTGGGATCTCATTTCTTGCATGAGTTACATCATAGCTGTTCTCCAACCCAGTCTCTGGCTTTGCTCTCTCAGTGGACCTTGGACCTATACTGTAGGTAGTTTCCTCTTCCATGGAGCTCTTGTACAGATATTATAGCATTGTTTCCAGTGCTGTCTCTAGCCTCATCTCCTGTTGGGACTTCCTGACAGGACTTCCTGGATGGCCCCTGGATCTAATTCAATACTTGCTTTGTCTAGGGTTGTTGATGGACCCCTTACCAGATCCCAGCTCTGGCTACTGTGTTCAGACCCTTTAGACTGCACCCTGTGGGTGGTGTTGGTGAGGGTCTGCCCTGGCATCACCTTCAGCTCCCAGTTCTCCTTCTCTTAGGGAACAGTTAGCCATTTTTGCCCCCTGATAATTGCTTATATAAATCCTATCTGTTCTTGCAACAATGTCAGGACCTTTCTAGGGAGGATACCAGTATGTCCTGTTTGCTTTCAATCAGTCATGTAATGCTATCAAAAGAACAGGTGAGACATATGGTGCTGATTAAAGAAAACAAAGAGTACTTATCCTGTGCCTACAGAAGATATATCAATGCCATAACAAGGCCCTAAATTGTCCCACCAGGTTAAGGTTGTATACATGTGGACTTAGCTATAATAAGACAGTATGCTGGAGAAACCCAACCTCTGTTTAAAGTCAGCATAGAGAACTCTGCTGGGGAATCCTTTCCTGCAAATTCTGATCCCTTCCAACACGCCGTTGCACCGAAGCTGGTGCAGCACCAGTTCATGCTCCATGACACCTAACAATTCAAAGCACAAGTAAATATTTTGGATTGCAACATAGAGATTTTCAGTATCACAGGAAAATCTTTATGTACATGAGGCTTTTACCAGGTGTTTTTATTTCATTGGGGATGATGCATCTCACAAAATGTGGGTGTGTGCTGCGCAGATTGGTCATCAGCTTGTTTAAATTCTCCTGAAGGATTATGAACAAAAGTTTATATTAGTAAATGTTTGTTCTGCACATTCACCTTTACAGTAAAACTATTATAATACCATCAAACTTGCTGGACCCATATGAATATAGTATTCTCTTCTGTTATATGAATACTGTGATAAAATAAAATGTAAAAAAGTTTGCCACTTTGCTCTGGAAAGCTCATAGACAGTGTTAATCACATAATTTTATCTGAAATATCACTATATTTGATATCTTTCAGAAATTCTATTCCAAAAAATGAGTTAATTTGAGTGAAAATTGGTATTTATTTTAAAAGCCTATTGCCTGTGTTCCCTGGGGAGCCAATTGTGAAAGATGCTTTTTTTATATGTGATTAAGAGGTAGGCACAAAGATAACAGTAGTGGAGAACTGGGCAACAGATTCCAGCTGTGTTCCAAAGTCTTGTAAACTGAACAGCTATCATTACCCCTGACTCAAATCACATCTGAGAGAGCAGATTTCCAATATTTTTAACCCATATCAAAAGAGGTGTTTTTGACATGTAAGTCATGTTTTTGCAAAGACATCTTTGGCAATGATGATGGACAACAAAACAGAAGAAAAACCAGTATGGCAGAGGCTACCAAGTTTGTCTTTTAAAACTCAATGTTTTAAGTGTGTGTTGTAAAACATGAACAATAAAACCAGGAAGAACAGGAGGAAAAGTAAGAACAGAAGGACAGCTAAGGAGACATTTATGAATGTCCTTCACCCATGAGAGATCTACACTTGCACCAGTGACTGCTCCTGGAGCCCAGACACACATGCCCATCTTCTACTCCACGGAAGGCTGGACAAGGAGACCAAGAGCAAACCAAAAGCAACTCAAGAAGAAATAGGCCATTTGAAGAATGGAACCCTAAGGTGAAGTATGAGTACTATGGTCCTGAATACCTCCAGGGAAGAACAGCAGTTTCACCTGGCAGAAACATATGGAAAAGTCAGGCAGGAAGGCCTAGGCTTGAGAAAGAACTGTTAAGCCTCTGACTTGTTAACAGTCTAGAGCTCAAGATACGGGGATATTTCATGCATACCAGACTAACAACTAGAGTATGCAGCTGACATGGGAAGGGTGAAGAAGTCATTTAATCAGAAAGGCAAAACAATCTCATTAAAAGAATAAATTTCACTTTGAAATCTAAAGGAGAGGGAAAGAAGGCTTCTAGACTATATAAGACAATTCTATTATGATAGCTGACTACTTCATTGTAAAGTAGGGGATAAAGGGATAAACTCTGCATCCACTGCAACAGAGTTTAAATGACGTGATGGATTTCCTTGCTATAAGAACTCTAAAAGAACTATGATTACAGCTTACCAAACTAGAACCAAGAGCTATTCAGATTTCAAGGGAGTTTATTTTCCATTTCCAGATCAGCAGAGATAACAAATTCTGTACTTACCCGGAAAAGAGCTGAGACAGTCTGGAAAGAAGAACCCTTCTTCTTCCCACCTTTCTTGCCACCACCACCTTCTACACAATTGAAAAAAATACATAATTTTAAATTTTAATTTGTGATTCTCACTGTATATTGTGCATGGATGAACCTAAAGATTTTATAGAACTGACCTGCTTCTCCACCATAAGAGGCAAAGAGTAAGGCTAGTGTCTTCACCGATGATTTCTGGTACAACCCAATGACAGTTTCATTCAGGGGGTCCTTGTTCTTCTCAAGCCAGCCAGAGATGTTGTAGTCCACTGTGCCAGCATAGTGCACCAGGGAGAAGTGGGCTTCAGCCTTGCCTTTGCCAGGCTTGGGCTTCTGGAAGTTGTTGGACTTGCCCAGATGCTGGTCGTAGAGCTTGTTCTTGAAAGAGGTGTCAGTTGCCTTGGGGAACATGCACTCCTCTTCCAGGATGGAGAAGATGCCCATGGGCTAGAAGACAGCACAAGAAACGCAGATGTCAAATTTGCCTTCTGACACAAAGGTGGCTGCACTTACCTCAATAAAGTATGAAATTACAAATAAAGACTGTGATATCAGTAAGATGATACTGCTGTATCTTTTCAAATCCAAATAGCAGGGTTAAACATGGATACTTACCCAGTTTACTTTCAAAGGCTCAGTGACTGATGGAAATTTACATTAATTTGCCAGAAAATTTGAAAAATAAAGTTTAAAATATCATAACCAAAAAACCCCTTGGTCTAAGCAGCTGTCAGTGTATGGATATGTCTTAATAAAAGCACTATTTTCTCAAGATCCTCATAGTCACTGAATGCCGTGTCTTGTAATGAACCTGACTGCTATCTTGTTGCTCTAATTGACGCACATGAGAGGATGACTATCAACTGGAAGTTGTGAAGTTCCATCTTTTACATTGCAATTTTTTTTTTTTTTAAATTATCCATTTGTGGCTGTAGTGCTAGGCAGAAATGCATTGATCAGAACTTGAGAAACATGCAGGCTCTATAATGGAAACTACCTCTACCTGTTACGAAAGAATACCATTATTGAGGGCTTTGCAGTGTTTTGGCTCTTGAAAAGAGCTTCTCCCATGAGGCTGTTGAAACCTCACAGATAAAATAAGCTATGTAGTCAGGTATTTTGAATAACTAAAACTGAATGCTTGGATGAGAATGTGAAGAGTCCTCTGAAAACTGATGTCAAGTAACTACAGAATTCCCACATGCATAATGCCCCTGAACAGGAAAGATACCTTCTCAATGAGCTCAATGCAGGCAGCCAGGTCCATCCCAAAGTCAATGAAGGTCCATTCAATTCCCTCCTTCTTGTACTCCTCCTGCTCCAGCACGAACATGTGGTGGTTGAAGAACTGTTGCAGTTTCTCATTGGTGAAGTTGATGCACAGCTGCTCCAGGCTGTTGAACTGCAAAACACAGATGGATGCAGCTATTTTTGAACCATGTCCCTCCTTCTATAAAACAGTGAGATTTACTCCATTACTTTCCATCTCAGACTAGATCTATGGTTAGATCAGCTCATAATTCACCTGTAGCACTCTTCTACAGCATCTTTCCTGTAACAAGCATATACCAGACACAGCTGAACAGCCTGATCTGTGATTTACTTAACAACTATATCTAGTGGAAAGAGCCGATGGCAGGGCAAGTGTCCTTTTCCTAACACTGACTAGGATTATCTCACATAGTAAGTGCCTGTGGTCCAGGGAACTCTGTAATTGCATGTTTTGCATCGGAAGACTAGCACTGCAGCTCTCTTCTCTCATGTCAGCACTCTGCTCTTGTCATGCAACAATAGTATCATATGTTGAAAGAGAAGAAACTTGAGAAATTTAAATTCACAAACTTCCACAGTGAAAACTACACTATACTAAGTGCTATGCACTTCTAAATAACACCTTTGTCTTCATATTGAAGAAAGAAAGACATCAAATTCAGTTCTCTTGAAGGATTTTCTGGTATTCTTTGCAACAAATATTACTAATTTGTACAGAGTTATAAAACACATTCAGGGAAAAAAATTAGAAGGTTAGTCCCTAGGCATGTTACAACACTTCTTTCTGATTAATTTTTAATATTTCATTTATTGCATTCAAAATTTTCTCTTCTTTCAGATCAAATCCTTGGTTTTCACTGCATCCAGAAACACATAATTTTTGGTGCCCTAATACCTCAAAACTGACGTTGCAAAAAGCCTGTGTTCCTTTGCCACTATTTTCAGCCTATAATGGCCCATCTGACAGTCCTTTAACACCCACTTTCTATGCCTTAGAAGAATTTTTGTACTTCTGGAGAGTGTTATTACCGAGTTGTTCTTCATGTAAATCCATATCCTTTCTATGACCAGATGCTTCTGAGTTCCTATAAGTGCATAATCATTTTTCCACTATTATATAAAATAAACCAGCATATTTCTATGAGTTTCCTTAAGAGTTGGATGGCTCTTCTAAGAAGCATTTAACAACTGTTTTCCTTACATCAAAGATCTCGAAGCCAGCAATGTCCAGGACACCAATGAAGTACTGTCTGGGCTGCTTCGTATCCAGCTGCTGGTTGATGCGAATAACCATCCACAAGAACATCCTCTCATAGACAGTCTTTGCCAAAGCACCCACTGAATTGTGCACCTATATCAGGAGGAAGGAAAGAAAGTTACCATGTGGATCTGAAGAGAATGTTTATGATGTTAATTCAAGCCAGAGGTTCCCAGTCACCAGCTGGTTGTTACCTGCTGCACGGTTTGACCCTTGGTCACATATTCATTCCCAACCTTGACTCGGGGGTAGCAGAGGGCCTTGAGCAGGTCTGCTGAGTTCAGACCCATCAGATAGGCAGCCTTGTCAGCAACTGATAACAGAAAGAGAGAGAAGAGTCAATTATTGGATGATGCACAGTTTTTGATAAAATTATTTCAAACCAAAATGTTCTCTGAAGGCTACTTTATGAATGTGAACCATAGAATATCCTGATTTGAAAAGGACCCACAAGGATCATCGAGTCCCAACTCCTATCTCCACACAGGGCAACTTAGAAGTTAAACCATATATCTAAAAATTAAAGCATATATCTAAGAGCATTGTCCAAATGCTTCTTGAACACTGATAGGCTTGGGGTCATGATCACTTCCCTGGGGACCTTCTTTTGGTGCTTGACCACCCTCTCAGTGAAGAACTTTTTCTTAATATTCAATCTGAACTTCCCCTGAGACAGTGTTAAGACATTCCCTCACATCCTGTCACCATACACCAGAGTGAAGAGGTCAGCACCTCACTCTCCACTCGCCCCTCATCAGGAAGTTGTAGACAAAAAATGAGGTCACCCCTCAGTCTCTTCTCTAAACTAAACAAACCTAGTATCCTCAGCCGTTCCTCATATGTCACGCCCTGTAGTCCTTTCACTGTCTTTTATGCCTTCCTTTGGACACATTTAAATATTTTTATAACCTTTTTATATTGCAGAGCCCACAGCTGCACACAGTAATCAAGGTGACGCTGTATCAATGATGAGTATAGCGGTACAAAAACTTCTTTTGGCTGGTTAGATATACTGTGCTTAATGCACCCCAGAATATGATTGGCCCTTTTGGACACCAGTGTGTCTTGTTGACTCATCAACCGAGACCTCCATATCCCTTTCTGCAAGGCTGCACTCTGACCTCTTCTCCCCAGTCGAGGATTATACTGTCCCATGTACAAAATCCAGCATCTGTCCTTGTTAAATTTCACGTGGTTGGTGATTGCCCAGCACTTTAATCTATCAAGATCTCTCTGTAAGACCTCTCTACACTCAAGGTAATCAGTCGTTCCTCCTAATTTACTATCAGTGGCAAACTTAACTTAGTGTGCCCTTAACTCCTGTTTCCAGGTCATTAATAAAAACGCTGAAGAGAATTGGACCTAAAACTGAGCCCTGGGGAACATCACTAGTGACTGGCCACCAGCCAGACATTACCACATTTACTACAACTGTCTAAGTCTGACCCTTCAGCCAGTTGTTCACCCATCATACTGTGTACATGTCTAGCTGTATGCTGGATATTTTGGCCAGAAGTATACTGTGAAAGGCAGTATCAAAGTTCTGCTAAAATCCCTAAAAAACACATCCATTGCCTTGCCTTCATTCACTAGGTAGGTAACCTTGTCATAAAAGGATATTAAGTTAGTAAGGCATGACTTTCCCTTCATGAACCCATATTGGCTTTGACTGATGACTGCATTGTCTTTCAAGTGGTTTTTAGTAACTTCCAGAATAATCTCCATATTTTTACCAGGCACCGAAGTGAGACTGACAGGCCTGTAACTACCAGAGTCTTCTTTTTTACACTGTTTGAAAATTGGAATAACTTTTGCTAGCTTCCAGTTGACTGGGACCTCTCCAGATTCCCAAGACCGTTGATAAATAATTGAATGAGGTCTCACAATAACATTGGCCAACTATTTCAGTACCCTGGGATGAATCCCATTTGGGCCCATAGACTTATAGGCATTCAGTTGCAGCAGCAAATACCATACAAGTTCAAAGTCAGCTAGGAGCTTACCACTCCCCTAGTCACAGTCCTCCAGCCCCTGGGGTCCCAGGGTCCATCATTCGCTTTAAAACCGGAGGCAAAAAAGGCATTAAATGTCTCTGCTTTATCTTTATCTCTATTTGTGATCTGATCAACCTTATCAAGTAACAGACCACCGTTTTCTTTAGTCCTCCTTTTGCTGTTAACATACTTTAAAACCTCATTTATTTATCCAGCACAATACTGGCCAGCTTCAACTCCAACTGAATCTTGGCTGTATGAATTTTCTCCCTGCAGTGTTGAACAGCATCTCTGCAGTCCTCCTATGCAGCCTGACCTTGCTTTCAAAGTCCATACACTTTCTTTTTCCTCCTAAGCTCCAAAAGGAGATCTCTGTTTGGTGAAGTCACGTTCTTCTCTGCTTACTTGACTTCTGACATATTGGAATTGCCTGCTCCTGTGCTCTCAAAAGATCACTCTCAAAAAGTGACCAGTGTTTATGGACCTCCATACCCTTGAAAACAGATTCCTCAGGGGACCTTACTAACTAGTTCCTCGAGCATCCTAAAGTCCCCTCTCCCCAAATCCAAGGTAGTAGCTCTTCTGACAGTTTTTCTCATATCACTGAAGTTTTTAAATGCAATAGTTTCATGATCATTGTGGCCAAGACAGCCACCAATTATTACATTACCTACAAAATCTCTATTTACAAACAAAAGATCTATGAGGGCACCTTTCCTAGTTGGCTCCCTTAGTACCTGTATCAAGAAATTATCTTCAATGTGTTTCAGGAATTTCCTGGACCTGTTCATGTCTACTGATGATAGTCTCAGTTAACATCTGGGAAGTTGAAGTCAGCCATAAGGACAAGGGCAACTGATCTAGAGATTTCCCTTAATTCCATATAGAATCAGTGTTGCTGTCCTGGCTGGGTCATCTATAGTAGATTCCCACAACAACATCTACTTTATTAGCTTTTCCCCTAATCCTTACACAGAGGTTTTCGACCATGTTGTCCCCAACTGCAAGCGCTGTACAGCCCAACTCCTCCTGTACATACTGTGCTATCCCTCCACCTTGCCTGTCCTGTCTCTCACTCCTGAAGAGACTGTAACTATCCATCACAGGACTCCAGTCACAGGATTCTTCCCACCAAGTCTCACTTATGCCAATGACATTGTAGCTCTGGGTCTGAGTCAAAGCTTCTGATTCCTCTTGTTTATTTTTCATACTGCATGCATTAGTGTACAAACATTTCAAATGAATTCCAGAGTACTCAGTACATTGCGGAGAAGAGTGTAAACTCTCACTAGCACACCATTCCTCAGACATTGTCATGCCATCACATAGCTTATCTCTAGTAAGCCTAATTTTATTGCTTTCTCCCTTCAAATCTAGTTTAAAGTTCTTCCAATCATTCCCACTATCTCATGAGCAAAAATATTTTTCTCCCACTGATAAAGGTGAATTCCATCAGTCCCCAGCAAGCCTGCTGTCACCTAAATCATCCCATGACTGAAAAATCCAAAATTCTGCTGGTGACACCAGCTTCAGAGTCAGGCGTCGATAAAACACATCTGTCTGTTTCTTTCAACATCATTCCCTAGAACTGTGAGGATTGAGGAGAGACAACATAATGTGAGACAACAGAGAAGATCTCAGAGCCAAGAAAAACAAAAATTTAGAATTCAGGCTTAAAGACAATCAGAAGAAGACATCTAAGCAATAGATGTCTTTAGAACGATGAAGTCGTCTTCTCAAAAAAAAAAAAAAAAAAAGAAGTCTCTACTTAGAAGGAAAAAAGCTTGTCATTTAAAAAGTCCCACCTTTTCTACAGACTCTTTTGCTATTCCAATACAAAATTTTGTTGATAGTACAGAGGGATCAGTGGAAATTATCCTAATACCTTCTGTGCCATCTGGTTCTGCCTGCTCTTCACGCTGCTTCTGCTTGAACTTCAAGTTCCCATAGTGCATGACAGCCCCCGTCAGCTTGTAAATGGCTGTTTTCTCATCAGCAGTGAAGCCCAGGATGTCAATGGCACTCTGGCAACAGAATCAGTGAAATAAACCTCTGGGCCATTAAATGGAACTTTCACCATACCAATATGCTCTGCATCACTTACATCTGTAGCCATCAGCTCCTCCTGGTCATTAATGCTGGGAACGGTGACCTCACCTTGACTCACAAATTGGTAGTCATATGGGTTGGTAGTAATGAGGAGCATGTCTTAAATAAGAATAAGACATATCTGGGCATAAGAATGAAGATAAATGTTAAACATGTTCAGATTCAAACAATTTATAATACTTCCTACCAATTAGCTCCGGCTTCTTGTTGGACATGATCTGATAGAATATGTGGTAGCTTCTTTCTGCCTTGAGCTGGAAAGTGACTCTGGACTTCTCCAGCAGATCTGTCAAAGAAGGTAGAAAGAGTTAGGCACGGGAACGCACGTGGAGCTGGGCATTTAGGAAAGAATGGGATCAGGCCAGGAGAGTGTCTTACAAGTTTCAATGTCAGCAGAAGCCAGTTTGCCTGTGGCCCCAAAGTGGATTCTGATGAATTTGCCCTGTTAAGGGGAAAAAGAAGCATTTCAGCTTCGGTACATTTCATTGCCATCTCCCTATGTGAGAACACCACTAGCCCATCACTGCTGTTGTAATGAGGAGGCATTTTTGTCCAAAGCAACAACTTACAAAGCGTGAGGAGTTGTCATTCCTCACGGTCTTGGCGTTTCCAAAGGCCTCCAGCAGTGGGTTAGCGCTGATGATTTGATCCTCAAGCGTTCCCTGCAGAATGATAATTATTGCTGGTTATCCTCTCCAAAAATCATGTCAGGATCAGAGGAAAGCTTTGACTCAAACCAGCACCTATTAATTTACCTGCATTTTGCCTGATTGCTCCTCCTTCTTCTTCTCCCCACTCGCTGCAATTGTTGCAAAGTACTGGATGACACGCTTTGTGTTCACAGTCTTCCCTGCTCCGGATTCTCCGCTGTGAAACCAAAGAGAGAAGCAGAGAGCGTGTGGTCAGGCGGGAGGTCCCCCAGCACCGGGCAGCCCCACAGGGACCCGAGAAGGGGTGTACATACGTGATCAGGATCGACTGGTTCTCACGATCTGTGAGAGAGGCAGAAATAAAGAAACTTTAATGCTATGGAACAACACATAAAATACTAGAAGTGGTCTAAAAATAAGATATCATGATAGTTGTGTGACAGAAACATTTGTTTGGCATTTAAGTAACTCCCCTCAGTAATGCTCTGCTTTAGGAAAAGTTTTGGATTCTAAAAAATGAAACCTTTCAGCAAAGCTTTTTTCCTCCTTTCTTTTTCCTTTCCTTTGTTCATTTATCTTTTTATCAAATACAGAAGAATGAATGTTTTCTAACGTAGGTTTTTTCACCACCTTCATTTTATCTTTTCATTTTTTGCTAGGTTTCTTGCAAATCTTCAGAGCTAAGTAAGTTTTAAAAGTTACAGAATGAAAAAAAAAGAAGATAAAATATAAAAATGAAATTAAAATTGCAGGTTAATTTTAGGTTACCTGATAAAAGCTCATCTGCCCTGCCCCCAGCACAGAGAATCAATGGCAAGTGGGAGAGTCCAAATAATACCCTGCCCCAGCTCTTTCTGGGCCCATCAGAGGAACCATCAACCCATTGCAAACATATTCTCCCTTTCCGTACTTTAGGCAGTATTCTTTCAGTCATGTATACTCTGGCTGCAGAAGATTAAAGCAGATATTTTACCAGAAAAAGATTCCATAGGTGTATCTAAACTAACTTTATAACATAATCCTGGGAGTGGTTCCTATTCATTAAAGCCATTAACCCGGAGAGACACAAATCCATATGATTCATGGCCAGTTCCCTCTAGAATACACTGTTTGCTTGGAATTGACTAGCATTTGGAATAACCTCTGACTCAACACTCAGCACCTATAATCATATTGCCATATCTGATCTTAATTCTTTACTCACTCAAGTCCACAACACTATTCCTTACACATGCTCAGCTTCTTGTTTGCAGCATATTATTCACATCACATAGCCTTGTGTGCTCCAATTTTACCACATGACTAGGTAGGTACATGCAAGTCAAAACTTTTATCATTTTTAGTTTTCATTATTTCAACTGGAACTGTTCAGAGCTGCACTCATGGCAATCCACCCCACCATGTCCTATAGGCAGCCACGGACACTTCTACACTAAGGAACTCCTCAAATGTTTGGTAGGCTGGGGTAGCTACACACTACTACAAGAGGAGGCAACACTTTTGGCTTAAAACAATCTAATTATTTTCTTATTGTTCTTTAAGAATTAATATCTTTCTATACTGGGCCCAAAAGAAGGAGAAAATGGCTTTATTTTCCACTGAAATTATATTCCATCATAAGGCTCAGATGTGCACTGCTGGAACACTGGAATGGTTAAGTTGCTAAACCTCCTGTGTTATCATTGGGGGACTTAAATACGAAGAGGAAGAAAGATCTCAGGTGATTCACTCTACATTACTTATTGTTATAGTCCTTAGAGCTAAACACAGATTCTCTCAGTCTCAGTTTAAAGGGACATCTAGAATCTTTTGAGTAACATAATATGGGTGATCTGGGAAATGATCCTGGAAAGAAACAATCCAAACTGAGAGTTTAGACACAAGTTGTTATTCCCCTGAAAGGTGTTCATAGTATAATTGCCTTAAGGGAGTTACAGCCACTCACCAGTCAGCATGGACTGATAGGCATTGTCAGAGATGGAGAAGATGTGTGGAGGGACTTCCTGGCGCTTCTTGCCTCGGTAGGCCAACACCACCTCCGGGTTGTACACCGGCAGCCACTTGTAGGGGTTGACAGTGACACAGAAGAGACCCGAGTAGGTCTGTGAGGAAGGGAGACAGCACGTTGGCTTCCACTTACCCTGGCAGAGCAGTTCCTCCTCGCTGCCCGGAGGAAGACTGCTGCTGGTACTTACGTAGATCATCCAGGCTGCGTAACGCTCTTTGAGGTTGTACAGCACAGCGGGTTCGTGGAGGTGGGTCATCATGGCCATGTCCTCGATTTTATCATACTTGGGAGGGTTCATGGGGAAGATTTGATCATCCTTCACGGTAAGAGACTGCCAAAGAATAGAAACATGTCAGCTAAGTATGTCAGCTAAGAGCTGAAACTCAGAATAAAATGGTGTCCTTCAGCCTTGTTTCTCCCTCACCTCTCCACCTTCAGTCTTCACAGTGACCTTCCCTGATTCTTTGCTCTGGATTTTTCCTTTCACAAAGGATTCCTTAGGATGCACCACAAAGACAGCTGTCTTGGCATCGAAAGGCTTGTTCTGGGCCTCAATTCTCTCCTTTTCTGACTTTCGGAGATACACAGCTGCCTCCCCAAAGACAGCCATCTCAGCGTCTGAAGACATGGATGCAATTTATTTGGGGTACACCTGTAGAGGATTAAAATTCTCCCATCAGAGGCTTGCATTATGATCAGTCTGATGTCAACAGCAATTTAAATTATTCTTGTCCTGTCATGCCATGGCATGTTAGTCTCTCAGAGTTGTTAGCACAAATATTTTTTTGATAAACATTAACTAGATCTACCTTTAGAAAATAAAGAAAAATATTTTTTCCCATCAGCTAGTTCTAGGATACAGTTCAGAAAAGGGTCTTACTAACAATCAAGAACACTAACTTCAGTTCTAAAGGTGTGTTTCAGAGTGAAGACAAACTTTTCAGAATTACCTATCAAAATGAAAAAGAGAGCTGTTCCTCACTTACTAGTTTGGCTTTAAACACCTAAAAATTGTGCAGGCTCCAAAGAGCATCTCTTTATACATGTCTTCCTGGCAGATACTCTTGTATCTTTTTTGAAAGCCACCCTTCAAGCATTATAAATAGTGCACTTTGTCTACTTCTCCCTTACACATCTTCCACTTTAGAAAGACATACACTGAAAGACAAGCTTATGTATATTTTATCTACTGTAAATCGAGCCATAATTGCCATTTTAAGAGCTATATTCAGTCATTTCCTGGTTTTGAAAACTTGCTAATGGGGAAAAAACTAGTTTCATTGGTGTTTCTCTAAATGCAGTCCTCAGCTCCTACCCAAGCAAAGATGTTCAAATGTATCAAATTCAATAAAGAACACACTAATATTATTCTAACTTCGAAGTGGAGAAAACAGAAAATGCTTTTTTTGTCAAGAACGTGGAAACTAAATGAGATGTGATTGGAGAAGCTAAGAAAGAGAAACTAAACATAGTTGTTGTTGATATGTCCTCACCAGTTTTCCACAGGTGGGGTGTAGGATCTTCTCATTCCTAGCATCTTCAAACTCCTATAACGGTGTTCCACATTATCTCAGTTTGCATTTCTGATCTAGGTGCCTTCCCTGGTCTCCTAAGGAATTGATTTATCAAGCGTTACCCAGATTTTTTTGCCTTGGTTTGAAAAAGTCTTTGGGGTGGGGTTTTTTGTTTGGTTATTGGTTGGTTGTGGTTTTTCATTTGGCTGTTTAATGTGGAGGCCCAGGTGTCTCTACAGTTTCTGAAGAAAAAAGCCACCTCCAGGAGTTAACTCCACCTTTTTTGATACATCTTTCTCAGGATGGCCTGAATCATTCTCTGTCAGTATCCACTCTTCTCCATTAACTACAGACAGAATTTAGGTGACAGAGACTTAGAACAAGGACAAGTTTGTTCTTTTGAAAGTGATTTTTTTTAATTTTAAGCTTACCACCTTAGCACCCTTATATAGTCAGTGGAGAGAAACAGAACCCTGCAGAAGGCAACTGATATAGCCTCAGACAGGGAATATGGAGCACAGATCATTTCTGCAGTTCTGTATAAGCCGCCTAGTGTATATGATTTAGCACTCCGGGAAGTATCAGGCATCAAATCTGGGATCTTCCTTACAGGAAACATCTAATCATTCTTCCAAAGATATGATTCAGCCCTTCCCTCATCTTCTAAGGCAGACTGGGTGGTGGAGCACTTATTATATGACAGGCATGTGAACCTTATTTAATTACCAGCATCTATTTTCTATTACCATCTCTTACAAACTCCACTGAAAGCCAAACAAAACACTTCTGTCCATTGTTCCTACTGAAGGTGAATCCTTGTACAGAAAGGACTGCAAAATGCACAGGATAAGAAAGATCTGTGCCTGCGGTTCCAATCTTCAGTCACTGTTCCTACATTTTTTTTCCTTATTCAGTGAATGCTGAGTACAGATTTTGTTGCTATTACCTGCCATGTATGCTAGGCTTTTGTGGCTCAGGTGTTCTTGACTGGCCAGTAAGATAATTATTAAGATACACCTTCACTTAATCCTAATGGGATTTAAGCAGGAAGCACTTGACTGCTCAGAATCTGGGGCACAACACATGGCAAAACTGGAGACATCTCCGGGTCTTTAACATAAGTGCAAATACCTTCAAGAGTCACTCATATTCCTATTTTGACTTTTATTCTTAAGGTTTTCTGGCAAATATTCTGGAAAACTTAGGTCTTGAAGCATTGTTAGGAAGTGTCTCCCCACCCTTCCTAGTCCATTCCTGCTCCCTAGGGCAGGAACAATTCTACTCCAGGAAATGATCAGTTGTATCACCTAGCCAGAGGCAAAGTCCACCTGCCTAAAGCACCACCCTGAGGTGGGCACTGGGAGCAGGTGAGTGTCAGCAAAGAAGCCATGGTTCCACAAACAGTTCTGGTTGGCCAGAACACAGGAAAACCAGGCTGTCTGCTGCTGCATACAGGAGCATGGCCTTGGGGAGAAACAACTTCCCACAGCAGACACCTCAGACTGTCCTTCTCCCTTGTGGAAGCGGGAGGATTGAATCAAGGCAGTTCTCCCAGTGGAGCAGTGAGATCCAGTGTGCCACCCAATGTGAACAGCATCATTCATCCACTACACCCAAGAACAACTGTTTCATGTGGAGATGCTGCTTAGCTGTACTCTGCCTCTCTGTGAAACAGAAATTCTGGCCTGAGTCCCCTGCACAGCAGAATCTGCGGTCCTGTCCTTGCACAGACAGGAGTGATCATCCAATGACCAAAAAAGGCATCAGCTTCAGTGCACGCAGTATTTCAGTGCCACATTTCCAGTTTTCCTCTGCAAATGGCCTTAGAGACAGGTTCCCACATATTCACACTGTGGAAGATGGCACTGAAACTTTGCATATAAAAAGAAGTTTAGGTCAAAAAACTTATACTTCCCAACATCTAGCCAATTAGGCATACTTTTATTCTGAATAAGCCTGCCGATCTGAGACACATATACTGCACTTTTTAGAGCTTTTCTCCCTTTTGACACTCAACTATAACGTATTATGACTACCTGAACTTAAATTGACAGCACAAATATTTGGTGACTAATAGCGCTGATTGGAAATAACTTGTAAGTGACATAATTGCATGAAAAAATGACTTTTTAATGTTTATCACAGTTTCAGTTTAATGGTGTTTTGATGCCTTGTAAATGTACATGAAAATAATTTATAAGAAAATAAAGGTTTATGAATTTAAAAAATTGAAGTGGATTTTTAAATCCAGTATTAGAATCCCCAAATGATAATACATTTCTCATAACTGGAATGTTCAGAAGGCAAGGCAATTTTAGATTTTCAGCTAAGTCTTTAAGCACTGATTTTGGATAACCAAGAGCAAAACATTAAATTAATTGCAGTTAAATGAGAGCTCCCTACATACTCAACAATTAAGTTTGAGTTTGGATGGGAAGAAAGATTTCCAGTTTTATATGTGGAGTTTGGATGGGCATAATAGCACAAAGTCCTTAGCAATGTCATAAAAGTTCCCTTCTTGTGAGGAAATGTGAATGGGTTGCATAGGTACCCCTCCGTATGGATGGAGAAACAGCCATCAGAAGACAGCAGGCTGAACAGAAAAAAAGTGCATACTGTGAGAGTAATACTGGTAATCTCTGGAGTCTAGTGGTCCTGCTAACTACTCAAGAACTGCCAAACCCACAACACCAAGACCTGCTAAATCTGCTCAAGTCCACCAGCGCACACCACCATCAACAATGACTTGTACAATTGAGATGACATCCAAGAGGTTAGTAAAGACTACAGGATGATACGTATCACCTGATGAAACCAGGAGCCACTGAGGGTTTTCTTGAACACGCAGCTAGAAGCTGCTGTCCTGTCAGGGCTGGCCTCCTGGTTATTGCTCCTACTGGGGAGTATGTGCATGAAAGAGCTGTGAAGAAGTACATTAATGTACAGTGTCCAAGGTTGCCTGGCATGAATAGTAACAGCTTGAGTCTAGTAATTGTGGCAGATTTATTAATGAAAGGTGTTCCAATAAATGTTGGTTGTGATCTGTGTCTTCACTCGACTCAAATCACATATCAGAAACCAGGAAATTTGCAACACTAGGAGGACACTGTATCACGTTTCAAAGATGACCAGCAGGACTTGTATGCTTTTCAACACAACGTTTTTCAATAGAAAACATGGGATAAAGTGATAGACTGACTCACACATTTTTCACTAATGAATAAAATATGCAAATATTTTCTCCTGGTGTAATCTGATCAGTTTGGATACTGCCAAGTCAAAGATTGAGGGACAAAAACCCCACCCTTTTCTTTGGTCCACAATTAAATGTGAGATGTCAGCTGGAAGTGAGTTTAAGTCCAGATAAGTGGAATTATAATTGAATTTTACATAACAGAGACGAAAACAGCTTGTCAACAGCAAACAATGTCTACCTTAGATGGTCTCTTACGGTAGGTCTACAGCACGTTACAAAGCACTATGCATTTCATAGTGTTCTGTGCACAGAATGACCATCATCAGGTCTGCATAACTGCATCAGTGTGCTCTCTCCACCCAAGTTACTTCATCCTACCAAAGAGCAGGTCTGATATAAACATACTGCTTCTAAGTAACATGTTATTTTTCTTACATTGTACTTCTTAGACACACTCTTTGGATGGCAAACAAACTCCCAGAATAATTTCCCTCTCCCCCCCTGCCTCCCTTCAGTAAAAATATATTTTAAAGTAGAACTGCTACACAAGTCCAAATCAGTTATATGTCTTTATTATACACAAGGAATGAATAAAACAGTGTCTTACCTCTTGTGGGATAGAATGAGTTACTTGCAGGCTGGTGACTTGCAGACTGGTAGTACTGTAAAATAAAAAAATAATTTCCCTTCTTATTGTTGTGCAGAAATTCAGAGTGAAGTTGCAGAATGAATATTTACAGATACCTTGAAAGCTTATTTAAAATATGAGCTGAGAAAGAGATCCCCTTCTGAAAATGAGGTCCAGGAGGAACAGGACTGCAGTTGTAACAGAGAATGCAAGACTCTATCCCCTCTTTGCTAGGCAAGATGCCCCACACTTACCTTGAAATTTTCTTTAAAGGCAGATCTGTCTTGTCTCACATCATTTTATACTCTTGTCTTCACATGGTACAGATACCCTTTCTTTCTTCAGTCATAACATTTTTGGCAAACTATGTTCCTGGCAAAGCATTGTTTGGCAAAGTCAACTAAAGGGAAAACTGTCAGGTGATGTGATCAGATATAATTAGAAATTATTGATATCTCACTGACTGAATAAATCCCCTATAAATAATATGAGAAGGATATAAAAGAAGGATTTGGACAAGTCCAGCAGCAACAATTTGAAAGGGCCTACTAAGCGTGGTGAGTTAAACACTGAAAATAATCCAGGGTGCATGTCCAAGGACACAGAGGCCTTGCTCTTGATGGAGAAAAATCACTGAATCATGGCATCCTGGAAAGATTTATGTCAGAATGTTCTCTGGAAGTCTCTCATACAATTCTCAAAACAGAGGTAGATCAAGCTGTGCAGGAACATGTACAGGTGAATTTTGGAAATTTCCAAAGAGGAAGTTGCCACAACCTCTCTAGACATTTTCCAGTGTTTAAACATTTGTTTGTACTTCTCCTTCTCACAGCACAGTCTAAAGTTTATGAAGAAATGTGCTAAATGTTTTAAATAAATTATGCCATAAAGAAGCAAGTAATTTTTTGTTAAAACTACTTACCAGCTGCAATAGCAAAACACCTAAAGCAGAAAAGACGAGATGTGTTACAGTCCAGGCTCCTTCCTGTGACAGTGCTGGTACTGGGGGTCCCTCACTGTCTGAGTCCATGACCATGCTGAGTTTCTGAGCTAGAGCCTCACACAGAGTACATCAGATGAATTCTGAGGTAAGTAGTTAAATACATACACGAGTGTACACATCCATTTGCACATGTGTACACAAGTACACTCAGCCTTTGTATTCCTTATAAAAATGGAAGAATGCTGTAGAAAAGGTGCTCTGTCCCAGCTGATCAGTTCTTTCTGAAGGAGCGTGCTTAGACCTGTGCCACCTGCACCACATCAGAAGCCAAAAGAGATGGTCAATGACATTCACAGTCTCTGACATAGGATCTACTCCACAAACACAGAGCAAGAAGTTCCTTCTGACAGCTGTAAACACACCTACATTGAAATATCACACATCCAGAAAATGTAAGAAAATATGCTATTTAGATGTTTGTATTTTCTAACTTCAAGATTCCAATTTACGATGCCTTGAATTTCAGTGTTGTGAAAAGAAGTAATTTGCAGATTAAGATTAAAGTGATTGATACTGGGTTTTTTAATGAGGAAGTGACTGATATTCATCTTCACCTAACACACAATGCACTATATTAACATGAAGACCTTCTGAATGGAGCCTTTCCACTTCCTTGCTACGACATTGTTATACAGATTATTGTCTGAGAAACTGTAGAAAGGTGCCCAGACATTAGCTACTGTGTTGGCCCTGAACCCATCTTCATCAGAGATTAAAATTAAGTTATAAGATGTTATAAGTAGCAGACAGGTGTGGGCACACATTTCCATCTGTCAACTCTTCTCTGCTACAAGGACCTGTGAGACACCTGAGAACAGCATTCATAAATTGCTGCACCTAAATCCAATAGAGCTCACCTGTTGGACCTTACACATCAGCAGCTTTAAATCACACCAGATTTAAACACATTCTTCTTCTGGTCATAGGCATTTTGGTTATTAAAAGAACTCAGTTGATAAAGCTCAGTCAATAGCACAGTTGGTAAGCTTAGAAAAATGATGCCTGTGATTCAAGGTAATAGCCAACATTAGGCACTGTCTTGAGCATGAAGAGCTTATTCCAAGCAGGGCTCTGGCACTACAGCACCCACATTTTGAGTGACTAGGCCCCAGCCTGGATCACTGCTGAACTCCATGTGCAGGACATGGGGAGGCTGATGGAAACACCCTGCCCAGGAGGAGCCCAGAGCCAGGCAGTGGGAAATGGCGAGCGCAGGGGTGCATCTGAAGTCCTGCCTCTCTGGGGAGCAGGCACCAAGGGGTGCTGGCAGGGCACCTCCCTCCAGCGGGACCCAGAGCACAAATGCTCCAGCGTGGAGGCAGCAGGCTTTGCTCTGAGGGGCTCCTGCAGCTGAGTCCCCGGGTGGTGGACTGCCACTTGGTGTCCAGCAGCCCAGTGGCTATCAGACCTGGCCAAGGAGGGCACAGAGAGGTCTTGGCAGCTCAGAGCATGGGATTAAGTATGGACATGAAGAAGCAGGGCTGCAGCTGAGCCCTGGTGGCAAGGGCACTGCACTGAACTGGAGCCCTGATTCTCTCAATATATTTTCACAGTTTATCAAACTGGTATTTTAAATACTCTACATAAAGAAATATATTTCACACACTTAACTTCATGAGCAATATCTATAGTATTATAATCTTGCTCTTTTCTATACATGATTAACATGCTGTCTCTGTACATCTCAATCTGACAATTGTGACATAAGGGCTAGTTGCAACTACTAAGTCATTGTTCTTTTATATGTCTTTAGTTCATAACTCAAATTTTCCAGCCTTTGGGGTTGGGTTTTTTTTTAAGATCTGGTGCTTTACATCCTTTATCCTTTCAGACTCATAACAGTTCAAAACTAAACACTAAAAAACCACTAAAAAACACTAAAAATTTTTCCTCAATGTGAAGCAAATTTCATGACCTATGATACACAAAAATGATTCAAGAGTATTAAATTAGAAAGTATGAAGAAAGTTGCAAATAATTCACAATCCTTCAAACTTTGCTACACTTACAATCAGAAGTACACTTTTTTGATTGCCACACTTACAATCAAATTTGAAGAGAAAAATATTTAAACATGATAATCTGAATTTGCACAAAGACACTGCCAAATTTAACTACTTGTTAAACCAAATGCAAGGATAAACATAGTTGCTGTCTATGTACTGCTAGTTCAACATTTAATGATACTGCACTCAGCTAAAAATACAAATGCTCCTCGTAAAAGAAGATACTTAACTTTGTTTTTTCCAGAAGCTAAGTGGTGTATGACAGAACTGTTCCACCTTTGGTCCACAACCTTGAATTGAAGGCTCAAAAGAGCTAAAGGCTCTTTCTGGGTTACTGTAAGAAGAACAACAAAAAAGAAGTAACGATATCCACCTGCTGTCAAGATGTCATAGAAATCCAGTGGTGGAAAAATCTACTCATTAGCAGGATCTTGTTTTGACATTTACAGTTGTTCTTTGCTTCTGCCCTCAGAGTAATGTTAACTGACTGTCTTCCACAGAAAGGTTTGCCTCATAACAAGGATTGGAAAACTTCAGAAAAGGTATTGATATCAAACATCATCAGAGCAGTAAGTACAAAATCTTCAGCAACCACCTCACACTGAACTAAGGTGAAGTAAAACAACTTAAAAAATGAGCTCGTTTTAAAAGACAGGTTTCTAAACCATGTTCAATAAAGACTAAATACACTGGCATGACAGTATTAGATAAGCTACCACTCTAGTAGTGTGAAGGATCAAGGAGTCTATGACAAATGCAAACAGATGCAGAACTTGTGTTCCCCTTGAGCTATCAATGACAGAGAGTTTCATAAGATCATAAATTGTCTGGATTTCAATATGCATATAATATAATACACAGAGAAAAATTTCATTTGACCTGAAAAATAAATGCCACTATCTGCTTAGCTTCAATAGGAAAAGACTATCTTGCTTGCCTGTGCAGATTCAGACATTTGCAGTACAGTAGGTGTCATTGTCTAAAAATTTGATTTCTGGTCTAAATTGGTCTTCTAGACTTGTCTTCCTATGGAAAGAAATAGGTACCTTTGTAAGTGATAAACCCTTCTCTAAAAAAGATGTCATGGTCATGGAAAGAAGTGACTTTCAGAATTACTTCTTTCCATATGCTACAGACTGAAACTCAAAATGAATAGCTTGAATCATGAGAATGACTGTTCTGGGTCAGACCAAATGTCAAGCCAGTCCACAAGGTGCCTAAAGCAGTTTCCTAGTGTAGTCCCATAGCATATTATATTTCCTGTTGCCATTTCTATCAGAAGGCCAGAAGCCTTGAGCTAGTTTAACAATACAAGGACTCATCAGAGCTTGCCTTGTCTTGTTGAGTCTTGAGCTTATTTAGCTTTGTTTAGCTGAAACAGCAAGTTTCCCAAAAGTTTGGAGACAAATGTCTAACTTGTGTTTAGCTTTAGCCTAGTTTGTATGAAGAAATTTTACTCTGTATGTTAGAGACCTGAAAACACTAAGTGATGTTTAGGCCATAGATTTATGGACAAAAAAAAAAAAAAAGGAGAATGTAGAAACCCCACCAGCAACATCATACTCTTCCTGGTAAAGAACTCAGGATGCTGAAGACTCACTATATCAGGAAGGACCCTTGATCTCAGAAGACTGGAAAAATGAAAACTCAGCATTTTTTAAAAAGGAGCAGATGCTATTAAATTTGTGATTTATCCATTTTGACTGTATCACTAAGCACCACTGGGAGGAACTGGGCAATTTAGATTGTAAGTATTAGTGACTGGACAAATAATATGTACTGTATTTTGATCAGACTGTTGAAACACTGTTTAGACTAACAATAAATTTTCTTGGACTGATGTGTGTCTCATCAGTGACACCTGGGGATGCACTGGATGGACATGGCATGGTCCATTGCACATCCACAGGACAGGGAGTCGCAGACCTCAGTACTGCTCTCACTCTCCCAATAGCTCCAGCTACGTGAGAGCGTTTTTCCCTGCCTGTGTCCCAGACACAGTTGCCCTTACAGATGGTCACCATGTACTCTGTGTCTTCTGAGGACCAGGAGCTGCTCACATCCCTTAAGTAGCAAGAAGACTGTGGAGCAGAGGAGGTCCTGGACTCTAAGGAGGAAACCTCTACCTTCTGCTCTGAAGTGGGGGCAGCATTTTGCCTTGCTGGTATGGAAGGTGACACTGGAGGAATCAGGGTGCTGTCATTCTCATGGCACCTCTATCCACAAGGAAAGCAGCTCTAGACTTCCTGCTGCCAGCTTAAGCCTCAGTGTGGTCCCAATTGCTCAGCTGCATCCTGGGACATCACCTTGTGGACCCAGATGATGACTCTTCCTCCCCAGAAGCTTGTCTCTTCTGTCAGTCTTCACGAGACCAGCCTTGCCAAGTAGCAAGTTCCATGCTGTCCACCCCTGGTCAAAGGTACATCTCTGACGCCTTCTTCCTTAGCCACTGCCTCAGCCTCTCCATCCTGCAACCAAGAGAAGCAGTTGTGAGACTGGACTCAGTATCAGCTCTCCCCTCTATCCTCCCCCAGGCATACTGGGACACTGACTGGCACTGGAAGGAGCCACAGCTCCAAAAGGGTGATCTTTGGCTTCTCACCCCCAGCCAGGCTCCTGCAGGGCTGGCTATACATTTGTGTGAGTTGATGGAGGGGATGCTCAGGTGATTTTTCTGCTCACCTCACTGCTCTACCTTCTGGGTGGCAGAGGTGCTCTGTTTGCATCCCTCTCTCATCCACCACAAAGCAGGTGAGGAACTGCTATATGGCCTGTGAAAACAAAGGCAGATCTTGCTCTACAGGGGCAGACAGGCTTCTAGCATCCTGCTATCACTGCTGATGCTGTGCTGGGAGGAACATGTCCTCTACCACCTAACACCCTCTTAGGAAGCTGCCTGGCTGTGTGTCCTCTGTGCTGGGAACTAGGACTGAGGGTGGGATACAGGCAGAAGGTGCTTCCTCTCTGGATACCTTCATCCCTGAGGGAATCAGAAGCCAGAAGGCATGGGAGGGCACTCATACATCATTACCCAGCCTCTGGTCTGTCCTCTTGGGCATCTCCAGTCATCTTCTCTCTGAAAAGCACTCATTTACTTACCTCACCACAGCACTCACAGTTGTCCTGGGACCAGAGTCAGTTCCCCAAGGCTGGTGCCAGAAAGAAGGGGAAGCAAGTTCCCATGCAATACTTGCTCACACTGGCCCTGCCAGGTACCAGCCCCTACCATCCATGAAGCTGTCCCGAGCATTTCCTGGGGGCTTTGCACTGGGACTCAGATGTCGAGGAGCTGCTCTGGTCACAATGCAACTCCCTCCAGATCAGGTACCGTGATATTCTCCCCACCCTTCCTCAAGCCTGTCCTCCTCCAGAAGCATTTTGTGCTGCTGGTCTGTGCCCAGGCTCCCAAGTCAACCCAGTCCCACTGCAGCAGCCCTGCCATAGATGTGCCCCTACAGTTCCCCGTGTCCCTTTCTGAAGCCCAACTACAGGAATGACTCCTTGTTTCCTCCAAAGTCACTTGGGCTGGGTTCATCTGTATCCATCAAGTATTCACAGTTCCAACCCAGGTTCCTTGCAGGCCTCTTTGTCAGCTCTGGGGAGAGGAACAAAGAAAACAGCTGTTATTCGGTATGCCTCACTGCTCCTCTTGAGATACTGTTTGAAGAATGAGGCTCCTACTTATCCCACAGCCTGGGTGGGAGCCCCTGTGCAAAGTTCCCACTAGAAATCACTCTCTGGGCTGAGGCCTTGGCAGGGTCCTGCCCACAACGCCTTTCCCATGCAGGCTGGAGGCTAGAGACCCACCAGGTGCCTCAGCAGTAGCTGGTTTGCACTCCTCTGCAGCAGCAATGGCACCTCCCCAGCAGCTGGCATCCCCCTATTGTCTGCACAACCTGCACAGAGGCAGAGGTGGGGCCACAGCACCCCTGGCCCAGGAGTTCCCTTGAGCACAGCAAGGCCCTCATTGTGGCCACCCTCCTTTTCCTGGCCCTGTGGGAAATATTGTGCTTCTCATGTTGGAACAGGCACGTCCTTATGGGACTGTGGCCCATGGATACACCCATGTAAGGGAAAGGAGTTCATGGCAAATGTTAAACCCTCATCCAAAGGGTCAAGGGGTGGAGACAATAACAGATAAACCTTTATATTGTTGTAGCCCATAATCCGCATTGTGTGTTATAGGAAGTGTTATAGCAGGAACCACACACAAAACAGTGGAGGATTAGCCTCACGAGAAGACATGCAAGTGCAGCAGTGAGCCATCCTGAGCTGGATTTGATGTCAAATAACTCCAAAAAACACACTGTCTTTCCTAGCCTAAGTGACCACCATAATAGATGGAACCCAAGTCATGGACTATATGAACTCAACAGATGTTTATGGGCATTTTAGGGACATTTTACAGGAGTGGTCTGTCATAAGAAATTATATTTGTGTATATATGATAAGATGTGGTAGGGGGTAGTGATTAATAAGGATGTATTAGTGTGAGACCAGTGCATGACTTAAATGGTATGGAATAACAGGTAGAGATGGTATTGGTTTTGGCTGGGATGATAATGAAAGCGCTGATGAGCTCATCATTCCATCTTTTTGCATTCACCAACACTTCATCTAGACAATGTAATGAAGAAAGACCTCATTGTACTAACAGATTGCATTTTGACAAGCCAGAAATGTGACTGTAGCATGAAGAAAGCAAAGGCACTCTCTAGCTGTATCAATGAAGAAATTTTACTCGACACAGTAAACACTGAATAAGCATGATATTTCATTCTATGACTACAGCCTTCTGTGAATCCCAGAAAATATTATCCTGCTAGATCTGTGCCTATGAATCGATGTTCACTGTCTGAAAGATACACTAGTGTGCTTTTGATTGATGTAGGAAGTGGTCTTGTCTTAATAATCTAGCCAAAATTAAATCCAAATAGAGATTCTGTTTAAAAAATTGGACTAATTTAAGAGAAAATAACTCTCTGAGCTAAATGAGAGAAATTGAACAAAAGGGTTCTGGATCAGAATACCATAAAAAAGACAGAGAACACATGAGTTTTAGTCCCTCATGGTCTCCATCACCTTTGCTGTAAGCCCTGCTGCTGTGTCCCCATTGTCTGTAGCACCCCACGAGCAGGATTTGCTTAGCTGTGAGCAGGCCCAGCTGTGCCACAGGTCATACCTCAGCACCTGAACCCAGGGAACATCCAAGGCCATGGCTTGGCACTGTGAGATGGATGCATAGAGTGCCACGAGCAGTGGCTGTGTCTGAAGCTGCCTGTGCTCAGCCTGCCTGCCTGTGCAAACAGAGGGCTGTCCTCCCTCCCAGGGAGCACAGCCTGCCCCGGCACCAGAGCAGCAGCACATGGGCTCCAAGCTCTCCATGGCACAGCCTCTTCTTGGTTGATCCCAAGTGGGACCTGTAGCCATTGGTCAGCAGTAATAATGACAACAGTAATTTTCAAAGAAAATATAGTTTCTCAAAGGCTCATGTCACATGTTTACTGTAGGCAGAAGGTGGGAAGGACATCCCCTGGAAATGCAAGAAATATCAGTAATTTTGAGTTGGAAACATACAGGGACACAAGATAAACTTGATCCTTTCCCTACCACACATGAAGTGTGTAATGACTTCTTAAAATGCACCAAGCTGAAATCAGGGCCCCACAGGGTCTGACTTGTTATGAAAATGCCTGTTCTATACTGGGCTCAAGAATCCAATTGTAAACACTTTTCTAAGGACCCCAGCCCAGACAGTTATTTTTATGGATGCTAGTGTCATTGCTCTTTGGAGTTGGGTTTCAGCAGAAAGAAGCTAGTGTTTCGCTGACATCTTAAGATATGAAGGAGAGCTTTGAGCCCTCTGAGGAGTGAGTGAAACATTTGGCTCTACCAGCTGCACAGGGAATATGATCTGAGCCAAATATAAGAGCTGAGGGATTTATACATTTGTTTCAGACATCATAAGTTCATTTTAAGAAATGATTCTCCCTGCACACATGCACACACACTTAACTCACTCACACCTGCATGTTATGATACTCTAACATTTTCCTTCAGCGTTAGTCTTACTGTTGCTGTGCAGAGCCTGAAGTCTTCCTGGGAAAAAATCTCTATGTGATGTACAGAGTGGTTACTTTTTCCACAAAGCTTTCTGAACATGACCATCATGATCACCCTCCTCTGCCCTGTTTCATAACATCCCTAGATCTCTCTGGCAAGAAAAGAAGTTCTTTGGTACAGGAGACTGAAAACTTCTCTCAGCTGATCAGATAAAAGAGTGCCTGGCAGAGAGATTTCTCCATGACTTATTTGGCCCTGAGATGTGGATTTCCTTCCTCAGCAGCAGGATTATAGTGATACATATGCTCTCCACACACACACTATTCTCTCATGAATACTGCTGGAGGGACGTCTCGTGCCGTCAATGTTACTTAGGGAAGCAGAGGCATCATATGTTATTCAAAGCACAGGTACTACTGATAAATGGCTGCAAAAGTTAGTTTGTCCCTTCAGTCTTTAATACCAAAGGCCTTGCAAGCCTTATACTTAGCAAAACTATGTGGGAAATTTTCCTGAATTTTACAACACAAGATATCACTTATCATCATGGTCCATGCTCAGAAGTGTTTTGCTATTCCTTCCTTACAGCATCTTGTGAATGCAGTTGCAGTTTTGGTTACCCATCCCTACAGGAGCATCAGGCAAGGAAGAACAACCCCTTCTCATTGTCCATAGCAGGAACATTATGGATGGTCTGAAAAGCTATGCTTGCTGAGTTCCCAGTATTTGTCCATAAAGATGCTGTTTCCTGATCAGAGGAAGCTGATACTCTCTTTCCCTCAAGAGATGCTAAAGTCTTCAAAGTCATGACAGCCAGCATTGTGGAGAACACTGCATACCTCCTTTTACCCTGAGTTATGTGGTTATAATCAAATACCAAGAATTACACGCATTGCTTCTGGGATGTCCAACAAGTCTATTTACACACTAAATCAAAGATAACTCCTTCACAGGTCAACAAAGGAACAAAGTAAGTCTACATATAGCAGAAAGATGTACAGACTGTTATTCACCCAGAAGTGCCCCCTGAGAGCGAGACAGATCTCTCCCCAACATGGAACAAAAAAAGAACCATTTTTCTTCCCATCCCAAGTGTTTTCTTCACACATAAGGTATGGAGAGTAGAAGAGCAAACATCCCCAGGCTAGTATCTCTGTACTGCTCTCACGCCAGCTTCATTCCAGACCTGATCAAAGGACAGAACACAGTTTTGTTACATCCCCTTGTCCACACAGTAACAATCCAGAAGAAAGAAAGAATATTAAAAAGCTACATAATTCTTCAGAGGAAACAGAAGAGAGATAAAAATATATTACAAAATATATATAACAGTCAGAGACAACTAATGATATGCAGGCCATCTGATTGGAAGAGGCCAGCCCTGTCTATGACTGCCTTGGGAGTGCATGAACTAGCAGGGCTAAAGGCATCAGGCACAAAAATTTGCCATAAGGGTGACTTGTACCTGAAGAAAGATAAACAGGGGCTGTTTAGACAGGAGACACTGGTATACTTGTATGTGTATCCAAACTGATCCTCAGCAATCAACCCTGTTGTTAACCTGCTACTGTGAGGGTAATCAAACATTGGAGCTGGGTGACCAGAGAGGTTGTTTAGTCTCCAGCCCTGGAAATATTCAAACCAACTTAGCAAGGTCTTGAGCAACCTGCTTTTGTTCACCTTACTTGAGCAAGAGGGTTGAACTATATGATTTCCAGAGGTTTCTTCTAATCTCGAGTATTCTGAGATTCTACATGGAATGTAGAATGGACTGTAGAATTCTACATGGAATATAAAAATGGTCCACAAAACTGGACAAACAAAGTTAACTACTAAAAGAACCGAAGATCAGGAACTGCTGTGAAAGTTAAAAGTTCAGAAGGAATATTAATATGAGCAACTCTGCCCCTTTCCTCCTCAAAGCAATAAAAGACACACAAAAAATGGCCTAGTTCCCTGCTGATGTGAGAATAGAATAGAATAGAATAGAATAGAATAGAATAGAATAGAATAGAATAGAATAGAATAGAATAGAATAGAATAGAATAGAATAGAATAGAATAGAATAGAATAGAATAGAATAGAATAGAATATTTTTAGAATTACATCACAATAATTCTCCAAATGGGACTATTGTACTTAATTTGTGCAAAGAAATGGAGCTAATTCATGATCAGCCAGACATCGCCTCATACAGATATCTAGGAATTTCCATTATTCCGAAGACAAAATGTTTGAGTATTTAATGAAGTTTTTGCTTGAGTTGTTTCTGCATCTCAAAATAACTCTTGAATAGAAAAGAGCTCTTCCTGACTACATGTGTATCTTTTATAAGCCAAATGCTCTTTAGATGTCTTCTCCATCTGCATTGATACCTGAGGGAATGGTTTCTAAATGTGTCTGAATTTGGCTTAGTAACTTGGACTCTATTCAGCAAGAAGACATAAAACTCAGAAGTAGGAGAATCTGCCTTCCAAAATCCTATCTGTTTTGAAGGGTTCTTCTCTCTTCTTCTTTGACTGATTTACTTTCCAACAAGCTTCCTACTTGTCAACACTGACTGGTTAATTAGTGTGTTTAAAATAGATGAGAAATGCTAAGATTCGTGTGTTACAAGCCAGTCAGACTGTGGAGCTTTCCAGACATGCTTGTCATTCGTTAGTATCTAAGACACTGCCAAAATATCTTTAGTAGTAGTTATTGAACTTCTTCCAGTCCAGCTAAGGCCAGCTAAAAGGTTAGCTTTATCATAAGAAAACAAGCCTAGAGGAAGAGTGGCATAGGAACACTGAACAAGCAATGAGACTCTCACTCTGCTATTACAAGCCTCAACGTTACAAATAGAGGAAATGGCAACATCCTAAATTATATTAAATGCAACACTGATTGCCTTCTCTGTAGCACTAGTTAAACTTCTTATTGCCTAAATAAATGCCTGCTGGAACTGTTCTTAGATGTTCAGTGTTAGGTGCTATGTTCCCTCAGAAGCAGTCTCAACCTGGGGAGACAGGTGTCTTTTTGCTCCCTAAATCTTTTGGGATTTAGGTTAGACAGAGTGTTATCTAAAAATCTTTGTGGGAATGCCTAGTGATTACACCACATGCTGTGATAATGAAATAGCTGTGCTGTGGGCTCTCATTAGCCTGAGTGACCATCAAATAACATACTATGACAATGCTATAATCATTAAGATATAGGCCACTTCATGTAGAACAACTTTCAAGATTTGTGGACCAGAGAAGAGAATACAGTTAGCAGACTGGGTCTGTTTCCTGCTAAGATGTGACTTCTTAGCAAGATATTGTGAGGGAGACCTGAACCCTAAGGATGCCTGGCAAATTTACAGTGGCAGTACAATCAACTGATTCTGTATCAGCCTGTTTGACAGTTAACTTGAGCAGTTTGTGACAAAATCAGGGGTGTTAGAGGGTGTAAAAGAGAAGCATTTTGGGATGGGAACAGTTGAAAAGGGAAGAAAGTACTATTATCTTTTTATATGGATAAGATAGCAGGAAGCACAATGATTTCAAGCACAAAAGCAGAGTAGAGTGCCACTTCACATGTAGTTGCTGTGAAACAGAAAGAAACTGCTCAGTAATGATGCTGCACAGAAAAGTGGCTACAGATATGTTAGGTAAGTATATTTAGGATGAAAGATTGCTTGGTCAAGACTCATTAACCAGGAAGTAGACTTCTGCTTCTAGACATTATCTAAACAGGTTTGGTATACATTTTAAGAGCAACCAGACAGGATGCGAACACTTTATTCATAAAGAAAAAAGCATTGTGATGGAAAAATTCTGAAATATTCAATACTGACACAGATCAGTGTTAACACAGCATGAGGGAAATAAGATTGGAGCAGTTAAGTACTTCCAGTTCAAATCATATGAACCCAGACTGGCCAGTCACTGGCATTCCATGTAGCTGAAACCATTCAGCCCAGCTCCCACTGCAAAAAAAAATTTTAGAATAAAGCCAGAATAGCAAAAGCTATAGTTGAAAAAAAGACAAGATAAAGCCAGAAAAGTACAGAATGGAACCAGAAGTAACTGAAGACATGAGGAAGCCACTTAAAGATCATCAAAGGAGATCTGAATCTTTGAAGTAAGAATTAAAGGACATTATGCCCAGAGATGTACAGGAAGAATGGCTTTACATCAGCTTTTGAAGCAAGCTCATGGGCCAGAAATCTATGCCTTTGATTGTTGCATAAGGTTAGCTAGTTGTTGTGGTTTAAACTCAGCCAGCAATTAAGAACCATACAGCTGCTTGCTCACTATTTCCCACTCCCAGTGGGATGGGGAGAAGAATCAGGAAAAAAAAGTAAAATTCAGGGGTTGATATAAGAACCGTTTAATAACTAAGATAGAATAAAATGTAATAATAGCAATAATAATACTGAATAATAATAATAATTGTAATAATAATTATAATGAAAAGTTTCTAGAAGTACTAAAGTTCAGGCACTGCTTATGAAGGAAGAGAGTATTCAGTTACTGATGGGGAACTATATTATTCTTCCCAAATAGTCAATCCAATAAGCTGCACTGTATCTAAGAAGACAGCCAATGGGTATGAGGTTGGTTTCATTCACTAGCAAGTTTCTGCTATTTCATTAGCCACATGGTCAAAAAGATGCGAGGTCAGAGAGATCCACAGATCTCATTGGCAATTTACAGGCAGGCAGTCCTAAGTCTCACGTGGATCAAGTCATTACATCTATTCAAATGTTATGTAATTACTTAAAATTCACAATGAATCTGGTACAGCAATATGTATCCAAGACCTGTAAGTTTCAAAAAAGTGTTATATGATAAAAAAATATAAAAATGTGAATGCATCCATTTCAAGGGAAAATTTGAAGGTTTAAGACATGAAGGGGGAGGTTGAAATAAATAATAATGTTGCCTATGATTAAAAGTCCTCAGAGCTAGGTTATTCAACTTTTATGGATGAGTAGTTTAACACCTTATTGTGGCAGTAAGTAGATACCACAGGCTATAGACATTGCCAGATCTGTGTAGTGACGATTCAGAAGAAATCACCATAAATTTATAATTTGAGGAAGAATTAAATAGAAAGAGAGACTGTAAGTCTTTACAGAAGGATCGGAAGAAAATTTTTTCTCAACCCAGGTTATTACATTTAAGTATATCCAGGTAAGGTGATTTTGAGCATAGCTCTGTAAAAAATATCGGAACTAGAGATTATGTCTACTTACCTCATGCTTCCTCACTAATTATGGTATCTGAGAAAAAAGGGATGCTAAGGTTTTGAGCAGACTGCAGAAAACTTAACAAGGTGGCTCTGCCCAATCAGTATCCCATATATAAAAGAGACTCATTTATCACTCTAGACAGAACAGAATACTTCTGTATGTAGGGTTTAAGACTACTGATAAATAGTATTGAAAAATGATTTTCAGAAAATTAGTCTTCATTTACCATTGACATGGAACAATGAGTTGAGTTTAACACAATTCTTTCTAGATAAAAATATAATTAAATTTCAGAGATCAGTCAGCTAAGTATTTGTAGAGTACTTGTTCTTGCTGCTCCTGGTAGTTCATCCACAAAATGCAGCCTACTATTTTTTCCATAAAAAGAGATCTGGAACAAAATCTGCATTTTCTTGACCAGACTGGTACACTCACTTCAAAAAAAAAAATGGTCTTTGTGTGATCTGCAACTTGTAAATACTGTTGTCGGCCATGTTATCAGAATTAGAAGAACATGCTTGGAAAGATCAATATGACCTGTAAACCATCAGTGTATATGACATGATGTAGGAAGTGTAGCCTCATTCTGCCGTTCCCTTGGTAAAAGGAGAGCTCCCAGGAATGTTGGCAGATGATAAGTAGAAATGTCAGAACATTAATCCTCCAGAGCAAAGCTTCTCATTGCTACACTTCGACTAATGTGTTGCTATGAAGAGGACCTGGAGATGGTAAGGACATACTTTTTTTATTAGATTTAATAAGTATTGGATCAGACTAAATTAATTACAGGGACTACCTTCTACATCATCCATGGAACTTGTCTGTTAAATATGGAGCTTATCATGATGTTAAGCTGACATTCTTAAGATGTCCTCTAAGAATCTCTTTGAATGTTCCTGATAAAGACTTCATGTGCTGGGGTGAGGGCAGATGGAATTTCAAACTGATTTCTTGAGATAACCCAGTAATTACCATTACTAATGTGAGTTGTGGAGTAATTCTCTAGGAAGAAATGCAGTTGAGACCAATAATTTATGTACATATGTAAAAGGCAATGTCTGGGAATAAATGTAAATCTCCCAAGAATATTATTGATGAAGACTAGCTTGTGCTGCGGTTCACTGAAGGCAGCAGCAGATGTCCATCCTATTTCCTAATCCTGCTCTTGCCTTCAAGAACTAATATCTGCAATGCACTATGCATTTGTAATTTAGCCTTATTACATAAGAAAGGAAACAAACATTCCATGTCTCCACATAGAGAATTTGGAAAATGGACTTTCATACATGTGAAGTCTTCTATTTCCAGAAATAACTCTCTGTTCCATACATAGACTAAAACAACCTAGTCCCTTGGAAAGGTCCTGAAACAGCCAGCTGAAGGTAGAAAGGTGGGTAAATGTGCAACCTGTGATTGAAAATGGGCAGTACTGCATGTACAGCAAGGTGAACAATGCACACACCTCCTATATCCACAGCAAATATTAAGTAACTCCTACGTGACATTCAGAATTCCATTTCCCTCACACATTTAAGCAGCTGAGTGACTCTAGTTACAGAACAGGTGAGTGAAGTAAAAAGGCTCAGAAGCCTCTGGGTAAAGTGCAGAAAGCAGAGGGAAAACAGGTGGCAAAAAGAGTTGGAGAAGGAGAGAGAGGTGGATGGAAGCTATTACAGATGAGTGGTTTAGATCACCTAAAGAATTTGTAAAAATGCAACTTCATTGGCAAGGTTCTATTACTTACTATATGGGAGAAATGTACAAAGGAAAATCGAGTTAGAATTAATTTAGAATTATTTACACAGAGATTAGAGATGTGAAAAAGTAAGGAGATCCTCCCATTGAGTCACGAGGTTCAGAATGGACCCCCTTGCTTTCTGAACTCCTTCTTAGAGAGGAGTCTAGGTGTGGCTGGATCCAGACTTTGTCTCAGACTTGGTCAATGGTTTATGGCTAAAAGATTGTGTGTGCACAGTCAATCCCTAGATCACTTCATTAGGATTTCAATGTTTTGCATGCTATTAATAACTTACAAATCTGTCTGGGCATCCAATGTTAGTTTGCTCTGAAGTTCAAGCCCTTGGTTTCCCAAAACAGAATCTCAGGCACTGAGTCTTATAAAAATAAATAATTTAATGGAGTGCTACAACAGCAGGATCAGCTTGAGCTGGGTGCCCTGGAGAGGGGGGGGCGGGCAAGGAAGAACCTGAACAAAGAAATCCCTGGGCAATTATACCCTTACAGATTATTTACCTGCCATTCAGGTGATCTTCACGCACCTTCTACACACACTTTGGTCCAATAGTGATTCTAGTCTATAATTTTCTGACACCTTCTGACACCTTACTGGATTCCTTCACTGTTTCCAGGCAGGCTGTTCTCTTGTCGAGTTGCAGCTGCTGTTGATGGTTGTAGCCTTGAAGCATCCTTATCTTCTGATTTACGCTGGCTCTGGAGGCCCCTGTTTTGACTGAGTAGGTACATGTTCAGTAAATTTAAGTGAAAGTTTACAGCTTGCATCTTGAGGTTTCAGCAAATCTGGCTACTCATGCTAAGTAAAGCTAAGCAAACAGCATATTAAATCACACAACTTTATAGCTCCAAGTGATTCATTCTATTTAAAACTTACTTATTTAGGCTAAGCAACTAATATCTCTTAACATGGAGAGTTATCCCTGCTCAAGGGGACAGTTGCCTGGTGTACAGTCCAGTTGCCGTCCAGGAAGAACTCAAATTGGGCTCATCCAACAATGTGTCATTGGTGAAAGATCTTGTTACTTCGAGGAGCAACCTTGAGAGGCGTCCCAGCTCAAGGGGAGATCACTGCCATGCAGCCACACTGCCTAGCAGGGACACCTCAAAGAAGGGTCACTTAGGCTGTCATATTTATGGGTAAAGTGGTTGGCTCATAGTCAAATTGCATACAGTGGGAAAGGTATGCACAAGATTCCTTCTGCCCACAACTCTCATTGTGTTGCTCTGCTCCTTTGTGGATTTCCTAGAGGAATTCTTGGCCTGGCTACGGATCAGATCTTTACTTCCTTTGGAGCCAGTACCAAACTTGTGCTGGTTTGGTTAAAGGGGGGTCAAGTGCCTCTACCACAGGAGGGAAATCAGAGTTGTTAGCACAATATTACTGCGAAGGACTCAAAAAGAGGTTAGGTGTCACGTTCCTTAGATGACCTTCTGTCTGTCACAGAATTGGAGAGGTGTCATGATGCAGGCAGTTTATCATAACTCTGTTGTGTGACTGTCAGACACTATAAATGGAATGTACAACTAAATTACGGTTTGCCTGAACTTTGTATGAATATTTTCTATCTGTCTTAAGCTATAAAGACCACTTCACTCAATCACTGCTTTACCAAGCATGCAGACCTAACCTTTGCCTTCTGCATCCATATTGTCAACTCCCTGGTGCTCCCTTAGGGATTTCTCCAGCTAGCCTGTGTCATCTTGGAGCAGGGTGACCTCTAGGGGACTCCGGGCAGAGCTGGCGTGGAATGAGCATGTCAGTGCTCTGCCCCACACTCTGCTTTGCACATTAGAAAACCTTGAACTTTACCTAGTGCCCTTAGTCTGAGGTCTTTATATATGTTGAATCATATATTCCCAGCAATATTATCTTGTCTTCCAAAAGACTACCCAGGTAAGTAGAACAAGATGCTTCAACAGACTCTGTCCTTTCTCTCTTTCATGAGAAAGACAGGATCTTTTTCAGCTACTAGTTTCTTCTGGGATTTGAATAGACTTGTAAGTCGTGAAGAACTGAATTGATAAACTTGGTTTGTCAGAATTCACTGAATAGAGGTTTTTTTCTACAGAACTGGAATATTTTCAGTTAATGTTATTCTGTCAATGAAACAGTGCTTATTTACTTAGGAGGCACATCACTGATGTCTAGATTATTATAGTTCTAAGAGTCTTTGCAATCTATGCAGCTCCACTGGAGTACACCAGCTGCATCTATTTTAAACTTCCTATCAATCAGAGATGTTTCTTTGTGGTAATTACGGACCAATGCTTTTTTCAAAGTCAGTGACCTCTGCTAGTAGGCAGCCTGACTACAGAGCGTGTTTATACAAGCTGATTCTAATCTTCAGTTTATGGCATCAAACTATAAATACATGAGAAATTAAATATACTTTAATTTACATGAATGAATATGAGATATTTCCCCAATATAAATAAGGAACTTTTCCAGATTCACAAGAACTAAACAAGTATTTAGGACATAATGTTTATTATTTGACTTTTTCTGGACATATGCAGCCTGGTGGCACATGCAGGTTGTTGCTATTAAACACCATCACCACCATAAATGTTCATCATACTAAGCATGAATGTAGTATAAAATTTTATTTAAAGAAAAAAAAACCCTTTTATTTTAATTATGGAGTACTTACCTCCTATTCAAATAAATAATCACATCAAACACGTAAAGTCTTTCTAAAATTTCTCTGCAAAATAATACCACGGCTCTCTGTATGAATGCTGTGATGTCTGCTTATTAGATTCTACCAAGATAATTTTTCTGGTCACCGAACAAATGAAAAGGAGATGGAAAACAAATAGCTTTGTAATAACATCAATATAAAATGTTTTAGTTTAGCTACTAAAAAATAATTGTGAACTGACATAGGCATATGGTTTTCCCCCAAATTATACTGACTGTATACAGATTTTTCTTTCCGTCTTCAGAAATGCCAGCATAGAAAATGTTGGCCAGGAAAGTTTTTTCAACAAAAGAAAACTCAACTGCCAGTATTTTTCTTCACAGACATTTTCCTTTATCCAAGATGCTTGCAGTGACCTTAAATGTTTAAAAACCAAAGTTATGATCTTCCTTATGTGATGCCATTTGCTTAAATTGTTAAATGTAAGCCATTATAGCATCTAGTTATAGTAATGTCATAACTATGGTTAGAGTTGCTCATATAATCATAATTATTTTACACATTTAAAGATATCCTCAAGCCTATCAATTCTTACACTAAAAAAGCAGCACAGTTCTTGTCACTTTTTCCCACCTCTAACTCCTATTAACTTCTCTTTGGTGTCACTCTTACCTGTAGCCTCTTCTAAGTGCAACAGCTATCAGTTTTTTACATTTTTCTTCCCCAAAGCTAACATCAATTTGCTTCTTATTCCCTTTTTCATATCCTTTCCTTTCACATATAGCCACACCTTTCCAGCTCATATTCCAGTTTCTTGAGGCTCTTCTGTGCCTGCAGCCTCAGCTGCACAGAGACTCCCAGACTGGACTGTCCCCTTTGGCACACGGACAATGTCTTTGGGGGTGGGTGTCACCCAGCCCCTGCCTCACCTCAGGTCCACACATGCTGCCATGGTGCAGGCAGCTTTAATTGCAGGGGGGGTCTTTGAAGATATCTTCATTAATGCTTCATGTCAAACAGGAAAATGCTATTGAAGCAAATCTCCCTGTTGCCCAACACTTCGGTTTGCAGGACAGGTGTGCACCAGGGCCACATCTAATGTGCTCCCCCCTCAGACTGGCACTCAGCTCTTGGGACTCCCACCCTTTCCCCCTGATACCCATTTAGTCTAGGTCTGCCAGGTCCTCAACACTTGCTGTTCTCCTGTCATGCTGTTCTCCTGTCATGATGAGGAAAGGACAGCCTGTGTTTCAAGCGTGTGCTAGTTGGTAGGATCACTGATGCTGCATGTTGGCCTTTTGATAGTCACACATTTCCAAGCATCTACGTGGTGCCCTTTCTGGGTAGAGTTCCCAGTGCAACTGAGGTTCTGCACACTGACCAGTGGCTGCTTCTGTCAGCTCAAGGTCTTTTCTTTCAGCATTGCTGACCCCAACATTTCCAGGCCTTCTTCGGCCCATTCCACCTGTCTTGGTTCTGTCCCAGCGGTGCACACATGAAACTGGCTGATCCACCTGGTTGGATTTTAACCTTTCTGGTGTGATTCGATCATAACACGTGGGCCAGGAAGTTTCAGCAGCTTTAAAAGCGCCCATTTTTAAGTGAGACCTAGTTGCTGCCACCCAGAGCAGGGTCCACCTTGATGGCTCCATGCTGCCACCCCCTGGCAGTGTGTGCCTGGAGCAGCGCGCCCGGACCGCTGCTGCCTGGCTGAGCTCCCTGGGACTGACAGGAGCCTGATGGAGCTCCAGACCAAGGAGAAAGCTGACGGGGCCTGTGCCCTCACAGCAACAGCCCAAATGGTGAGGCAAAAGACAGAGCCACCGTTCCAGCTGATGTCTCTAGGCCCTACACCAGCACCCACCTTGGGGTCTCACCGCAGCTGGCTGCACGTCCTTCATGTGTTGCCACCACCTGGGGCTTGTGTCAGTGTGAGTCAGTGGGCCGCTGCCTCATGGCACCCACCATCTCCTCAGGACCTCTTTGCCTGGGGGTGAGCAGACAGACAGTTTACTTGTAATCCCTGCCAGCACTCACCTCATGGGCTTGGCCTTCTCAAAGCTGGTGGGGTGCTTACATTCCAACCCACTTCCTGACACATTGTCTCAGGCCTCCAGCCTGGAGCTGCCCTCTCTGATGGCTCTTGCCTCGTTTGTACCCTTTCAGCCGGGGAGAATGAGGTAAGCTATGCAAATCTCACTGGGATAAGAGTATTGATTGTGTGGGCACATGACACAGTAGCTCGATATCACAGTTTAAGACACAGATCATCTACCTCCAGCCCACGTTTCTAAGGGAAGGGGATAGCTAAGGCAAGCGTGACCTGTCTAAGCAGGTTGTTAACAGTCTGTGTCTCCAAAAGACTCTTCACAAGTACTAAGAGAGTCAAGCATGTGCCTCCTAGTAGTACAGCCTCTGCTCACTCTCATCTGAACCCTGTGTGGGAGGATGTGCTTCATACCTCAGAATGGCTTAGATTTTTCGACTGGGCACATACAAAAATATTACTGATGATGGCTCAGTGAAAAATTTTTAAGACCTGAATTAAGTTTGAAACTAAAAAGGGCAGACCACATTTCTTCTGGCCTCCATTTATAGGCCGGAGATGTACTGCTGAGGTAGAAACTCCATGTATACCTCCCAAGATTTTAGGTCCACCTGTGGCATTCAAATCTGTATGGCTAGTTCCTGACATAGGAAAGGATCTGCTACATGATTTTACACATTTCCAATAAATAGTGCATCTTCCTGAAGAAGTGCAGTTTGTGCTTTTCCTTCTCTACAAGGTTATCTTAGAAATTGTCCCAAAAAAGGAAAACTGCATCTGACAGAGGCCTAGACCATTTTGTCCTGCACTCCTTTCTAACAGGAAAGGTCCCTCATACTCAGCTGGAGCTGACACATGCTAAAGATTTCACAGTAATTTGTACATTGTCTGTTGAGTGTGATTTGAAAATGTCTCTAAAATCTATTCTACATGGAAAATCACACATCCTGACTAGTGGGGCACAGAAGGAGGTATTTCCTTGCTATGGGCAGTTTGGTACACACCATATATGTGGATCTAAGTTCCCATTCTAAGTCTAATAATAAATTCATCTCATTGATAAAGAAAAGCCTCATTAATAAAACAGTTAAAATTCTTACACAAAATACTTTCTCTTAACAGCCTCTTTTGTGTGGTATTATACTTACCCTCCCAATGTTACTTTCTGTCCTAAGGTTGACTCTTCAGTCTTTCTTAAGAATGGTAGTGTGACAAGGAGGGACCCTACTACATGTTTTCAGCATCCTCAAGTCTACCAGGAGGAGTATGGTATAGCAGGGATTTCTTCCTACTTGGACTTGGGTTTGCTTGAGTGTATTATCTATTTCCTTATCACAGTCTGCTTCCCTTTCACTGGTTCCCAACTGATGTTTAAAAACTGCAGAGTAGCTTACCCTGCCCCAGTAAACATGAAGGGTAGTTCTTTACTACACAGTGACCCCCAAGGCTTGTCAGAGCTTTACTGTATATGGTATTCACAAAGTTTAACCTAAGCCATATTAGGTAGAAGTTGTTTGACTACTACACAGTTATTAGAACAACCTAAAATGACTTCAGGTGCAGACAAGCCCTAAGACTATGCCCTGTGAGGTCCATACAAACCCTCAAGCCTTTTGTTATTAATGGAAAAAAATCATATTTGCTGTTCTACAATAATGGAGGTTTTAAGGAACTGAAGCACCTTAGGCTAGACAGAGAATGGTGGGATATTCAGAAGGAGGAGTGAAAAGAAGATAAACTGATGGCAAAAACAGTATCAGAAAACAGTCAGGCTGGTCTCTGTCATGAGTGTGGGGAATAAAATGAAGTGAAAGAAATCTGAAGTCTACTAGGAAGCCACAGAAAGCCTTCTAACATGTCATGGGAAGGAAGAGCTAGAGTGGTATCACTGCTAGGTGTTAGATGGATTTATTGAGCTCTTTGTGGCTGAAAACTGATCAGCTCCAAAAAAGCTCACTCTCATCACTCTTTCAGAGAGCAATGACAGAGACATCAGGGGTTCTTGCTTTCTCATCCTCACTACTGACAGTAGAGCATCCTTAAAATTACTGGTGCATTTGTGAGTTAGCATCTTGGAGACAGATAATTAAATACTCATTTTGGTAATTCAGTCTTAGCCATACAGACATGCTGCTGTCGGCTTGAAGTTTCCAGTAGAACGAGCAAAGTTCACTGGAAGCTCACTTTGCTCTTTGGAAGCAAAGCCCATGCTGTGACAGTGGTTTCTACACACACTGACTGAGGGACCACTGTCAACCCTCAGAACTTCCTAGGAAACCTCAAAGAGCTCCAATGGCAGGCTCTCCTTTGAAAGCTTTGTAGATGAGTAAAGTTTTTGGAGACCACTGACCTCAGGTCTGGGCACAGCCATGGTCTGCATGCCATGCTTGACCACGCAGGTGACAGTCAGGGTCCCCTGCATTGCTCTCTGCTTGACAGTGCAGCTCCAAGGCAACAACAGTCATATCTAGAGCTTTTTTTTTTGTTTCCAATTTTCCTTTTAGGCAAAACCTAATACAGTCAGTAGGTGTCCAGAGAGCAAGCTATGGACAGCATAGACTGTAAATTCATGAGAACAACTCGGAAGCCTCCATATCCTTCCCAAACCATATATTCATCCCTCTGACCCTGACTGACAGACTCATTTTCCACTCCCAAATGGACTTGGAGCAGAGGATGCCCTCCCATTCCCCAAATGTATTCGTGCTCTGCTGACAGTAGCTAAGCCTGTAAAAAGAGAGAAACCAAGCATGCTGTTACCCTCAAGTGCTCTCCTGAACCTCTGTCTTTCCATACAGCTCTAAGCCTTTGAACTATGGAGAGGATTTCTGTGCAGTTGGTAAATTCTGGTAGATTTCTTCTCTATTAACATGTTCAAGCCTCTTTTCAATATGTGTAATCCTTTAGTGTGCAGTGACAAGGACTTCCACAGCTTAACTGCATACCTTCTCTCTTGTGGCTTTGAGTACCTTGCCGTCAGGTAGTTTCATTTTATTTACAGCTCCCTGTGCGTGCCCTCCCCAGCCCCCTGTCCTCCATCTTCTGCCCTTTGCACTCTCCTGTTCCTTTTAATGCCAGAGTTGCTTAGAACATTGATCCCTGTCAAGCCTCACCACACTGGGCTGATTTGTTCTGCTTTGTATGCCCACTCAGTTCTCTCCTTTCTTATCTTAAGTCTCTGGGTCTGTTTAATTGGTCCTCCAATGGAAGTCTCTCCACAGGTCTGATCACCTTTATTGCCTTTGCAATCATAATTCCTTGCAAATTGAGTTTATCTCTTTTTATTTTCTCTTTTGCTACCACGGCTGAGAAAAAGTGGATGCCTTCACATGATTATGCAGCTTATGTGGCAGACCTTGCTCCTGACCGGTAATTGTCAGTTCAGAGTTCATCTTTTTCTATGTGACACTGCATTGTTTCCCCACATGCATAATTTTGTGGTTTTAACTGTACTGAATTTTGTATGCTATTTAATGTGATTGTTTACTTAGAGTCATGAAAGTTTCCTGCATTTCTTAGGTATTGGTCATTGTCCTTACTGCCTGGAACAGCATTATTTCATTGGAAAATATCATGTTCCTTACTCTTCAACATCACTTGCTTTATCAATAACTTGCATAAAACAGCTCCCAGGAAAAAATTACTTTTCTCTTTCATTCTGTGTCTCTGAGGATAATTTATCTCAGTAAGAAGCTTCCTTTTTATAAGTCATTGAAGTAATATAGAAGGGTAAGTATTTAAGGACTAGGTAACAACAAGCTGTACTGTGACATAGGTACACAAAGGTTATAAGCCAAAACTGTGCCCAAAGGCTAATGATGACACAACCCTAATCAGTGAAAAGTGAAAAAAAGAAAAATACTGCTCATGGCACATATGCAAAGAACTCTAAACTTTATTCCCTAAATATTGAGGTGACTGCAAATATAAAATATAGAAGAAAGTGACAGAGAGGTTCACATTTTGTGCATCCCTCCGGTCACTTTGCTGCCTCATGACATCCTCACTCCTCCTCTTCTATCTTCTTGCCATGAAACTCCCGGCTTTTCACACGGAGCTTGTTGACCTGTGACTCTGCAATGTCAGCCCGCTCCTCGGCTTCCTCCAGCTCGTGCTGGATCTTGCGGAATTTGGAGAGGTTGACATTGGACAGCTCCTCCTGTGTGGGGAGAGGGAGTCGGTGGTGAGGAGCCCAGGGCAGGGGTTTCACTCCTCCTGTGCCTCGGCCTTGCGGGGCTGCGGCTCTTCCCTGGGAGAAGGCACAAACCTCCATCCCCCACCCACCACCGCTTACACGTAAGCCTCACACAGACCTCCTCATCCTCCCTTATTCAGGGCCCCACCATGACAAGCCTCAGCAGTACTGTGTCCCTCCTGAGGAGCAATTTTGTCACTTGGATTTGTCATTTGGGTACTTATTCCCCCATTATAGCTGCCCAACTATCAGTGTGGCTATTAGGTTGAGAAAGAACCTGAAACCCTCTGCTTTTGGTCAGCAGCAGAGATTCAGGAACCTCTTAGTCAGTGGGTGTGACCCCTGGTTTTGTTTAGTCTGACCTCCTGTATCAAACAGGCTGCAGAACTTCCCTCAGTTCATCCCTGAGTGCAGGGTGCCCAGAACTCTGCAAGGACTCGTGACATGATAGCAAAACGGCGTGGCCAAGACTGCTGTGACTTGGGAGTTTCTTTCATGCCCCTTTCCTGGGATTCGTACTCATCTCAACAAGCATGCTGCCCCGGTGGAAGGTGGCTCTTGCCCATTCTTCAAGCAATACTTACAGCCTCCTCAGCTTGTCTCTTGTAGGATTTCACCTTCATTTGCAGCTTGTCCACCAGATCCTGCAGCCTGAGAATATTCTTCCGGTCTTCCTCAGACTAGAGTGATTGGTAAGCAGCAAAGAGAAGGAATTATTGGTTCTGCATCATGTGTGGTTAACAGTTCCCCTTGGGGATGGTGTGTGCAAAATTTGACTTCTTGTGAGAAAACTCTGTCAGCCCAAGGAGGCCTCCTGCCTTACCTGGTAGGTCAGCTCCTTCACCCTCCTCTCGTACTTGCGCACGCCCTTCACAGCTTCAGCGCTGCGCTTCTGCTCAGAGTCAACCTCCGCTTCCAGCTCCCGCACCTGCAATGAGAAGCCCAGCTTTGGAGCTTCCCTGGTGGTTACTTACGTGACACGTTCACTCACACACAACTAAAAGCCCTACGCACTCTGGCCTCCAGCTTCTGGATTTGCTTCTTGCCTCCCTTCAGTGCCAACTGCTCGGCCTCATCCAGACGGTGCTGCAGGTCCTTCACCGTCTGGTCCAGGTTCTTCTTCATCCTCTCCAGGTGGGCACTGGTGTCCTGCTCCTTCTTCAGCTCTTCTGCCATCATGGCTGCCTGATGAGAGCAAAGGGTGAAAGCCATTTTGGGGCTGGAGACATTCTGGGGAGAAGGCAGTAATCTTAAGCAGTGAAAGGAACCCCCAGCTCACATCTGTGATGGCCTTCTTGGCCTTCTCTTCAGCATTGCGGGCTTCCTGGATCGTATCCTCCATTTCACTCTGAATTTGCACAATGTCTGTTTCCAGCTTCTTCTTGGTGTTGATTAAGCTGGTGTTCTATGCAACAGAAAAGACATGATTGGTACAGTTAGACCTAATGCCTCCACTTCAAGAGCTAAAACTGTGAGTATTGTTTATGAAAGTCTTTAAGGCAGGAGCCTTCTTTAGAGCCACAGCAGCAAACCAGACAGGGGTGGCTGCCTGGACTGGCCATGTTACGGCGTAGCTCTTCAGGTCTTTATATAGTAGTTACTGACAAGACGCATAGCAGTCGCATTCTGTGTTATCCCTGGCTAATGGGACTCATTTCCAGCAGAGTGCCTGACCTGGGTATGGAGGAGCTGCACACGTTCAGTGGCATCCAGGAGCTCCTGCTCAGCCACTTTCCTCGACCGCTCCGTCTGCTCCAGGGCTGCCCGTAGCTCCTCAACTTCAGCCTGCAACAGGTTTGCTCTGCGCTCCACCATGGCCACCTGCTCCTTCAGGTCCTCCTGTGTCCTGAGAGCATCGTCCAAGTGTATCTGGGTATCCTGTAAAAGAGACAACAGAAATTACAAGGTGGCACAACACTCTTGCGTCTTAAAAAATGTAAGGTGAGACATTCTTCTATACGCATCTTTGCTGAACAGACCTTGAGCACTGCCTGCGTGTTTCTCAGGTTCTTTTGTGCCTCTGCAGCCACGCGGTTGGCATGGCTCAGCTGGATCTCCATTTCATTCAGGTCTCCCTCCATCTTCTTCTTCAGCCGCAGGGCTTCGTTCCTGCTCCTGATCTCAGCGTCCAGGGTGCTCTGCATGGACTCCACAATTCTGAGGTGGTTTCTCTTCATCTGGTCGATTTCCTCATCTTTCTCTGCAATCTTCCTGTCAATCTCAGACTTCACCTGGTTGAGCTCAAGTTGGAGGCGCAGGATCTTGCCCTCTTCATGTTCAAGGGAGGCCTGGACAAGTCAGCAGGAACAGTGACTCAAACTAATGCTCCCTTTCTAACTAGTCTCTGATGCAGTGAAATCTAGGCTTGCTTTCCTGCCATCCCTGCAAATAACTACTCCCATACTTTCAGTCTGGACACCATTTCTTAGCACGTACCTCAGCTTCCTCCAGGGAGGCTTGGAGTTCAGATTTCTCCTGCTCAATCTGCTTCTTGATTTTCTCCAGCTCATGAATCGCCTTTCCTCCCTCTGCAATCTGCTCCGTGAGGTCGGAAATCTCCTCTGTGGGAACAAAGACCAGTGGCATGGTCAGGCTCAGAGCCGAATGGGAAGGGCACTGCCACACCAAGGTGACAGGCATCTTTGGAGAACTGCAGGCACAGACCCATGTCAACCGGTGGGCAGTGGTGGAGAGCGAGAAAGCCCTGCCAGGAGGAGAGGGCCAGGGACTTACGCTGCAAGTTCTTGTTCTCACGCTTCAGCGTTTCCAGGTGGTCCAAGGACTCCTCATAGGCATTCTTCATCTTAAACAGCTCCGTGCTGAGAGAGCGAGACTCCTTCTGGGAGGCTTCCAGCTCAGCCTGCGTTTCCTCATACTTCTGCTTCCATTCTGCCAGGATCTGAAGAGAAACGGGGCGTCAGTATGGAGGTGGCAATCAGGAGGACATGCTCTGCCCAGGAGCCCCGGTGCTGGAGCCCAAAAGACCTTGTCAAAGTTCTTCTGCTTCTTATCCAGAGCTGCACAGGCAGCATTAGATCGCTCCACGTCAATCATCAGGTCCTCCACTTCATTCTGCAGCCTCTGCTTTGTCTTTTCCAGGGAGGCACATTTGGCATTCACAGCCTCAACGTGTTCCTCTGCATCCTGCAGGCGCTGTGCCAGCTTCTTCCTGGGAGGAGATAAGCGCAGCTCTCGGTTAGAACTTAGAGGGGAGACAATTTTCGCAAGAGGTCAGTTGGCCACTTTGGGGGCTTCGAGCCTAGCGATTTTCACAGTGGTTTTTCTGTTCCAAGATTACATCCAGCCTAAAGGGTCTATCACCTCCTTGTCCTAGCGCCTGCTGTGTATTCACCCTGTCTTAGCATTTCTAGCCCTAAAGGCTACGTTTTCCTTCTAATCTACACTTTTTCCACACCAAACTTTCCTTTCTCTCCCTCTCTTCCCTCTACCATGAAGACACTATATCCCTGCCTTCATCCCACCCCTGTCCTAATGCACTCTAAAGGCTCCAATTTCCCTTGACAGGCTCAGCCTTCTCCAGCCATTTGACATCCCACGTCCCACGTACTTGGCCTCCTCCAGCTCCTCCGTACGCTGAATAGCATCCGTCTCGTATTTGGTTCTCCACTGGGCCACTTCGCTGTTGGCCTTGGACAGGGCGCGCTGCAGCTCCCCCTTGGCTTCCTGCTCCTCCTCATATTGTTCCCGGAGCAAGTCACAGTCGTGCCGAGCTGACTGCAAGGCGTGGGCCAGGGCGTTCTTGGCCTGTGGGGATATTGGGATTGGTAACCTGAATACTTGCCTTGAGATGCCTTTTGACAGTGAAGCTGACAGGGAAATTAGAATCAAACTCTAATTAGGCAAATGTAAAGCTGGGGGATGATGAACATCAACGTGTTCTGGAGGATCAGGATGTGTTAGTGACAGGTGCTCTGGGGAAAGTAACCTGCTGTCTCTGTAATAAGTGTCTCAATCCTGTCTTAGAGAGTATGGTCAGAATGTCATGAAAGCCTTGTGGATGACTTCCTCCAGCATCAAAATCATTACGCTTCCTTTCCTCTCTGGCTTATGAGCAGGGGGCATGTGCATTATTGGTGTTCACTCCAGTGCTACATGTGTTTGAGGAAGGAATGTTGGAGTAGAGTCATTCCAGACCTTTATTTCTTCCTCTAAATGTCTCTTGAGTTCCTCAATTTGTTGGGTAAATCCTTGCTTGCCCCTGGACAGCTGAGAAATCAGAGCATCTTTTTCCTCCACCTGGCGTGAATATTCACCTGGGAAGGGCAAAGTGAAAAAAGTAACTAGATTATTAATAATATAACTATTTTTGCCTGTAAACACATGCAATCATGAGTAGCCTGTAGAGGTTATGCCAGTTGTAACTTTTCAAACTGTGTTATCCTCATGGCATGCAGGACCTCCTATTGCACCTCAGCAATGAAGAAATGTCACCTGATTCTGTCTGCAGACGAGCTCTTTGAGTGTTGAGGTCATTGATCATGTGCAGATTCTGCTCCTCCTTAGTTTTAATCTCACTCAGCTGATCTTCCAGAGTGCGGCACATCTTCTCCAGATTTGCCTACAGAGCCAGTACAAGCAAGGAAAGGAAATGAACACCTGGACTCTGCCTTATTCTCACAGCACGGACTTTGTGATGAAAATGTGGCTGGCAGATGTAGCCTATGTGCCATATTTTGGCCCTGTGGGCATGGTCCACTGCAATCCCGTACCTTGGCTTTGGAGACAGACTCCATGTTACTGGCCAAGTCATCAATCTCCATCTTCAGCTCACTCTTCTCCTTCTCCAGCTTCTGCTTCACTCGTTGCAGGTTGTCGATCTGCTCCCCAAGCTCAGCTGTGCTGTCCGCGTGCTTCTTCCTCAGGGCGGCAGCCGTGGCTTCGTGCTGCAGCGTGGCCTCTTCGAGGTCACGCCGCATCTTCTGAAATTCTGCCTCACGCTTCTTGTTCATCTCGATCTGAGCTGCTGTAGCCCCTCCTGCTTCTTCCAGGCGCTCGCTGATCTCCTCTAGCTCCCTCGAGAGGTCAGCCCGATGCTTCTCTGCTTTTGCCCGAGAGGTTCGCTCTGCCTCAATCTCCTCCTCCAGTTCCTCAATACGAGCCTGGGGAACATTAGGGACCCTTCACACCCATGCCCTCCTCCTTCCTGACCTGACACTGGCTGAGAGAGGGCAAGGGACAGAGGCTTGCCTGCAGCTCCTTGATCTTCTTCTGTAATTGCATGCCCAGGGCTTGCTCATCCTCGATTTTGCTCTGGATCTGGCTGATTTCAAAGTCTTTCCTTTGGGCAAAGCAAACCATGTCAGAGCTCAAAGAGAAAAGACAAGTGCACCAGCCCAGCACTCAGGGGCCCCACAGCGACACTTACTTCTTCAGTTTCTCATCCAGCTGCTGCTTATCATTTTCCAAGTCCATTATGGTGTCATGGGCCAGCTTCAGGTCTCCCTCAAGTTTCCTCTTAGCTCTCTCAAGGTCCATGCGCAGTTTCTTCTCTTGCTCCAGGGACCCTTCCAGCTAAAAATAACAGGAATATCAGTGCTCTGCTGGCTATGCTTTCCTCTACAAAGTTTTCTTTTTCGTTTAGCTACACATGTGCTTACATCATCCACTTGCTGCTCCAGCTTGGTCTTAGCTTTGGTCAGTGTATTGACTTTGTCCTCTTCTGCCTGCAGGTCATCCAGTGTCTGCTGATGGGCCTCTTGGAGGGCTTTCTTCTCTTTTGTCAGCTTGGCAATGCTCTCATCCAGTGCTGCCATCTCCTCTGTGAGGTTTTTCACCTAAAAATATAAGCAATTGTCAAAATTAGGTGGAAAACATGCGTGCTGGTTCTTGGAAATTTTCCCTTTGCTGTCCTTAGCCAGTAATTTCATTTTTTTGTTTACCGCTTTGATAAGGCCCACCTCAAATGTTGCAAAGTCCTGGGGTAGCAGGATTTTTGCTCCAAGAAATAGTGATTTTTTTGACCCCTTATGTCATTCTCTATGTGTGTACCTTGTTTTCAGTGGCATGCTTTTCCTTTTCCACCTTGGCCAACGTTAACTCAAGGTCATCAATATCTTTCTTCAGCTCTGAGCATTCATCTTCCAGTTTCCTCTTCTTGGCTGTCAGCTCAGCATTAATTTCCTCCTCATCCTCAGCCCTTTCAGTCACCTCTTTTATTTTGGCTTCCAGCTGGATTTTGGTTTTGATGAGCTGGTCACATCTTTCCTCAGCATCAGCCAAGCTATCTGCTTCCTGGTGGGGACACACAGATTTTTATAGGTTGCAATGTTTTGAAGTTTCTCTCCTCTGTCTTTTGTATCACAGAGTAGACATCTGTTAAAATGGAGGCTGAACCAGGCCCTCCACTCCAGCAACAGGAAGATCTGGCCCAGTGGCTACTGGGAAACCTTGTCATCTGGAATCAACATCGATTTCAAATTCTTTTTGTCTCTTAAAAATGCCTCACAGGGAAGGTATCTATGAGAATACCTCATGAACCCACAAGCACAACACAACAACTTCAGTTACTAGTTTCAGCAGGAACAAGGGTTTAGAGTCTTTTTTCCTGACAGAAAATGTATTTAGTTACTTTTACTTTTTAATTGTTTCATCAAGAAACTTATAATATTTGGGAACTAAATGCTTTTCCACTTTTGAGAATAATTTAGTTGAGAAAGGAATTCATCACTTTTCTACATGCATTGAAATTGTTACAAGACAAATAGAGTTCTTGCATTGCTATCAGATACCTCCTTGTCTTCCTTCCATGCCATGCCTAGCATTTCCAATGTTAACTAGCTGATCATTTAATTTGGTGTGAAGAAACTGCCTTCTCCTAATTGAGTTTGAATGGGAAGTATCCATGTTTCTGAAATAATCAGTGCCTTCAAGTGTAGCTGTAAGTGGGCAATGTGGGTCCTTCTCAGGTTTACCTTTACTCTGTTAGACAGATACTCTGCTTTGAAAGTTGAGTAGATGGAGATCCTTCCCTTCCAGTTCAGAGCTCTGCTGTGGATTACATGTTGGCGAGCGCTACATGGCTCTTCCCCCAGACAGTAGGAATGCCAGGCCTCATGTGGGGCTGCCATGAGACACATCATGCCCCTGCCCGTACCTGTTTCCTCAATGCTAGTGTGCCTTAGGGTGTGTGATTTAGACTGTTTTCTGCTGCATGTTAGTCAGCTTCCTGCAAGTCTCTGTTTAGGGTAAGAAGCATTCTGGCTGCATATTGTTCTTTTCCCAGGGACAAAAGAATGCTGGTTACTCACTGCCTGCACTTGGAGCTGCAGGTCATTTTTCTCCTGCAGCAGGGCCACCATTTTCTCCTCCAGCTCCTTCCTCTTTGCCTCAGACTTTGCAAGCTCTTCCTTGGTTTTTTCAAACTCTTCCTTCATGTTGGCCATCTCCTTCTCAGATTCTGCACTCTTCAGCAAGGGCTTGATCTTGAAGAACAGCTTCATCCAGGGCCAGTGCTTGACATTCATGAATGCACGAACATTGTACTGGATACAGAAGATGGACTCCCTGAAATGAAATTCACATGCCTATTGCATAGCTTCGGTGTGATGAATTTAAACTTCATTAGTCAAGTACCATGAGAACAAACTTAATATGAGAAATGTCTACCTCCTCTCCACCATTCTCCGATACTCCACTCTCATCAGGAAGCCTCTGCACCTGGCTTGTGTGCGAGTGATGATTTCTGCCAGCTTGTCATCTCTCATCTCCTCCAGGAGCCCCAGCAGTCCAGCTTTGAAGAACACCTTGAGAAAGTAAATGTTGCAGCATGTCATTGTCAGGTAGTACAGAATAGAGGCACAGAGTGTTTTAGGATCCTTACAGACCTTAATGGCCATGACCAGGCTCCACTTGGGCCCCTTCTCAAACCATCCCTCCACAGGCCTACGAGCTTCTTATAAGTTCAGCTCTAAGCATTTGGTCCCTGTCTGAGGTATGTGGTATGTGTTCTGATTTCCAGCTCAGCCACAGCCTCAGCCACACCTCTGACTGATCATGGACCCCAGGGAGCTCTACCATGACCCATGGACTTATTTCCTGGCTTGCTTTTAGACCAATCTCATTGCTGTGGATCTGTCCAGGAATTAATGAATAGTGCCAGGGCCTTGTTAGCCTACCTATATCTGACCTTGAGCAATCTTAAAAACCAAGGCTTTATGGCTTGACCTCAGACTTCCTTCTTGTCACAAACCTTCCTGATGATCTGGGCTCTTGGCTGAACCTGATTACCATTCCAGGGTCTTCCCCACTTGCCTTGCTTGAGTACTGTTGGGATGGACACTTGCTGATTAAGGCTTCTACCCTACCAGCTCTGTTATTGTGTTGTGCTGTCTGCCACTGATGGAGCAGCCCACCCTTACCTCTTCCCAACAAACTTTTAACAGAGGACTTATTTCTACCTTGGTGTGACCAAATCTGTATTGGGTGTGATCCACATCAATGGACCCAAGGAGCTTTTCTGAAGCCTTCTTGCTGTCCATGAATTGTCCCTCTGGGATAGCACTTGCATTAAGCACTCTGTATCTGCAGAATAAAACAGACATGAAGAAATCCTCATCACTGAAACCACCACTGTGAGTGAAGCCCACAGCCTCCTCAGACTGTCTCACTGAACTGATCTCATGCCTGGAGACAGTTCATCCTTTCAGAATAGGATACGGAAAGTGGTTTTACTTTCTAAGTGCAAGAGAATCCAGATCTCAACATTGTCATATCATCATGAAGTGATGAAGAAACATTTCTGTATTACTGCTCAGTACCAATTTAAAGTAAAATGTTTCAAGTATATTATGGTACACAGGCTCTTCAGCTTGGTCTGAATGGGCAGAAAGGTGGAGCATTCTTACCTCTGTTTGAAGTCAGCATACAGGACTCTGCTGGGGAATCCTTTCCTGCAAATTCTGATCCCTTCCAGCACACCATTGCACCGCAGCTGATGCAGCACCAGCTCATGCTCCATAGCACCTAACAAACACCACCGTTAGTGACTACCCCGAAGAAGAGCTTCTGTGGCTTGAGTTTTTATCCTATTGGCTCCCCTTACCAGGTGTTTTTGTTTCATTTGGGATGATGCATCGTACAAAATGGGGGTGAGTGCTTCTCAGGTTAGCCATCAGCTTGTTTAAATTCTCCTGTCAGATCATGAAATGAAGTTTATATTATTAAGTGTAAGTACTGGAAGTTTAATAATGGACGCATCAAACCGAGTGTTTCAGGAGCAGACCTGTCTTCTCTAAAACACCTTGTAGAACTCCCAGAGGGAAACTTGGAAATTGAAGGCTCTCAGATTTTTGGTTTTGAAATTCTTTTGTAGAATAATGGTTAGTATTACTTTCCTTGATTTTCTTATACAAGTACAGACCTGCTACCTCACAGCATTTCTTCCACCTGGTATTTCTTGTGGTACGTATTTGGGCGTTTTAAGTGGATGACAGGTACTCTTGGTTACACATGAATAGCATCTAAATTAGCAGATAAGTCCTTTTTAAATAGATGGAATATTTCTAAAGCCCATATAAATTGACTTTTTTAATGGTAATTCAATCTCTCTAAATATCTCCACTTCAGAAAAATGGAAACCTTGAAAACATAACTGAAAACTGACCGGAAAAATTATTTATTTAACATTCACTCTCTTTCCCCATTGAAATTAAAACATGGACTTACAATCTTACAATCTCAAGGCAATTATTTTGCTTTTGATGTTTAATTTCTTATCTTTGAATTCTAAAATGTGACAATACTGAAAATCCTCATAGATACTTAAAACAGATATGGTAAGTATCTCTGAAATTTCCAGAACAGATGTTAAGGAAGTTCAGCTGATTTGTTATTCACTCCCAGTCTAAGTAGGTGAACTTCACCCTTGGAGATTTTGTAGAATATTCAGAAAAGGTAATAGCAAAACTAGGTCGGGTGGAAGAAAACAGCCAAAAGAGGGTGTAAGGCCAATAGTTAAGGGGAAAAAAAAAAGACTAAGACAATTGCCTAGGGAGTTCCAGGAGGCTGAAAATATCACTCTCTCTCCTTAAATAAAAGGAAGAACATGCACACATTGAAGTAGAGATTTTGTACTGTTCAAGGTAGTTCTGTAATTTCCAAGAAGAGCAAGGGAAAGATTCTCAAGAATGACAAGACCTATGACCAAAACTAACACACAACTTCTAGATTAATAATAAAATTCCTCTCCATCTTCAAATAAATGATGAATTCTGTACTTACCCGGAAAAGAGCTGAGACAGTCTGGAAGGAAGAACCCTTCTTCTTGCCACCTTTTTTGCCACCACCACCCTCTGTGAATGGAAGAAAAGAAGGAAGTATTAAAATATGGATGTTGCATATTGGAGACGACGGAACACAAAATTTTAAATGCTTAGTGTTCACTGCTTTAATTCTGTGTCAACATTGTCCCACACTGAAAATACAGTTTTCACAGAGCTGACCTGCATCTGCTCCACCATAGGTGGCAAAGAGTAAGGCCAATGTTTTCAGTGATGATTTCTGGTACAACCCAATGACAGTTTCATTCAGGGGATCCTTGTTCTTCTCAAGCCAGCCAGAGATGTTGTAGTCCACTGTGCCAGCATAGTGCACCAGGGAGAAGTGGGCCTCAGCCTTGCCTTTGGCAGGCTTGGGCTTCTGGAAGTTGTTGGACTTGCCCAGATGCTGGTCGTAGAGCTTGTTCTTGAAAGAGGTGTCAGTTGCCTTGGGGAACATGCACTCCTCTTCCAGGATGGAGAAGATGCCCATGGGCTGGAAGGTACCACAAGAAGTCACAGAGAAAAATTATAACGATGTGAAGCATGTGCTATGAACATCAAAGATACCAGGGTATTGCTGGTAGCATCTCTGCCGGGGTAAGGGCCTGAGTTTGTTCTCAGACAGGGAGCTTGTTTCTGCCTTCCATTGATGTCCTGCAGCCTGTCTTCACAGGACTGGTAAGAACATCTGTCTGGTTCAGGTTAGAATGCTGAGTAGAATCGGAGGGAGAAGTGGTAAACAGAAAAATAATTGGGAAAACAGCTAGAAGAGTCCCATTTGATTTGGCAAATCAGGCGAGACGATATTTATTTCCCAAATTTGTGTGTGGAGTCCTGATTTGAGTCTTCAGAGGAAAAAGGAAAGGAGATTGACTCCAGGGTTTTTTTAAGAAGTCTGTTGGTGGGAGTCCAGGCTATTTTTCCCATGCTTGAAGACCAGGTAATACAAGATTGATGACACAGATTTTCATTTCCTAATTACTCTTCCCCAGACTAAAATCAATTTTGGGGCGAAATATCTTGCTTAACTGACACTGAATGCCTGGCTGTGAGTTCCTTCTGAGCTGAATGTGGTTCAGAAACATCACAGAATTTCAAAATACATCATAAGCTTGCACAGAATAGGTACCTTCTCAATGAGCTCAATGCAGGCAGCCAGGTCCATCCCAAAGTCAATGAACTCCCATTCAATTCCCTCCTTCTTGTACTCCTCCTGCTCCAGCACGAACATGTGGTGGTTGAAGAACTGTTGCAGTTTCTCATTGGTGAAGTTGATGCACAGCTGCTCAAAGCTGTTGAACTGCCCAAAGCAAGGAGAGGTGCACAGGTTCTCAAGGTGTGCCAACACCACCGGGTTTTGCTAGCAGTCTCCTAATGCTCTTTGAAGTGCCCCAGCTGAAACACCACTCCTAACTGTACTGTAACTGCATGTGTTTCCTTAGCAGGACTTCTGTGGTAAAGTCTACTGTCCTTGAAGGATTTTATTATTATTGCTTTTGAAATCAAGGTTAAAGTAACAACCCTTTTTTACTGTGCTACTCAAAAGCAAATCCTTCAGTAACTTTAGCTGTGGCATCGTGTAGGTGTCTCAGTTCTCTGACCTCCCAGAGAGTGGACACCTCCTCAGGGTCCCACCCAAGAATGCCTCTGTCCTCAGATCAACAGTCAGGGGGTTTCTCTGCTCTGACAGAAGTCCTAGCATCATCACTGCATTCACAACACCAGAAACATGCTGTGAACTTCCCCATAGCACTACCCTTCCCTTGGCTCTTCCAAGAGCATCCACACATTTGGCCCACATCTGTGTGAGCCTTAGTCCTAAAGCTGTCTCTTTGTTTGCAAAGCCTAAGACCTTTGGCTGTCTCTTTGTTTGCAAAGCCTAAGACCCAAGGCCCCCTCAAGGGCCTCTGGGACCATTTGTCAGAAAGCAGAGCTTTCTTCTACCTCTTGACAACGTTAGAATCAAAGTCTTTGTTAGTAAAGCCATTTGAAGGTGCTACTGTGACAGAGAAGAGGGAGGAGTTTCTAGAAAGCTGCAGATGAGGAGGATAAACTCCTGAATCTTCTTAAAAAGAAGTGCGTTTCTGAGTCCTCATGACACCTCCCTGCCCCTCCCTTGACTGTGGTGCCAAATCCCGGTTCCTTACATCAAAGATCTCAAAGCCAGCAATGTCCAGGACACCAATGAAGTACTGTCTGGGCTGCTTCGTGTCCAGCTGTTGGTTGATGCGAATAACCATCCACAAGAACATCTTCTCAAAGACAGCTTTTGCCAAGGCACCCACTGAATTGTTCACCTAGAGCACAGAAGAAAGAACAAGAGTTACCTCCTACAGTCAAAAAAGAATGCTCAAGTACTCTTTCAAGATGTATTTTCAACCTCCAGATTTTACCTGTGACACAGTTTGACCTTTGGTCACAAATTCATTCCCAACCTTGACTCGGGGATAGCACAGGGCTTTGAGCAATTCAGCGGAGTTTAGTCCCATCAGGTAGGCAGCTTTGTCAGCCACTAAAGAGGGAAAGAGAGAGAAGCATTTATCTTTGGACAACGGCTAGAATTTGGTCAGTGTGAACAACTGCTGTTCATGTTCTAGAAATGGAAAAGAATTGGTCTGGTCTCATACATAAGCTCTGGGAAGGAATATAAATTCTGGAAGCCAATGATGGCCTCCTTTGAAGGCAAGAACAGGTAGGGGTTGTATAGGAATAGCTGGAATCTGGAAGTTCCCAGAAAAACTCCAAAAGCCTCTGAGAATACATGAGGTGTGCATGCAGCACATTCCTTTCCTGTGGAAAGTGGTTTTCTGCATAGCAGAGAAAGCAGGGTTTATTTCACTAAAAATATGATTGCACATCATGGTGACTTAGTGGTTGAAGGCTTTGCAGAGAGAGTAGTACTCTCTGTTGAAGTTGAAGTTCCCCCTTTCAGGCTGTGTGTGTTTGGGGAGTATCCATTAGATAAAATAACGGTATTTCCCGTGATCAGGGAAGCACCTCTGCAGATAGAGAGTCAATGAACAAAGATGTTTTTCCTCAGAATTTTATGTGGTGACTCGGACAAACAAAATGCCTGTCATTAGAGGCTAACATATCATCTCTGCAAACAGAGAAGTTCTCTGAACAAGTCAGCTGTTGAATTTGCTGATACCTTCTGTGCCGTCTGGCTCTGCCTGCTCTTCTCGTTGTTTCTGCTTGAACTTCAGGTTCCCGTAGTGCATGACAGCCCCTGTCAGCTTGTAGATGGCGGTCTTTTCATCAGCAGTGAAGCCCAGGATGTCAATGGCACTCTGCAGACAAAACAAAGAATTAAAATTCGTGTCCTTAGCAGGTCACCTATGTCACCTTTGAGACATGTACACTAGGTACCTTTTTGCTGTGTCACTTACATCTGTAGCCATGAGCTCCTCCTGGTCATCAATGCTGGGAACAGTGACCTCACCTTGACTCACATAGTGGAAATCAAAAGGGTTGGTGCTAATGAGGAGCATGTCTGAAAGCAGGAAGAGGCAAGGCACAGGCTTAGTTTTGCCAACCAGGTAACAGAGGCAACTGTTGCTCAGCAATCATCCTCAAGAAGACATCATGGTCCTTCCTACCAATTAGCTCCGGCTTCTTGTTGGACATGATCTGATAGAATATGTGGTAGCTTCTTTCTGCCTTGAGCTGGAAAGTGACTCTGGACTTCTCCAGCAGATCTGCCAAGGAAGGTAGAAAGAGTTAGGCACGGGAACGCACGTGAAGCTGGGCATTTAGGAAAGAATGGGATCAGGCCAGGAGAGTGTCTTACAAGTTTCAATGTCGGCAGAAGCCAGTTTGCCTGTGGCCCCAAAGTGGATTCTGATGAATTTGCCCTGTTAAGGAGAAGCAGCACCATTTCAGACTGGATAGGTTCTTCTGACGTCACCTTTACATGGAATACTGCTAGAGTGTCACTTATCTTGTAGTGACAGGGAGAGGTTTTGTCCAAAGCAACAACTTACAAAGCGTGAGGAGTTGTCATTCCTCACGGTCTTGGCGTTTCCAAAGGCCTCCAGCAGTGGGTTAGCGCTGATGATTTGATCCTCAAGCGTTCCCTGCAGAATTATAATTATTGCTGGTTATCCTCTCCAAAAATCATTTCAGGAACAGAGGAAAGGTTTGATTCAAGCTAGTATCTATTAATTTACCTGCATTTTGCCTGATGTCTGCTCCTCCTTCTTCTTATCTCCACTCGCTGCAATTGTTGCAAAGTACTGGATGACACGCTTTGTGTTCACAGTCTTCCCTGCTCCGGATTCTCCGCTGTGAAACCAAAGAGAGAAGCAGAGAGCGTGTGGTCAGGCGGGAGGTCCCCCAGCACCGGGCAGCCCCACAGGGACCCAAGAAGGGGTGTACATACGTGATCAGGATCGACTGGTTCTCACGATCTGTGAAAGAGGCAGAATGAAAGATAGTGTTAGTGACATTATTGAGTAGTACAGAACACAATGCACGTGACAAACACAAGCAGTGCTTTTAGAGAGCTTATTTTATATTGTATTATATGGAAAGGGCTGGAGTTATCAAAGTTTGTATTTCTTCAATGTTCCTTTCACCTCTGAGGGATTAATTTAAACTCCTTTTTCAGTTGTTTGAATATGACATTTCTTCTTAATTTAACTGATTTTTCTTGTCAATCTCTGTATGAAATGAATACTTATGCAAGAATGCCTGTAACTTTCCAGTGACCTCAAGAAGTCTGGAGGATTATCTTCCTCAGAGAAGTCTGTTATAGAGATTGGAAGATTTTGGTATGAAAGAACTCTCTGTAGAATCCACACAGATTAATATCTCATTTCTTGTGTGCCTTTTTAAGGTCCCAGCAAATATAACTAACTGCTTATACATCAGTGAGTCTTCAAACAATTTAAGAATCTTAAAGCAGTTTATACTTGGTCCCCTTTAACAAAATACCTTTTGAGAAGTCTGATTAATTAGGTCTCATCTCAAAATAACCAGGGGCTGTAGCCACTAACTGTATGGAACAAAAGCATTCTGATCTCCCCCTTTAACTAATTTGTAAGAGTGTAGAGATTTAATCTATGTTGGAAATGTTCAAACAATATTTTTTTTCCTCCTTTTCTTGTTTTTCTTTTTCACCAGTGAATTCAAAGGAATTATTTTTTTCTGAGATAAGAAAAAATGTAGGGTTTTGTGGGTTTGGTTGTTTTTTGTTTCAGATGTTTTCTGCTCTTTTTATTATTTCTGTCTTTACAAGTTTGTTTTTAAAGGAACCAACTAAGAGAAGGAAGAAAGAAAATAGCAAATGTGAAAAAAAATGTTAAATTACTTGTTATTTATAAACCAGCTCCAGTGTTAAAAGTGGAAGTGGAAAAGGAAAAGAAGAACTATTCTTATTATCATTCTATTTTTATTCAATAATCAGGGATTTTTCAAACCGTCAATATTATTATTATGTGATGTTCAGTAATATCCCTGTGGAATCATGAAACAACTCTAGATACATGACTATCAAATCATAGATTCCCTTCTGCATATTGCGGTTTTGGTGCACAGAATCTAGTCCTTTCTGGTCAAGTAACTTTCATGCCTAAGAGGCAAATACATAATACAGAACCATTAACTAGCAGCTAATTTGAAATGAAGTCATTTATCATTGTTTTCAGAGGGTGCAACTTTGCTAGGATTCTGGTTTTTGTTCATTCCCAAGAAGCTGTAAATATTAAAATAACACTTGAAATTGGATCATTTGTTTTTTTCAAACAATGTCTTCATGAAGCTAAAACACCTAGAAATTAACTTAAAGTATAGTTTTGGAAGATATTAATGAAATTGTTCTGAGGTCTATTAGTATTTTCTGTCACATTTTGAGCAAATCAGATCTCAGTAATAGGTAGGGGAGAACTTTTGTTTCACCTGACTTAATTCATCCTATTAATTGTTCTTCACTGTAACTTTTACAGTGGTGTTTTCTGTATGCTATAAATTAGTGTTCTAAAAATCATTAGGACAGAACTGTGTCTAATGCATAATATCAACAACTGTTAAAATAAGTTAATTAAAGTCTCATGCTGAGGTTTACACAAACAAATATTTTTAAAAAAAAACCTGAAATGTTATATCACCATGAAGATGCTGCCAAATGACTCACCAGTCAGCATGAACTGATAGGCATTGTCAGAGATGGAGAAGATGTGTGGAGGGGCCTCCTGGCGCTTCTTGCCTCGGTAGGCCAACACCACCTCCGGGTTGTACACCGGCAGCCACTTGTAGGGGTTGACAGTGACGCAGAAGAGACCCGAGTAGGTCTGTGAGGAAAGGAGACAGCATGTTGGCTTCCACTTACCCTGGCAGAGCAGTTCCTCCTCGCTGCCCGGAGGAAGACTGCTGCTGGTACTTACGTAGATCATCCAGGCTGCGTAACGCTCTTTGAGGTTGTACAGCACAGCGGGTTCATGGAGGTGGGTCATCATGGCCATGTCCTCGATTTTATCATACTTGGGAGGGTTCATGGAGAAGATCTGATCTTCCTTCACGGTCAGGGTCTGTCAGAGGAAGAACATATGTCAGCTAAGAGCTGAGAGTGGGAATCAAATGGGTCCTTCAGCCTTGTTCCTTACTCACCTCTCCACCTTCAGTCTTGACAGTGACCTTCCCTGATTCTTTACTCTGGATTGTCCCTTTCACAAAGGATTCCTTAGGATGCACCACAAAGACAGATGTCTTGGCATCAAAAGGCTTGTTCTGGGCCTCAATTCTCTCCTTTTCTGACTTTCGGAGATAAGGGGCCGCCTCCCCAAAAACAGCCATCTCAGAGTCTGCAGAAGCCATGTCTGCACTTTACAGGAGTCACAGTCAGCAGAGTACTCTGTAGGAAAGAAGACATGTTGAGTCAGTGAGTGAACAGTTTTATGTGGAAGAGAGGAAATCTCCTGCACTTTGTTCTCTTCAAATATCTAAGTAGGTATAAACAAGTCAAAGGTTGGATTTAAAGTACCCAGTCTTGACTGAAATTAATCCTTTGACATCTAGCTATATAACAAAGTATAGAACAGTCCTTTATTGTTGCAGTATTGTAGGACAATTTAGCAGTATTATTTCAACTTTGTGGACTCTGGTGAATATGGACATTGCCATAACAGAGACTTCATATTAAATAAGTCTCTGATTTTTTTTAAAATGCTACGTGAAAGCCTCTGAAAGACTTCCTTGTCTGATAGCAAATAGTGGCTTTTCACTGGAAAATTTACTTGCTAGGAAAATTCATCTTGCATTATGACAGATAGAAATGTCATTATTGCCTGTTCGGCTTTCTAGAAATCTTAAACTGTTGGATTTCTTCCTGTAACTTAAAAGCTGGTAAATTTTGGTATTAATTCTGGCGGCAGAGGCTGGAAGTCAGTCACTGCTGTTCAAAAACATAGTAACTCATTTTGTGTTGCACAGATACGCAGAGCTAATATATAAGCTGAAGGAAAAAAAGCTGCCTTCAAACCTAGAATAAAATCACTGGTCATAGAATCACAGAATCACAGAAACATCTAGGTTGGAAAAGACCTTGAAATCCATGAAGTCCTTGAAGTCCAACCATAAACCTAAATCATAGAGACAGTCCCTGATAGCCTGATAGAAATGGATATCCAAGACTTATAGGAAGTTAAATGGAATAAAAAGGTATATGCTTTGCCCAGAAGTTCACAGGAGCCATACACTTACCTTGAAATTTTCTGTCAAGACTGGGTACAGCACTCCAAAGAGACTTTTATAGGGTCTGGTATGCAGATGTTCTGGATGTTTCTTTTTCCTTCAGTGAAAATTTATTTTGGCAAACCATCTTTGGCAAAACATTGTCTGGCAAACTTAACTAACAGCATAATTGTCATTTGATTTGACCGGATATATTTAGAAATGTTTTACATCTTACCATTCCTGGGATTACATTTCCTATAAATAGTCTGACAGGGCTATTAATAAGGGAATCTTGACTAGTCAAGGCACTTAAAGAACTTGGATGTAGAATTTATAGGTTCCTCTACTGTCTCTACTGATAACTTGATCTTTGACCCAGAGGACATTCTTTGGCACTTCCATACTGCAACTATTCCAGACATAAAATGGGAAAAATACAATGTGTCTTGCACACGTGGTCCTGTGAATTTAGGGACTGCCTTTACAGCATTAGAAAAGACAATTGTACAAATGACAAATCATGACTAAATGTCATTCAGTAGTTCATTAGATGTTATACTGAAAAGGGGAAAACCAGGCACATATTGTAGGCCAGGACATTGACTGCAGTAGCGTTAGATACAGAGGGAAACCAAGAGACAGCAAGTCAGAATACAAGTTCAGGTTGGACATGCAACTCGTGCTTAGAGTGTGAAAGATGACCCTTTAGCTATAAAAAGAAATAAATCTCTATGAAAGCAAATATGCACTTAGTATTTTGCAGAAACTGAAATATTCAGAATGTGTGTACTAGAGGAATGACTGTTGCTGAGTCAGTCATAACTGATATTGAAGTATTACCTAGTTTTAAAAAAATAAATTACTTATGGTACATTGTCCCTGAAAAATGAAAAAAAATTATAATGCTTTTTTAAAAAACATTTCTGGTTTTACAAGATTCAGTGTTTTTGTTACAGAGCTGATCTAGAAGGAATGTGTAACATTTAATGACTAGCACTTGTATTAATAAGAAGTTATTCATAGTCAAAGTTATTTCTATTTTTCAAAGTTTATTAAAGATATTCTAAGGATTGAGAGACAAACATGCAAAATTAACCTAGACCACGAAATATCTTCAGCCACAAATACATGCATACTCAATAAATACACTGTGATACCTCCTGCTTTCCATCGCACAAAAAAGAAGTGCTAATGCGCCTTAAAGAGCTTAAGCCTATGTCTCCAATATGTACGTTCCCAGTGCCAACATATAGCAAGCAATGTCCTCAACTGGGTCAGGAAGCTGGGGAGGTCCCTGTAGCCTTTCACTACCTACAACTCCAAACAAACCCCACCCAAACACAACTGTACACACAATCACACGCACAGCATATAGTCCGAGATCCTCTGCACTCTGACGCATCCTCAGTCCAGCACTCCCATCCCATCCCAAATATCTTGCACACTTACACATTCGTACAGTTCCAGCAACAAAAGCTATCAACACAGTATTGTCTGTATCAGAGCACTAGAGGTGGTAGGCAGTCCTGTACAATGCTGATACTCTGAGAAAGGGGCAGTCTGCTGGTAGTCCTGGAGAGTGACTGATCCAGTTCTAGGAAAAGGGCACTGTCACTTGAGCTGCTTTAAACACTGTCAGTTCTAAACACGCTCTCCTCCTGGGTCACTGGCATTTTGGTTATTAAAAGAGCTCAGTGGATAAATCTCGGTGAATAACACAGGGGTAAGGTCAGAAAAATGATGCCTGTGATCCAAGGTAATACCCAGCCTCAAGCACTGGCCCGTGCATCAAGAGCTTGTTCCAAGGAGGGCTCTGGCATTGCAGCACTCATTTTTTGAAGTTCAAACCCAGAGCTCACCCCAGGGCTCCCTGAACAGGACATGGGGAGGCTGATGGAAACACCCTGTGCCCTGCCCAGGAGGAGTCCAGAAACAACCAGTGGGAAAGGGTGAGTGCAGGGGTCTGAAGTCCTACTTCTCTGTGCAATCTCTGACTCCCATGGACGTGCAGAAGCTGGAGGGTAGAGTCATAGAATCACAGAATCATGGAATGGTTTGGATTGGAAGGGACCTTAAAAAGATCATCTAGTGCAACAACCCTCCTGTAGACAAGGAGATCTTTGAGTAGAACAGGGTGTTCAAAGCCCCATCCAACTCGAGCTGGAGCACTTCCAGTGATGGGCATTCCCAAATTCTGGGGCCAATCTGTTCCAGTGTCTCACCAGCCTCATCTTAAAAAAATGTCTCCCTTATACCCAACCGGAATCTACCCTCTTCCGGTTAAAACCTTTTCCCCTTGTCCTATTGCGACAGGCCTTGGTAAAAAGTCTTTCTCCCTCTTTCTTATAAGCTTTCTCTAGATATTGAAAGGCCGCAATATGGTCTCCTCAGAGCTTTCTCATCTCCAGGCTGAGCAGGCCCAACTCTCTCAGTCTTTCTTCATAGGAGAGGTGTTCCAGTCCTTGGATCACTCTTGTGGCCCTCCTCTGCACCTGCTCAAGCAGGTCCATGTCTTTCTTGTACTGGGGGCCCCAGAGCTGGATACAGTACTCCAGGTGGGGGCCTCATGAGAGCAGAGCAGAGGGCGAGAATCCCCTCCCTCTGCAGGGCTGCTCCCAAGCCACTCATCCCCCAATATATACTGATAGTGGGGATTGTCCTGACCCACGTGCAGGACCTTGCACTTGACCTTGTTGAACTTCATCAGGTTCACATGGACCCACTCTTCAAGCCCATCAGGGTCCCTCTGGATGGCATGCCTTCCCACTGGTGTATCAACCGCACCACTCGACTTGGTGTTGTCTTCAAGCTTGTTGAGGGTGCACTCAATCCTACTGGGTATGTCATTAAGGAAGATATTAAATAGTATTGATTCCGGTACGAACCCCTGAGGGACACCACTGGTTTCTATTTGGACACTGAGCCTTTGACTGTAACTCTTCTGATGTGGCCAACCAGCCAGCCAGTTCCTTATCCAACTAACAGTCCATCCATCAAAACCATAACTCTCCGATTTAGTGGCAAGAATGTTGGGGGAAGCCGTATCAAAGGCCTTACAGAAGTCCAGGCAGATGACATCAGTTGTCCTTCCCTTGTACACTGATGCAGTCACGCCATTGTAGAAGGCCACTAGATTAGTCAGGCACAATTTGCTCTCAGTGAAGCCATGCTGGCTGTCTCTAATCACCTCCCTTTTCCATAGACTTCGACATAACTTCCAGGAAGGTCTGTTCCATGACCTTACCGGTCTCTGATGTGGGGCTGACTGGTTGGTAGTTCCCAGGGTCCCCCTTATCACTCTATGCAAACAATGAGAATAATTCCAAGGATGAAAGTAATTCCAGGAGAATTCCTGAATAAGTAATAAGAGCCTAACTGACTGTGGGCAGAGTCAAGGAGAGGTAATGAACCAAATTCCGTTCAGACATAGAAGGAAAAGTATTCCAAGAGAAGACCATTCGTAGGTGAGAAGACGACTAGGAGATCTGCAAAGGAGAGCCCAGAAACTGTGGGCAGCAGCTTCCTGAAAGGAAGATGTGAAAAGCTGCCTGACTGCTCAGCGGGCAGAAGAACTGTAGCACACAACACACTGTCCCACCTAACCTTGCATGTAACTGGAAGATGTTGGAGGACGTCGTCCTTTGACAGAATGTTTCTTTGGTCAAATGCTAGCAGCAGGTGCAAATGACCAGCACGAATGTATGTGCTGGCTACCTCCTGAAGAAGAAACTGCAGTTCAGTGGAGCTCTATGTGGAATTTCTGTCCTCAGCATGGAGGTTGAGCTCTGTCTGTTAACAGCTGGGCTTTGATACCTTACTCCCCAGGTACACACAATGGAAGTTAACATAAAGCAGTTACAGATGCATGGGCTGTGTTTGGTGTGGTGGAGCAAAACATACCTTGAAAGGTGACTGCTATTAATCAAGTAATAATCAGGAAGATTATTGAAAGCAAGCAAGGATGACTTTGAAAAAGCAGTCCCTGTGGGATTTGCAGCATGCTGCTGTTGTTATCAGCCATGCTGTCTGGATTAGCAGAACATGCCTGTGGGGATCAGTGCACCCTGTGAATCACCAGTGGATCATGTGACATGGAGGATCTAGCTTCAAGGGAGTGTGTAACAAGGCAGACTTGATAGAGGACACTACTCACTGAAGTGGGAGATACAGCAGCATCGAGATGTCAGTGTGTCATCAAAGTATCCACAACTCCTCCTTCCTTCCTTCCTTCCTTCCTTCCTTCCTTCCTTCCTTCCTTCCTTCCTTCCTTCCTTCCTTCCTTCCTTCCTTCCTCCCTCCCTCCCTCCCTCCCTCCCTCCCTCCCTCCCTCCTTTCCTTCCTCCTTTCCTTCCTTCCTCCCCCATTTTCTTCCTTCCTTTGAGATTTTTAGATTATTTCACAGAGTGGATTTCCTACCCACAGGGTTAATGGGATGGTGTCTCTCGTGGGTGATGCTGTATGGCACCTCCTAGGTGAAAAAATAAAGATATCGTAAACTTCCATTCAGTAACAGGGAGGGATTGCATTTGTTCAGCACTGAACCCAACGTGCTTAGAGGTGAAGCAAAAGCATTTCCAGCATGAGAAGAGACAAACATCCACTGTTAAGAAGTGCAGCTTTCACATGGTGCGGTCAGTTATGCTGCAAACATTTGCTAAGCACGCTGAGAGAGACATCACTACACCAGATGGGCAGCCTGACAGGGAATGCCCAGCCTCCACTTCAGCAGTGTTTCTTCAGACAACAGTCCTCCGTGTAAAAGAAGAACTCCCAGGAATGCTAGCCCAAGCTGGACAGAAATGCCAGCACCCTAATCCTTTGGAGGAAAACTCCTCTTCCCTGCCCTTCTGCTAAGACATGGCAGCGTGCTGGAGCCTGCATATAGTAGGGATGCACTTTCCTCATCAAGAAACCCGTTTATTCTGCTGGTGGGCATTGAGTCGTGTGGAATCAAATATGAGGAGTGCTTTCTCCACGCCTAGCATACCATGTCTAGTCCACACTGGTGTTTGTGGGCTATCTGGTTAAGATATATCCTATCTCAGAGTAGCCACGAAGAGACCAGGATGGCCTTTTGCCATCTCCTCATGCTGCTTCTCCACTCAGTGCACAATTTCTGCAGGTCTTCCCTGACCTCACAGCAGGGAAAACAGAAGCGAATGCATATTTCCTTTAGGGAGTCCGACTCACAGCTTTTTCTATTGGTTGTGTCTCCTCTTTCCAGCAGCCTGCAAAAGACTGAGCATCTCTACCATCTCAGTTGCTGGTAGGACTGTCATTTGAAGTTGGGCTGCACTTGAATGAGTGCCCGAGTTGCGTAGTTACTCAGACACCTCTTATGTTCTCAGCTAACATCTCTGGAAGCAATCGCTGCTGGGCAGTGGGTCCTGGCTGAGAAGGTGACCTTCCAAATGCCCTTTCCATCACCCATCAAAGCAACTGGAGTGCTCCTGCTACAGGGCAGGTGAGGGGGGGAGCAGGCCTCTTGGGTAAGAACAGGGAAGGAAATGGGTCAGAAATGAAACAATGATGGCAACATGCCAGCAGATAGCCAGCCGCCATAGTGTCAGGGTCCTCTAACAGTCCTTGCATCCCCCATCCTGAGGAGATTCCCTGCTCACCCACTAAAGGCTGCTAGGGACACACCTTTCTCTCCATGAGGCTTGTACTTGGCAAGGTCTGAGTTTAACCCAAGAGATGGGGACATTGTTTGAGCTCTAAGCAAGTAGATTTGGGACAAGGTATCTCATATCCTCTCCAGCTCAAGCTGCAATGACCACTTCACTTGGTCACTGTTTTGTCAGGCAGCACAGGTGTATATTGTCTTCCTTCCAGATCACTCTCTTCAGCTCCCTGAGAAGTGCCCCCAATTAGCCAGTATCTTCCAGGGTGACTCACAGGGTCTCAGAGCAGAGCCATCCCATGACCGCACACTGCTCTCAGCCGCACACATTAGCTAAGCTTGGACTTTACCTCTTTGGGCTCCGATTCCAAAGCCTTCCTGTGTGCTGGACTGTGTTTCCCCAGCAGTACTCTGTTGATGTTGGGGCTGTGCTGCTGGCATGGTGAGGGGGTGTGGCATGCCTATTCCGTGGGAGGTGTAAGAGCACGGTCCTGAGACCCTAAGAGCAAGGCTCAGGTACTAGGTGATTCCTCTACGCCATGGGGAGGTGTGACAGGGACCTTGTGGAGCTGGCAGCGTTCCTGGATTTTCATCAGAGGGATTCACTGGTGCCTGTAGAACAGAGCAGCTGAATTGGGCTTCTCTGACAAAACTGTCAGTGAAAGGAATTTCCAGATTCTGTTGCTGGTCCCCTTGATGGTGTTATTACCGGAATGCTGCTTTTGTGCTTGGGAGAGACAGCGTGCTGTTTCTTGTTCAGATTGCCATAGATCCATGATCCTCTGCAGCCCGTGTGGGGAGCACATCAACTGCATCTATTTAAAACTTCCTCTGAGAGATCATCCTTTATGGGCTCTTACAGAGCGATGATTTCCCCACTTGGCATCAGCACTTAGCAGGTGACAGCAGCCTGACTCCAAAAATAATGTGTCAGGGGAAAATGGCTCCTCTTCTCCGTGTATGGCAGCAAATCCCAAGTCAACAAAAAGTAAGCTTCAGTGTCTCGTTCAGTAGTGTTTTACTTCAATGCTTATGTCTGCTATGCTCAGTGGGCACTCTCAGTCACAGATTCATCAACAGAGCATCAGTACATGGGACGGATCTCAATTCGCTGCCAGTGGCATTATAAGTAACACACCTTGGGATTTATAGTGTAAGTTTAAGCAAGTCCATGGCTATAGTTGATAAGACATTCCTCAGAATCTGTCACACAGGCACGCCAAAGGGGCTGACGAGCCTAGGAGTATTTTCAGGGCGTTTCAGTGTGAGAACAGCTGTTAGATGATTTTCTCAATCTGTCAATTTCATTTTCTCCCATTTTAGTTTTCATCCTAACGGTGTCCTCCTTTTCAGTGAGTGTCATCGTAGTATGGTGTGACTGTAATCATCATTAAGCTGTGCAAGCAGGCAGTGATCGACACGGCAGCTCAACAGCAGAAGGCCTGATGTCCTTGTGTTTCCTGCCTTACCCCCAGTCACTGAAGCTCAGTGTTCCCTAGCAGACTTTGTGGGGCAGCTCTTCTCCATACTTGTACCTGTCAGTACTTTGGCTGCTGGTTGGTGAGTGTCAGTATTCTGAGTGAGCAGCACGCTCACGGCCCCTTAGAAGTTTCTTCAGATCCGTAAAGGTGGAGCACAGCACAGATTGACTTTTTTCCATACTAATAACTAGGAACACTGGGTTTTCTCGATGAGCTGCATTCCCAGGAACACTGAGCTGATTCCAAGTTCCCAGACTGGAGAGAGGTGAGGAACAGAATGTCATCATCCCACTGTAGCCCTGCTCAGCTTCTGTGTGTGAACAGTGAAGGCCCAGGTGGGCTTTGTTTGGGTCCACAGTGCCATTTTCACATCCACTTCACAGGGGCAAATATTGTGATTACTTGTGTTTTGAGCCAGCATAAAGGTAGACCGTGAGAGTGACGCCTGTACACTTCACTGTGCAGAAGGCTTCCTCTGAGGCAGCTGCTCTGTTCCTGGAGGGGAGACCACATCCCAGGAGAGGCTGGCAAGCACGCAGGGTTCCGGGTTCACAGTGTCATTCAGCTGACTTCACACTCTTCTTTGTGCATGATGAGGGAGAGCACATCCAGGCCTGCTGCTGATTCTCAATGTTTGAGGCAGAAAAGGAAACGTGCCCAGCTGAATCTTTCTGAGAGAAGAGCAGCATCTTCTACCTTTAGATGTGGGCAACTGCACCGTGCCCGAAGATGGCAATTACAACACATTGCAATGCAGCATGAGGAAGATTCAGTAGTCCGTGTGTTGAACACCGTTGTGGGTTAATAGAGGAAGATTATCCCTAGAAGGAGACATGATCGGGGTGCAGGAGCTTTCCAAGGGAAGCACACTCTGTGAGCAAAGCACCATATGCTCAGCATTCACCTAGTAGCTCTGCACAGCGGCGTGTCTTAATGTCAGTATCCTGGGACTTTTTTCCCACGGCACATATGGTGGCCTTATATCAGGCTCATGAGTAGAATATTTGGCAAGATGCATAAGGACCTATACAGCTTGAAGGAATAAACCAGGCTCTTTCTTGGCTGCTTCTCACTCCAAGGTTGCTTATGATTACCCCCTGAGCTGGTTACTTTGTGCTCAGCTACCAGGAGTGGTGAACCAACAGAAATACACACCTCGGTAGAGCACACAAGGCAAGGCAAGGCCACAGCACAACAGCTTCCTTGTGCTGATGAAAGTCCTGACTGATAGCGTGTGCCTCCATTTCTTACCAAGGACAGAGCAGGAACTGAGCAGCTTCCAAGACACATCCCAACAAAGCTACTGCCTGTTACACTAAGGAGAAGAGACCTGGTAAAGGACCTGGTAGGTCATGTAGTAGTCCTGCTACGAATGCGTTACCTTTGCTGCAGCTGGGGACTGCTGGCAGCTGAGCAGATGATCACTTCCTAGACTTCCCCTGCACTCTCCCTGCTGGGGCATGCAGCCCCAGGGAAACTGCAATCACAGCTGCAGCCCAAATTCACAAGATCTTGTCCTTAAGGACCCCTAAAGCAGTGGGTGGGCATCCAAAGAGCCAACTGCATGGAGCATAGGCATGTAAACTCAGTAGAGCTACCCAAAAACCTACCTCCCTCTTCCCTGCTTCTCTGGTAAACACTCCCATAAGTGTCTTAACCTGGGAGAGCCCAGCAGTGTTGTTACTGTGCCAAGCCAAACATCTCCTGCGTAAAAACACTGGGATTCAACAACTCTGTGTTTATCCCTGTGTTCCCTTGGGGTGCCTGGTTTGGTGGGTGTGTTCTGACTGGTAACATCATTTCCTACTCTCAAAACCCACCTGAGGTGGAGGCTGTCCTTCCTTGCGCTGTCCCATACACAGAAATGCAGAGACATGCCTTGTGCAGTGGCCTGCTCTTTGGTTCACTTCTCAAGAGGTGGATGTCCAGGACTCTGTGCCTGCTCCCAGGCCTAGGAAGGAGTCTGGTTCTCTGTAGGGACTAGAATGGAGCTAGGACTCAGGAGTGCTCCCTCAGCAGTTCAGGCATGCATCCAGCATAGAAAAGACCTGGTTCTTTACTCTCAGCTGCCTCCGTTTTCTCCTTTTTATCCTGATACTTGCCGATGGGGAAATGTGTTCTCTGTCCAAATACAAGACACCACAAAGCCCAGAGCTCCTGCAGATGCTTGCCTGCACATTTTCATTTCTTTTGGATTTCTTGGGCATTGCAAGATCTTATTAGACCTAGGGTCTTTTTTGCACAGGTGCCCCTTTTCTCTGTGAAATGAGCAGAGGTCGAACAGTGCCTCTAAAAGTGATGGAAGTCACCTGCTGTGGATGGAAGCACACCTTTCTTCCTGATGAGAGCAAGCAGAGAATCAGTGTTCTTATGCTGGATGCTGTTGTGCAAGTTCACATTTTTTAAAGGGTTCTCAGCCTGTAAAGGAAGGGCTGTTTGGGGCAACTCTCAGTTCAGCAGGTCCATCACTGCCTCCTCAGCACGCCATGCCATCTCCACTCCTATCTGTTGCGCCCTGCTAGGCCCAGTGCTCAGTGCAGGAACTAGCTCCTGCTTCAAACACCAGCAGATGCGTGGCAGAGCTGGAAAGAGGTACGCTGTCAAAAGTACTCAACATAAACACAAACTCTGGCCTCCACTTCATAATGGGCTCGTTGTTTTCCCTTTGTTGCCAGCTGCTCTTCAGTCCTCATTTTTTTTCTGACTTCTATCTGGTTCAGTTAGCATTCGTCTCTCACCCAGAGCTCCTTCAGTCTTTCTGGTTTCTAAGAAAAAACCTCCAAGGTTGTCTGGTCATCCTGAAAATAAGGGACAGAAGTTACCTCAAAGCACAGAGCTGTTGGTGCTATGAAAATACCAGCTTAGGCAGGCATCTCTGCATAGGTTTTTCTTTTAACAAACCGTGACACTGCCTGTGTGTCTTTCGCTTGAAAGGCAACACATAACGCATAGGAATAAAACAGCTGAGAGGGCTGATAGAGCACATGAGAATTCATGGCTGGACATGCCCAGTGTGTCTCTGCTGTTCAGATCAGGGTCTGAATGAAGGAAAATGTATTTGCCAATACTCTCCATTCTCTTCCCTCTCACTCCCTAAAAAACACTGCCCTGATGTGGCCCTGTGAGCTGCCCGGCAGCTCTATGGAATTCTGGAGCCAAGAGGTGTAGGTGAAGGGAATAGTAGCCAGATTGTGCGGAGAAAAATTGCATAATTGTGGGGTATCAGTGAAATACATAAACAGTGCTGTGTCTGTTGTAAACTGGTCATCTTCTATGTCCATTCCTCTAGCAAGGAAAACTACACTATTACCTATACTTTTAACTGATTGTGAAATAAAAACATGTGCTACACATCAGACAGATAATGGACACAAGCTAAACATTCAACAATAGCCAAAGTTTAATGGGATCCTATAGCTAACTAGGCAGACAGAACCAGGAAAACATGGCGGAGTGAGAAGAAGCCACTCATGTCTGTATGCAGAGGAATCTACAGTCTTTATTCTCTAGACATTGACACGGTTACAAACATTCATTGCAGGAGAAAGCGACGGAGAGGTTCACATTTTGTGCATCCCTCCGGTCACTTTGCTGCCTCATGACATCCTCACTCCTCCTCTTCTATCTTCTTGCCATGAAACTCCCGGCTTTTCACACGGAGCTTGTTGACCTGTGACTCTGCAATGTCAGCCCGCTCCTCGGCTTCCTCCAGCTCGTGCTGGATCTTGCGGAATTTGGAGAGGTTGACATTGGACAGCTCCTCCTGTGTGGGGAGAGGGAGTCGGTGGTGAGGAGCCCAGGGCAGGGGTTTCACTCCTCCTGTGCCTCGGCCTTGCGGGGCTGCGGCTCTTCCCTGGGGGAAGGCACAAACCTCCATCCCCCACCCACCACCGCTTACACGTAAGCCTCACACAGACCTCCTCATCCTCCCTTATTCAGGGCCCCACCATGACAAGCCTCAGCAGTACTGTGTCCCTCCTGAGGAGCAATTTTGTCACTTGGATTTGTCATTTGGGTACTTATTCCCCCATTATAGCTGCCCAACTATCAGTGTGGCTATTAGGTTGAGAAAGAACCTGAAACCCTCTGCTTTTGGTCAGCAGCAGAGATTCAGGAACCTCTTAGTCAGTGGGTGTGACCCCTGGTTTTGTTTAGTCTGACCTCCTGTATCAAACAGGCTGCAGAACTTCCCTCAGTTCATCCCTGAGTGCAGGGTGCCCAGAACTCTGCAAGGACTCGTGACACGATAGCAAAACGGCGTGGCCAAGACTGCTGTGACTTGGGAGTTTCTTTCATGCCCCTTTCCTGGGATTCATACTCATCTCAACAAGCATGCTGCCCCGGTGGAAGGTGGCTCTTGCCCATTCTTCAAGCAATACTTACAGCCTCCTCAGCTTGTCTCTTGTAGGATTTCACCTTCATTTGCAGCTTGTCCACCAGATCCTGCAGCCTGAGAATATTCTTCCGGTCTTCCTCAGACTAGAGTGATTGGTAAGCAGCAAAGAGAAGGAATTATTGGTTCTGCATCATGTGTGGTTAACAGTTCCCCTTGGGGATGGTGTGTGCAAAATTTGACTTCTTGTGAGAAAACTCTGTCAGCCCAAGGAGGCTTCCTGCCTTACCTGGTAGGTCAGCTCCTTCACCCTCCTCTCGTACTTGCGCACGCCCTTCACAGCTTCAGCGCTGTGCTTCTGTTCAGCATCAACCTCCGCTTCCAGCTCCCGCACCTGCAATGAGAAGCCCGGCTTTGGAGCTTCCCTGGTGGTTACTTACGTGACACGTTCACTCACTCACAACTAAAAGCCCTACGCACTCTGGCCTCCAGCTTCTGGATTTGCTTCTTGCCTCCCTTCAGTGCCAACTGCTCGGCCTCATCCAGACGGTGCTGCAGGTCCTTCACCGTCTGGTCCAGGTTCTTCTTCATCCTCTCCAGGTGGGCACTGGTGTCCTGCTCCTTCTTCAGCTCCTCTGCCATCATGGCTGCCTGATGAGAGCAAAGGGTGAAAGCCATTTTGGGGCTGGAGACATTCTGGGGAGAAGGCAGTAATCTTAAGCAGTGAAAGGAACCCCCAGCTCACATCTGTGATGGCCTTCTTGGCCTTCTCTTCCGCATTGCGGGCTTCCTGGATCATCTCCTCCATTTCACCCTGAATTTGCACAATGTCTGTTTCCAGCTTCTTCTTGGTGTTGATTAAGCTGGTGTTCTATGCAACAGAAAAGACATGATTGGTACAGTTAGACCTAATGCCTCCACTTCAAGAGCTAAAACTGTGAGTATTGTTTATGAAAGTCTTTAAGGCAGGAGCCTTCTTTAGAGCCACAGCAGCAAACCAGACAGGGGTGGCTGCCTGGACTGGCCATGTTACGGCGTAGCTCTTCAGGTCTTTATATAGTAGTTACTGACAAGACGCATAGCAGTCGCATTCTGTGTTATCCCTGGCTAATGGGACTCATTTCCAGCAGAGTGCCTGACCTGGGTATGGAGGAGCTGCACACGTTCAGTGGCATCCAGGAGCTCCTGCTCAGCCACTTTCCTCGACCGCTCCGTCTGCTCCAGGGCTGCCCGTAGCTCCTCAACTTCAGCCTGCAACAGGTTTGCTCTGCGCTCCACCATGGCCACCTGCTCCTTCAGGTCCTCCTGTGTCCTGAGAGCATCGTCCAAGTGTATCTGGGTATCCTGTAAAAGAGACAACAGAAATTACAAGGTGGCACAACACTCTTGCGTCTTAAAAAATGTAAGGTGAGACATTCTTCTATACGCATCTTTGCTGAACAGACCTTGAGCACTGCCTGCGTGTTTCTCAGGTTCTTTTGTGCCTCTGCAGCCACGCGGTTGGCATGGCTCAGCTGGATCTCCATTTCATTCAGGTCTCCCTCCATCTTCTTCTTCAGCCGCAGGGCTTCGTTCCTGCTCCTGATCTCAGCGTCCAGGGTGCTCTGCATGGACTCCACAATTCTGAGGTGGTTTCTCTTCATCTGGTCGATTTCCTCATCTTTCTCTGCAATCTTCCTGTCAATCTCAGACTTCACCTGGTTGAGCTCAAGTTGGAGGCGCAGGATCTTGCCCTCTTCATGTTCAAGGGAGGCCTGGACAAGTCAGCAGGAACAGTGACTCAAACTAATGCTCCCTTTCTAACTAGTCTCTGATGCAGTGAAATCTAGGCTTGCTTTCCTGCCATCCCTGCAAATAACTACTCCCATACTTTCAGTCTGGACACCATTTCTTAGCACGTACCTCAGCTTCCTCCAGGGAGGCTTGGAGTTCAGATTTCTCCTGCTCAATCTGCTTCTTGATTTTCTCCAGCTCATGAATCGCCTTTCCTCCCTCTGCAATCTGCTCCGTGAGGTCGGAAATCTCCTCTGTGGGAACAAAGACCAGTGGCATGGTCAGGCTCAGAGCTGAATGGGAAGGGCACTGCCACACCAAGGTGACCAGGCATCTTTGCAGAATTGCAGGCACAGACCCATGTCGAGCGGTGGGCAGTGGTGGAGAGCGAGACAGCCCTGCCAGGAGCAGAGGGCCAGGGACTTACGCTGCAAGTTCTTGTTCTCACGCTTCAGCGTTTCCAGGTGGTCCAAGGACTCCTCATAGGCATTCTTCATCTTAAACAGCTCCGTGCTGAGAGAGCGAGACTCCTTCTGGGAGGCTTCCAGCTCAGCCTGCGTTTCCTCATACTTCTGCTTCCATTCTGCCAGGATCTGAAGAGAAACGGGGCGTCAGTATGGAGGTGGCAATCAGGAGGACATGCTCTGCCCAGGAGCCCCGGTGCTGGAGCCCAAAAGACCTTGTCAAAGTTCTTCTGCTTCTTATCCAGAGCTGCACAGGCAGCATTAGATCGCTCCACGTCAATCATCAGGTCCTCCACTTCATTCTGCAGCCTCTGCTTTGTCTTTTCCAGGGAGGCACATTTGGCATTCACAGCCTCAACATGTTCCTCTGCATCCTGCAGGCGCTGTGCCAGCTTCTTCCTGGGAGGAGATAAGCGCAGCTCTCGGTTAGAACTTAGAGGGGAGACAATTTTCGCAAGAGGTCAGTTGGCCACTTTGGGGGCTTCGAGCCTAGCGATTTTCACAGTGGTTTTTCTGTTCCAAGATTACATCCAGCCTAAAGGGTCTATCACCTCCTTGTCCTAGCGCCTGCTGTGTATTCACCCTGTCTTAGCATTTCTAGCCCTAAAGGCTACGTTTTCCTTCTAATCTACACTTTTTCCACACCAAACTTTCCTTTCTCTCCCTCTCTTCCCTCTACCATGAAGACACTATATCCCTGCCTTCATCCCACCCCTGTCCTAATGCACTCTAAAGGCTCCAATTTCCCTTGACAAGCTCAGCCTTCTCCAGCCATTTGACATCCCACGTCCCACGTACTTGGCCTCCTCCAGCTCCTCCGTGCGCTGAATAGCATCCGTCTCGTATTTGGTTCTCCACTGGGCCACTTCGCTGTTGGCCTTGGACAGGGCGCGCTGCAGCTCCCCCTTGGCTTCCTGCTCCTCCTCATATTGTTCCCGGAGCAAGTCACAGTCGTGCCGAGCTGACTGCAAGGCGTGGGCCAGGGCGTTCTTGGCCTGTGGGGATATTGGGATTGGTAACCTGAATACTTGCCTTGAGATGCCTCTTGACAGTGAAGCTGACAGGGAAATTAGAATCAAACTCTAATTAGGCAAATGCAAAGCTGGGGGATGATGAACATCAACGTGTTCTGGAGGATCAGGATGTGTTAGTGACAGGTGCTCTGGGGAAAGTAACCTGCTGTCTCTGTAATAAGTGTCTCAATCCTGTCTTAGAGAGTATGGTCAGAATGTCATGAAAGCCTTGTGGATGACTTCCTCCAGCATCAAAATCATTACGCTTCCTTTCCTCTCTGGCTTATGAGCAGGGGGCATGTGCATTATTGGTGTTCACTCCAGTGCTACATGTGTTTGGGGAAGGAATGTTGGAGTAGAGTCATTCCAGACCTTTATTTCTTCCTCTAAATGTCTCTTGAGTTCCTCAATTTGTTGGGTAAATCCTTGCTTGCCCCTGGACAGCTGAGAAATCAGAGCATCTTTTTCCTCCACCTGGCGTGAATATTCACCTGGGAAGGACAAAGTGAAAAAAGTAACTAGATTATTAATAATATAACTATTTTTGCCTGTAAACACATGCAATCATGAGTAGCCTCTAGAGGTTATGCCAGTTGTAACTTTTCAAACTGTGTTATCCTCATGGCATGCAGGACCTCCTATTGCACCTCAGCAATGAAGAAATGTCACCTGATTCTGTCTGCAGACGAGCTCTTTGAGTGTTGAGGTCATTGATCATGCGCTGATTCTGCTCCTCCTTAGTTTTAATCTCACTCAGCTGATCTTCCAGAGTGCGGCACATCTTCTCCAGATTTGCCTACAGAGCCAGTACAAGCAAGGAAAGGAAATGAACACCTGGACTCTGCCTTATTCTCACAGCACGGACTTTGTGATGAAAATGTGGCTGGCAGATGTAGCCTATGTGCCATATTTTGGCCCTGTGGGCATGGTCCACTGCAATCCCGTACCTTGGCTTTGGAGACAGACTCCATGTTACTGGCCAAGTCATCAATCTCCATCTTCAGCTCACTCTTCTCCTTCTCCAGCTTCTGCTTCACTCGTTGCAGGTTGTCGATCTGCTCCCCAAGCTCAGCTGTGCTGTCCGCGTGCTTCTTCCTCAGGGCGGCAGCCGTGGCTTCGTGCTGCAGCGTGGCCTCTTCGAGGTCACGCCGCATCTTCTGAAATTCTGCCTCACGCTTCTTGTTCATCTCGATCTGAGCTGCTGTAGCCCCTCCTGCTTCTTCCAGGCGCTCGCTGATCTCCTCTAGCTCCCTCGAGAGGTCAGCCCGATGCTTCTCTGCTTTTGCCCGAGAGGTTCGCTCTGCCTCAATTTCCTCCTCCAGTTCCTCAATACGAGCCTGGGGAACATTAGGGACCCTTCACACCCATGCCCTCCTCCTTCCTGACCTGACACTGGCTGAGAGAGGGCAAGGGACAGAGGCTTGCCTGCAGCTCCTTGATCTTCTTCTGTAATTGCATGCCCAGGGCTTGCTCATCCTCGATTTTGCTCTGGATCTGGCTGATTTCAAAGTCTTTCCTTTGGGCAAAGCAAACCATGTCAGAGCTCAAAGAGAAAAGACAAGTGCACCAGCCCAGCACTCAGGGGCCCCACAGCGACACTTACTTCTTCAGTTTCTCATCCAGCTGCTGCTTATCATTTTCCAAGTCCATTATGCTGTCATGGGCCAGCTTCAGGTCTCCTTCAAGTTTCCTCTTAGCTCTCTCAAGGTCCATGCGCAGTTTCTTCTCTTGCTCCAAGGACCCTTCCAGCTAAAACAAACAAGATCATCATTGCTCCATCAGTCAGGCTTAACTCTATACCTGTCCTGCTCTTGCTGTACGCCTGTGTGCTTACATCATCTACTTGCTGCTCCAGCTTGGTCTTAGCTTTGGTCAGCGTGTTGACTTTGTCCTCTTCTACCTGCAGGTCATCCAGTGTCTGCTGATGGGCCTCTTGGAGGGCTTTCTTCTCTTTTGTCAGCTTGGCAATGGTCTCATCCAGGGCTGCCATCTCCTCTGTGAGGTTCTTCACCTGTTGATTGTAAGAAAGTGCCAAAAGTCTGTGTAGAAGACTTGACTGTTAGTGCAGTGACCTTTTCACTTTGCAGTGCTTAGCCAGGAGCTTGGTTTTTATCTGGGATGCCTAGCTTCTTGCAATGATGTTCCTGGCTTGTTCCACACCTAGCTTTGTTCTGAGGATACCAGGCTCATGTGAAAGGCATCTGTCCCTTCCCCCTTTATGTGACTGTCTCTGTGTGTACCTTGTTTTCAGTGGCATGCTTTTCCTTTTCCACCTTGGCCAACGTTAACTCAAGGTCATCAATATCTTTCTTCAGCTCTGAGCATTCATCTTCCAGTTTCCTCTTCTTGGCTGTCAGCTCGGCATTAATTTCCTCCTCATCCTCAGCCCTTTCAGTCACCTCTTTTATTTTGGCTTCCAGCTGGATTTTGGTTTTGATGAGCTGGTCACATCTTTCCTCAGCGTCAGCCAAGCTATCTGCTTCCTGGTGGGGACACACAGATTTTTATGGGTTGCAATGTTTTGAATTTTCTCTCCTCTGTCTTTTATATCACAGAGTAGGCACGTGTTAAAATGGAGGCTGAACCAGGCCCTCCACTCCAGCAACAGGAAGGTCTTGCCCAGTGGCTACTGGGAAACCTTGTCACCTGGAATCAACATGGACTCTAAATTTTTTTTGTCTCTTAAAAATGCCTCACAGGGAGGGTAACTTACAGAAAAAGTATTCAATATCTTTTTCTTTTTAATTGACTCATCACAAACGTTATAAAATTTGCAGAGTAAAGGCTTTGTGAAAATAATTTACTGGAGAAAGTGTTGTTTTGTTCGGTGTGAAGAAACTGCCTTCTCCTAATTGAGTTTGAATGGGAAGTATCCATGTTTCTGAAATAATCAGTGCCTTCAAGTGTAGCTGTAAGTGGGCAATGTGGGTCCTTCTCAGGTTTACCTTTACTCTGTTAGACAGATACTCTGCTTTGAAAGTTGAGTAGATGGAGATCCTTCCCTTCCAGTTCAGAGCTCTGCTGTGGATTACATGTTGGCGAGCACTACATGGCTCTTTTCCCAGACAGTAGGAATGCCAGGCCTCACGTGGGGCTGCCATGAGACACATCATGCCCCTGCCCGTACCTGTTTCCTCAATGCTAGTGTGCCTTAGGGCCTTAGACTGTTTTCTGCTGCACATTAGTCAGCTTCCTGCAAATCATTCTTTTCCCAGGGACAAATGAACGGTGATTACTCACTGCCTGCACTTGGAGCTGCAGGTCATTTTTCTCCTGCAGCAGGGCCACCATTTTTTCCTCCAGCTCTTTCCTCTTTGCCTCAGACTTTGCAAGCTCTTCCTTGGTTTTTTCAAACTCTTGTTTCATGTTGGCCATCTCCTTCTCAGATTCTGCACTCTTCAGCAAGGGCTTGATCTTGAAGAACAGCTTCATCCAGGGCCAGTGCTTGACGTTCATGAATGCACGAACATTGTACTGGATACAAAAGATTGAGTCCCTGAAATCAAATTCACATGGTTATTGCATACATTGGGTTGGATGGATTTAGACTCAATTTGCTGGGACCCATAAGAATGTGATACGTGGGTGAGAAATGTCTACCTCCTCTCCACCATTCTCCGATACTCCACTCTCATCAGGAAGCCTCTGCACCTAGCTTGTGTCATGGTCATAATCTCTGTTAGTTTCTCATCTCTCATCTCCTCCAGCAGACCTATCAGCCCAGCCTTGAAGAACACCTTTAGAAAGGGAACATTATAGCACATCAGTCTCAGCTGTTTCATAGCTACCTGAGAACCACACAGTGTTTGAATGCAGGACTCGTTTCTACCTTGGTGTGTCCAAATCTGTACTGGGTGTGGTCCACATCAATGGACCCAAGAAGCTTCTCTGAAGCCTTCTTGCTATCCATGAACTGTCCTTCTGGAATTGCACTTGCATTTAGCACCCTGTATCTGTAGGAGAAAGCAGAAGATGAAGGTATCTACATTGACAAAACCATCACTGTGACCAAACCCCACAGCCTTCTCAGCAACCTCTGGCTGTCTGACCAAGTAATGTCATGTATTACAGACAGTCTATTCTTTCAAGACAGTATAAGTGAAGATAACATACTGTTAACTCAGAGGGAATCCTGATCATCAGCCATGTCATATCATCATGAACTGGCAGTGAAACATTTTTATATTTCTGCTCAGTTCCTTGTTAAAATATTTGTGTTAGTATACTCAGTCTGTTCTCAGCAAGAACTCTCAGTGGGTCATTTTCAGCAACAGCTGACTACATCGTTGATAGGGACAGACCTCCTTAAAGGCAGCTTACGGGCATTCCTAGGACATTGGGTGGAAATATGTATTGTTGTTCAAATGTAACGTGGATGTGTGAAAGAAACTTTCATGTTACCTCATTGTTTTCCAGAAGTAGTCTATGGTAATGTGATTAGATTACAGGGTGTATACACTGAACTCCGTAGTAACTATGATAAGTAATTTAGGACATAGAAGGTGTGAAACACGAAAAGAATGGGCAGAAAGGTGGAGCACTCCTACCTCTGTTTGAAGTCAGCATACAGGACTCTGCTGGGGAATCCTTTCCTGCAAATTCTGATCCCTTCCAGCACACCATTGCACCGCAGCTGATGCAGCACCAGCTCATGCTCCATAGCACCTAACAAACACCACCGTTAGTGACTACCCCGTTGTTTGACACTCAGGAGAAGAGCTTCTGTGGCTTGAGTTTTTATCCTATTGGCTCCCCTTACCAGGTGTTTTTGTTTCATTTGGGATGATGCATCGTACAAAATGGGGGTGAGTGCTGCGTAGATTTGTCATCAGCTTGTTTAAATTCTCCTGTGAGATTACAAGGTGAAGTTTAGATTAAAGCTTGTAGGCACATATGCATGCTTCTATATGACTTGCATATTAAAACTGAATCTTTCAGTGTCTTGACCTATAAGAAATGCATGGTTATGCTGCTGTAAAGCTCCTTCAATAAATATGAATCTGAGTCTACTCAGGAATTAAATGGCTGTGTTCTCACAGCAATTCCACTGAACTCTCGTGCTATTTCAGTAGGTATTTTTAACAAGGTAGTCTATTCTGTACTTACTCGGAAAAGAGCTGAGACAGTCTGGAAGGAAGAACCCTTCTTCTTGCCACCTTTTTTGCCACCACCACCCTCTGTGAATGGAAGAAAAGAAGGAAGTATTAAAATATGGATGTTGCATATTGGAGACGACGGAACACAAAATTTTAAATGCTTAGTGTTCACTGCTTTAATTCTGTGTCAACATTGTCCCACACTGAAAATACAGTTTTCACAGAGCTGACCTGCATCTGCTCCACCATAGGTGGCAAAGAGTAAGGCCAATGTTTTCAGTGATGATTTCTGGTACAACCCAATGACAGTTTCATTCAGGGGATCCTTGTTCTTCTCAAGCCAGCCAGAGATGTTGTAGTCCACTGTGCCAGCATAGTGCACCAGGGAGAAGTGGGCCTCAGCCCTGCCTTTGGCAGGCTTGGGCTTCTGGAAGTTTGCAGACTTGCCCAGATGCTGGTCGTAGAGCTTGTTCTTGAAAGAGGTGTCAGTTGCCTTGGGGAACATGCACTCCTCTTCCAGGATGGAGAAGATGCCCATGGGCTGGAAGGTACCACAAGAAGTCACAGAGAAAAATTATAACGATGTGAAGCATGTGCTATGAACATCAAAGATACCAGGGTATTGCTGGTAGCATCTCTGCCGGGGTAAGGGCCTGAGTTTGTTCTCAGACAGGGAGCTTGTTTCTGCCTTCCATTGATGTCCTGCAGCCTGTCTTCACAGGACTGGTAAGAACATCTGTCTGGTTCAGGTTAGAATGCTGAGTAGAATCGGAGGGAGAAGTGGTAAACAGAAAAATAATTGGGAAAACAGCTAGAAGAGTCCCATTTGATTTGGCAAATCAGGCGAGACGATATTTATTTCCCAAATTTGTGTGTGGAGTCCTGATTTGAGTCTTCAGAGGAAAAAGGAAAGGAGATTGACTCCAGGGTTTTTTTAAGAAGTCTGTTGGTGGGAGTCCAGGCTATTTTTCCCATGCTTGAAGACCAGGTAATACAAGATTGATGACACAGATTTTCATTTCCTAATTACTCTTCCCCAGACTAAAATCAATTTTGGGGCAAAATATCTTGCTTAACTGACACTGAATGCCTGGCTGTGAGTTCCTTCTGAGCTGAATGTGGTTCAGAAACATCACAGAATTTCAAAATACATCATAAGCTTGCACAGAATAGGTACCTTCTCAATGAGCTCAATGCAGGCAGCCAGGTCCATCCCAAAGTCAATGAACTCCCATTCAATTCCCTCCTTCTTGTACTCCTCCTGCTCCAGCACGAACATGTGGTGGTTGAAGAACTGTTGCAGTTTCTCATTGGTGAAGTTGATGCACAGCTGCTCAAAGCTGTTGAACTGCCCAAAGCAAGGAGAGGTGCACAGGTTCTCAAGGTGTGCCAACACCACCGGGTTTTGCTAGCAGTCTCCTAATGCTCTTTGAAGTGCCCCAGCTGAAACACCACTCCTAACTGTACTGTAACTGCATGTGTTTCCTTAGCAGGACTTCTGTGGTAAAGTCTACTGTCCTTGAAGGATTTTATTATTATTGCTTTTGAAATCAAGGTTAAAGTAACAACCCTTTTTTACTGTGCTACTCAAAAGCAAATCCTTCAGTAACTTTAGCTGTGGCATCGTGTAGGTGTCTCAGTTCTCTGACCTCCCAGAGAGTGGACACCTCCTCAGGGTCCCACCCAAGAATGCCTCTGTCCTCAGATCAACAGTCAGGGGGTTTCTCTGCTCTGACAGAAGTCCTAGCATCATCACTGCATTCACAACACCAGAAACATGCTGTGAACTTCCCCATAGCACTACCCTTCCCTTGGCTCTTCCAAGAGCATCCACACATTTGGCCCACATCTGTGTGAGCCTTAGTCCTAAAGCTGTCTCTTTGTTTGCAAAGCCTAAGACCTTTGGCTGTCTCTTTGTTTGCAAAGCCTAAGACCCAAGGCCCCCTCAAGGGCCTCTGGGACCATTTGTCAGAAAGCAGAGCTTTCTTCTACCTCTTGACAACGTTAGAATCAAAGTCTTTGTTAGTAAAGCCATTTGAAGGTGCTACTGTGACAGAGAAGAGGGAGGAGTTTCTAGAAAGCTGCAGATGAGGAGGATAAACTCCTGAATCTTCTTAAAAAGAAGTGCGTTTCTGAGTCCTCATGACACCTCCCTGCCCCTCCCTTGACTGTGGTGCCAAATCCCGGTTCCTTACATCAAAGATCTCAAAGCCAGCAATGTCCAGGACACCAATGAAGTACTGTCTGGGCTGCTTCGTGTCCAGCTGTTGGTTGATGCGAATAACCATCCACAAGAACATCTTCTCAAAGACAGCTTTTGCCAGGGCACCCACTGAATTGTTCACCTAGAGCACAGAAGAAAGAACAAGAGTTACCTCCTACAGTCAAAAAAGAATGCTCAAGTACTCTTTCAAGACATTTTCAAGCTGTCTTCTACTTACCTGTTCCACAGTTTGACCTTTGGTCACAAATTCATTCCCAACCTTGACTCGGGGATAGCACAGGGCTTTGAGCAGGTCAGCTGAGTTTAGTCCCATCAGGTAGGCAGCTTTGTCAGCCACTAAAGAGGGAAAGAGAGAGAAGCATTTATCTTTGGACAACGGCTAGAATTTGGTCAGTGTGAACAACTGCTGTTCGTGTTCTAGAAATGGAAAAGAATTGGTCTGGTCTCATACATAGGCTCTGGGAAGGAATATAAATTCTGGAAGCCAATGATGGCCTCCTTTGAAGGCAAGAACAGGTAGGGGTTGTATAGGAATAGCTGGAATCTGGAAGTTCCCAGAAAAACTCCAAAAGCCTCTGAGAATACATGAGGTGTGCATGCAGCACATTCCTTTCCTGTGGAAAGTGGTTTTCTGCATAGCAGAGAAAGCAGGGTTTATTTCACTAAAAATATGATTGCACATCATGGTGACTTAGTGGTTGAAGGCTTTGCAGAGAGAGTAGTACTCTCTGTTGAAGTTGAAGTTCCCCCTTTCAGGCTGTGTGTGTTTGGGGAGTATCCATTAGATAAAATAACGGTATTTCCCGTGATCAGGGAAGCACCTCTGCAGATAGAGAGTCAATGAACAAAGATGTTTTTCCTCAGAATTTTATGTGGTGACTCGGACAAACAAAATGCCTGTCATTAGAGGCTAACATATCATCTCTGCAAACAGAGAAGTTCTCTGAACAAGTCAGCTGTTGAATTTGCTGATACCTTCTGTGCCGTCTGGCTCTGCCTGCTCTTCTCGTTGTTTCTGCTTGAACTTCAGGTTCCCGTAGTGCATGACAGCCCCTGTCAGCTTGTAGATGGCGGTCTTTTCATCAGCAGTGAAGCCCAGGATGTCAATGGCACTCTGCAGACAAAACAAAGAATTAAAATTCGTGTCCTTAGCAGGTCACCTATGTCACCTTTGAGACATGTACACTAGGTACCTTTTTGCTGTGTCACTTACATCTGTAGCCATGAGCTCCTCCTGGTCATCAATGCTGGGAACAGTGACCTCACCTTGACTCACATAGTGGAAATCAAAAGGGTTGGTGCTAATGAGGAGCATGTCTGAAAGCAGGAAGAGGCAAGGCACAGGCTTAGTTTTGCCAACCAGGTAACAGAGGCAACTGTTGCTCAGCAATCATCCTCAAGAAGACATCATGGTCCTTCCTACCAATTAGCTCCGGCTTCTTGTTGGACATGATCTGATAGAATATGTGGTAGCTTCTTTCTGCCTTGAGCTGGAAAGTGACTCTGGACTTCTCCAGCAGATCTGCCAAGGAAGGTAGAAAGAGTTAGGCACGGGAACGCACGTGGAGCTGGGCATTTAGGAAAGAATGGGATCAGGCCAGGAGAGTGTCTTACAAGTTTCAATGTCGGCAGAAGCCAGTTTGCCTGTGGCCCCAAAGTGGATTCTGATGAATTTGCCCTGTTAAGGGGAAAAAGAAGCATTTCAGCCTCGGTACATTTCATTGCCATCTCCTTATGTGAGAACACCACTAGCCCATCACTGCTGTTGTAATGAGGAGGCATTTTTGTCCAAAGCAACAACTTACAAAGCGTGAGGAGTTGTCATTCCTCACGGTCTTGGCGTTTCCAAAGGCCTCCAGCAGTGGGTTAGCGCTGATGATTTGATCCTCAAGCGTTCCCTGCAGAATTATAATTATTGCTGGTTATCCTCTCCAAAAATCATTTCAGGAACAGAGGAAAGGTTTGATTCAAGCTAGTATCTATTAATTAATTATTTGATCGTCAAACATTCTCTACAGGGTGATAATTATTCAATTACAGTGTTTATCTGACATGGCAATTACATGGCAAATGTTCAACCTGTTCCTCCTGACTCACCTGCATTTTGCCTGACTGCTCCTCCTTCTTCTTCTCCCCACTCGCTGCAATTGTTGCAAAGTACTGGATGACACGCTTTGTGTTCACAGTCTTCCCTGCTCCGGATTCTCCGCTGTGAAACCAAAGAGAGAAGCAGAGAGCGTGTGGTCAGGCGGGAGGTCCCCCAGCACCGGGCAGCCCCACAGGGACCCGAGAAGGGGTGTACATACGTGATCAGGATCGACTGGTTCTCACGATCTGTGAGAGAGGCAGAAACAAATAGATTATTAATATATATCATGAATATCCTAGATAAAATTTGTGACTTTTAGAAGACTCTCTAGCAGTAGGCTAATTTCTTTCCTAAACCTGTGTGGCTTCACCCCAAATTCCTTTTGAACATTTCAAAGTTCCCAGCTGTAGCTGGGAAGGTGACATGTCAACAGTGATGTGGATGTCAGGTGTAGTATATGCGCTTCTTTTTCTGGATATTCTCTTCATATCAAGCTGCTGATTTTCTTTATGAAAATAATTCCAACTAAGGAGTATTTTTGAAGAGTTACTGATTAATCTGTAAACTAAAGTGAACTGGAACAGGTGCTTCTCATAAACTTTATAACATAAGAACAACCACTTCTGATCAGTCCACAGGCCTCCATAGATGGTTTTTCTGTCAGTGGCCAATTGATTGTTACCTAAAAAAAATCACAAAGTCATCATAAGCATGTAGTAATCTTTTACCAGAATACTCTCCCATAATCTCAAATATTGAAATTTTGATACTTCCAGAGGTAGATTTGATGTTTTTATGTGTAATAGCTTAGGATGAGTTTGTTTTCCAGAATTTTGTCTGGTTGCTTTTTTAAATCATGCTCAGTTCTTTTTGTGTGGCTTCAACTTTTACCATCCAGTGTGCTCTGGTTTTGAACCACATCCTGTGTGAAGGGAAAAAATGTGGTTGGTACTGAGCTTGGTTTTTCATGTGTTCTTTCCTCGTCTCTTCATCTTCTCTGTGCCATGCAGAATTTTATAAAGTAGCACAAATCATTTGTCTAGAGTTACCTGAGCAGATGTCCTGTCATAACTTTGGGAAACCTTTTCATCCTTGTCTTGACCTGTTCCATTTCTACTACATCCTTTTTGAAAAAGGAAGGGCAGAAATGCATACAGTACACAAGGGGCAGACATTCCTTCAGTAACCACCATGATATAATGATGTTTTCTGTTTTGGTCACTATTTCTTGCTCAGTGACCTCCACCTTTCAACTTGTTATTTTGAAGATTTCTGATCACCGAGACAAAATTTTCAAAGCTGTATTAAAGGATATCTATAACAAAAGCAGTAGTTGTCAGAAAAGAGCCCATCTTTTGGGTTTTTTTTTCTACGTCTATTGTTTTACATTCTTGTTGAGCAAACTTTGTTGCCACTCACTGAATAATAATTTCATCATTTAATGTCATAAAGTCCCTCTGAAATTCTTCACTGTTAGACTTCGTCTTTACTGGCCTGAAGGACTTAGTCAAAACAGAAGGTTTGTCATCATTTCCAGATCATTTAAAAAAATATTGAGCAGCAGAAGTCCCAGAACATATCCCAGCGTGACTTCACTGATAAAAACTTTGCACTATGAAAACTGAAAAAACTATTTTTATACATCTTCCTTTTTCTTAACCAGTTCTTTTCGAACCTTCTCAATTCTACAGCTGGTGATGAATGTAAGCATAAACAATTATGTTAATAATAGCTGCTTTACCAACTGTATGAAGATCTTTACTGGATTCAGATAGGCTACCTTGACCAGCTCTTTTTTGTTAAAAAAAAAAAAAAAAAAAAAAAAAAGTGGTTTTGTAAGGCTTCCCTTTAAAAAAAGTACATCTTTCCTTCTTGGTAAGTCACATATTCACATGCCCCTAATTCTCTTCTTTAGAAATTGCTGGCAGTTTGCCTTTTACAAAAATCAAGCTTACTGGTATGCTGTTCCTCAAAACTCCCTCACAACTCTTTAAAAGTTACTGCAGCAGTCGCCATTTTCCAATAAATTTTCAGTGAGAATTTTGATCTGTAGAGTTCAACTGGAATGCCTGGTTGAATTCTGTCCTGGCAATTTGCTAGTGTTTATTCTATTGTTGGGTTTTTTCAAGGACACTTCAATCAGAAGTTCCTCTGATGAATCCCACTATAAGGAGGAGTTCCAGAAATGAATACTTCCCACACTGCTTTAAGGTAAACAAATCTCATTTAGTGTTCTGATACAACCTTATATTTTCCAAGCTGTCTTTTTAAATTTTGACTGTGTCAGTACAGACTCTACAGACTCACTTTAAACCCTTCTGCTCCTTATGTATTTGAAAAAGAAAGAAGCATTAAGTATTCATGCTTGCTGCAAGTTGTTCTCAAACCTTCGCATGCCTTTTTGTGTTTTCACAGTTAACTAGCCAGAGTTATGTTTTGAAGAAAGTCTATGTGTGTTTAATAACCTACCTCAATAGGCTGTGTAACTGGATTGGCCTTCAACAAAGTGCTTTTTGCCAGTTGGCTTACATTTGTTCTAAGCCTCTAGGATGGTGTTTTCCAATACACTGCATGCAGTCTGAAGAGACTAAGCCATTAAGTAACCATCCACTAGGAGTTAGTTTGGATTCGTGTTCACCAAGTTCCTGCACATATCTTGAAGGTGCCAGTAAGAGTAAATGTATGATGACTTACATAAATACTGCCATGGTAAGACACACTAAGCAAACAATTTATTATTGTTCCATTTTCATAGTACTCTCTTCCAATTAACTTTCTAACTTCTCTGTATAGTACAGAACTAAATACAGTAGTGGGGGGGGGAAGCGGGGAACAAGTTTTATTTTAACAAATTAAAATATACCTCTCTTTGTTTAATATTTTTCTGACTAATATGCTCTTTTTTGAAAGTCTGGAGATTTAAACAATTCTAGAAATGTTTTCATTACCCTTCTTTCTTACTGCTTACATTTCTATTAATGAATGGAAAAGAAGGAATTGCTTCTGAGATGGAGGGTGGAAGTATTGATTTTTCAAGCAGCTTTCACTGTAACGTCTGATTAAGACTGCTTCCTGAGTTTTCATAAAAACACCATAGAAAGCATTGGCTTCAATGTTGAATCTTCTTTTCCTTTACAATCAATTTTATTTATAGAACACTACCCTAGTGACTTCCAGTCAAAAAGAAAATCCAAGCAAATCATTCAAAGAAAAATCCTCTCAACTAAGAAAAAACCAGAACTTTAAAAGTTTATCCAATTTTCTTTGAAGGAAAATCTGACAATGTATTCAGCATTAAACCATATTCTTATAAATATCTTGGACAGTAAATTATAATGTTGATTGTTAGAAACATGGTCTCAATGACAGTGTCCAATAAAAAAAATATGTCCAATGATGTGAAGACATCCACTCTCCCAACACCATTAAACTGAACTATTTTGCAAAGAAAATAATTTTTTGCTTCCCTGAGAATGTTCACAGCCAAATAATTTAAAGAACACGAAACAACTCACCAGTCAGCATGAACTGATAGGCATTGTCAGAGATGGAGAAGATGTGTGGAGGGGCCTCCTGGCGCTTCTTGCCTCGGTAGGCCAACACCACCTCCGGGTTGTACACCGGCAGCCACTTGTAGGGGTTGACAGTGACGCAGAAGAGACCCGAGTAGGTCTGTGAGGAAGGGAGACAGCACGTTGGCTTCCACTTACCCTGGCAGAGCAGTTCCTCCTCGCTGCCCAGAGGAAGACTGCTGCTGGTACTTACGTAGATCATCCAGGCTGCGTAACGCTCTTTGAGGTTGTACAGCACAGCGGGTTCGTGGAGGTGGGTCATCATGGCCATGTCCTCGATTTTATCATACTTGGGAGGGTTCATGGGGAAGACTTGATCATCCTTCACGGTCAGGGTCTGTCATATAAGGAAAGAAATGTATGAATGTCTGAGAGCGCTGAGACTGGGAATTACATACAGTTTTTAAGCCTTGGTTTTTACTCACTTCTCCTGCTTCAGACTTGACAGTGACCTTCCCTGATTCTTTACTCTGGATTGTCCCTTTCACAAAGGATTCCTTAGGATGGGCCACAAAGACCGATGACTTGGCATCAAAAGGCTTGTTCTGGGCCTCAATTCTCTCCTTTTCTGACTTTCGGAGATAAGGGGCCGCCTCCCCAAAAACAGCCATCTCAGAGTCTGCAGAAGCCATGTCTGCACTTTATTGAAGGCACGTCACCAGACAACCCTGTGGGAGAAAAGAAATGTAGCATCAATAGATCATTAATGTACCTTGCTTGCAAGGAGAACTTTTCCAATGATGTAAAATTAAGCACATACTAGAACTGCTAAACCTAGCAAAACTAGCTTTCCTCCTGTTTAATAATTTAAACCCAGAAGAGAAACATCTTGTTTTCATCCTTGAATAATACAGAATAACCTCTTAAAAATTGCTGTGATTTCTGTCCCATAACACTACACAGATTGTACATTGGCATTACAGATTGTACAGCGTCATATCTGTGAATATTAAAGGAATCTTTGTATTCTTATGTAAAATTCAAAAAAAAAAAAAAGGTATAGGTAAAAAATATACAGATGCCTTGAAAGCAGGTGGAGAAACTTATTTGGAATCCAGTTTCAGAGGGAATAATATACTGTATAATATGCGATAAAGGGGGATGCCTATTTTCAACAAACCAATAGACCTAGCACACTTACCTTGAAACTTTTCTTGGAGACAGGGCAGAGCACTGCAAAGACACTTTTATAGAGTCTGGTTGGCAGATGCTCTGGATTCCTCCTCTTTTTTCGGTCAAAATATTTTTTGGCAAACATTCTTTGGCAAAGCATTGTCTGGCAAACTTAACTAAGGACATAATTGTCATTTGATTTGACCAGATATATTTAGAAATGTTTTGTATCTTACCAATGATGTGAATGTATCGACTATAAATAATTTGACAAGAGACTTAAGGAGAGAATCTCAATTAGTCAAGGCACTTGAAGAACTTAGATGTAGGACTTATGGATACTATTGCTCCATTTCCAGTGATTTCCTCCTGGACTTAAGGAAGATTTTTAGTGCGTGTCTGTGCTGCAACTCTTCCAGGTGCATTGTGTCAATAACATTTATTTTTTCCAGGTGATGTTCTGAAGTTAATGAAGAAATGCATTAAGGACAGTAGATAAACTGTGAAAAAAAATAATATATTCTTGCTAAACTAATTTAAATCATGTTCATCCAAAATTTAAAATGAGAGAAACAAAATGTGTTACAGTCCAAATTCCTACATATGACATCCTTGGGAAATGAGATGCACCCCAAGACAAAGAAACATTTACATTGTTTTTCTAAACATTCCAGTTGAAAGATATGGTACACTCAAAAATGAATTAGGCACAGGGCTGAGTAAGTATATCTGTGTAATATTTAGTGACTAGTACTAAAGAACTTTAGAAATTTTCTAGTATACCTACAAACTTAGTACAGATATAGTGATAGAACAATACAGGAGGTGATAGAGCCAAAAATGCAAAGTAATGTTCTAAACAGCTTAAGATTGTTCCTCACATATGTACTCAGTGCCAACATATAGCAAGCAATGTCCTCAACTGGGTCAGGAAGCTGGGGAGGTCCCTGTAGCCTTTCACTACCTACAACTCCAAACAAACCCCACCCAAACACAACTGTACACACAATCACACGCACAGCATACAGTCCGAGATCCTCTGCACTCTGACGCATCCTCAGTCCAGCACTCCCATCCCATCCCAAATATCTTGCACACTTACACATTCGTACAGTTCCAGCAACAAAAGCTATCAACACAGTACTGTCTGTATCAGAGCACTAGAGGTGGTAGGCAGTCCTGTACAATGCTGATACTCTGAGAAAGGGGCAGTCTGCTGGTAGTCCTGGAGAGTGACTGATCCAGTTCTAGGAAAAGGGCACTGTCACTTGAGCTGCTTTAAACACTGTCAGTTCTAAACACGCTCTCCTCCTGGGTCACTGGCATTTTGGTTATTAAAAGAGCTCAGTGGATAAATCTCGGTGAATAACACAGGGGCAAGGTCAGAAAAATGATGCCTGTGATCCAAGGTAATACCCAGCCTCAAGCACTGGCCCGTGCATCAAGAGCTTGTTCCAAGGAGGGCTCTGGCATTGCAGCACTCATTTTTTGAAGTTCAAACCCAGAGCTCACCCCAGGGCTCCCTGAACAGGACATGGGGAGGCTGATGGAAACACCCTGTGCCCTGCCCAGGAGGAGTCCAGAAACAACCAGTGGGAAAGGGTGAGTGCAGGGGTCTGAAGTCCTACTTCTCTGTGCAATCTCTGACTCCCATGGACGTGCAGAAGCTGGAGGGTAGAGTCATAGAATCACAGAATCATGGAATGGTTTGGATTGGAAGGGACCTTAAAAAGATCATCTAGTGCAACAACCCTCCTGTAGACAAGGAGATCTTTGAGTAGAACAGGGTGTTCAAAGCCCCATCCAACTCGAGCTGGAGCACTTCCAGTGATGGGCATTCCCAAATTCTGGGGCCAATCTGTTCCAGTGTCTCACCAGCCTCATCTTAAAAAAATGTCTCCCTTATACCCAACCGGAATCTACCCTCTTCCGGTTAAAACCTTTTCCCCTTGTCCTATTGTGACAGGCCTTGGTAAAAAGTCTTTCTCCCTCTTTCTTATAAGCTTTCTCTAGATATTGAAAGGCCGCAATATGGTCTCCTCAGAGCTTTCTCATCTCCAGGCTGAGCAGGCCCAACTCTCTCAGTCTTTCTTCATAGGAGAGGTGTTCCAGTCCTTGGATCACTCTTGTGGCCCTCCTCTGCACCTGCTCAAGCAGGTCCATGTCTTTCTTGTACTGGGGGCCCCAGAGCTGGATACAGTACTCCAGGTGGGGGCCTCATGAGAGCAGAGCAGAGGGCGAGAATCCCCTCCCTCTGCAGGGCTGCTCCCAAGCCACTCATCCCCCAATATATACTGATAGTGGGGATTGTCCTGACCCACGTGCAGGACCTTGCACTTGACCTTGTTGAACTTCATCAGGTTCACATGGACCCACTCTTCAAGCCCATCAGGGTCCCTCTGGATGGCATGCCTTCCCACTGGTGTATCAACCGCACCACTCGACTTGGTGTTGTCTTCAAGCTTGTTGAGGGTGCACTCAATCCTACTGGGTATGTCATTAAGGAAGATATTAAATAGTATTGATTCCGGTACGAACCCCTGAGGGACACCACTGGTTTCTATTTGGACACTGAGCCTTTGACTGTAACTCTTCTGATGTGGCCAACCAGCCAGCCAGTTCCTTATCCAACTAACAGTCCATCCATCAAAACCATAACTCTCCGATTTAGTGGCAAGAATGTTGGGGGAAGCCGTATCAAAGGCCTTACAGAAGTCCAGGCAGATGACATCAGTTGTCCTTCCCTTGTACACTGATGCAGTCACGCCATTGTAGAAGGCCACTAGATTAGTCAGGCACAATTTGCTCTCAGTGAAGCCATGCTGGCTGTCTCTAATCACCTCCCTTTTCCATAGACTTCGACATAACTTCCAGGAAGGTCTGTTCCATGACCTTACCGGTCTCTGATGTGGGGCTGACTGGTTGGTAGTTCCCAGGGTCCCCCTTATCACTCTATGCAAACAATGAGAATAATTCCAAGGATGAAAGTAATTCCAGGAGAATTCCTGAATAAGTAATAAGAGCCTAACTGACTGTGGGCAGAGTCAAGGAGAGGTAATGAACCAAATTCCGTTCAGACATAGAAGGAAAAGTATTCCAAGAGAAGACCATTCGTAGGTGAGAAGACGACTAGGAGATCTGCAAAGGAGAGCCCAGAAACTGTGGGCAGCAGCTTCCTGAAAGGAAGATGTGAAAAGCTGCCTGACTGCTCAGCAGGCAGAAGAACTGTAGCACACAACACACTGTCCCACCTAACCTTGCATGTAACTGGAAGATGTTGGAGGACGTCGTCCTTTGACAGAATGTTTCTTTGGTCAAATGCTAGCAGCAGGTGCAAATGACCAGCACGAATGTATGTGCTGGCTACCTCCTGAAGAAGAAACTGCAGTTCAGTGGAGCTCTATGTGGAATTTCTGTCCTCAGCATGGAGGTTGAGCTCTGTCTGTTAACAGCTGGGCTTTGATACCTTACTCCCCAGGTACACACAATGGAAGTTAACATAAAGCAGTTACAGATGCATGGGCTGTGTTTGGTGTGGTGGAGCAAAACATACCTTGAAAGGTGACTGCTATTAATCAAGTAATAATCAGGAAGATTATTGAAAGCAAGCAAGGATGACTTTGAAAAAGCAGTCCCTGTGGGATTTGCAGCATGCTGCTGTTGTTATCAGCCATGCTGTCTGGATTAGCAGAACATGCCTGTGGGGATCAGTGCACCCTGTGAATCACCAGTGGATCATGTGACATGGAGGATCTAGCTTCAAGGGAGTGTGTAACAAGGCAGACTTGATAGAGGACACTACTCACTGAAGTGGGAGATACAGCAGCATCGAGATGTCAGTGTGTCATCAAAGTATCCACAACTCCTCCTTCCTTCCTTCCTTCCTTCCTTCCTTCCTTCCTTCCTTCCTTCCTTCCTTCCTTCCTTCCTTCCTTCCTTCCTTCCTTCCTTCCTCCCTCCCTCCCTCCCTCCCTCCCTCCTTTCCTTCCTCCTTTCCTTCCTTCCTCCCCCATTTTCTTCCTTCCTTTGAGATTTTTAGATTATTTCACAGAGTGGATTTCCTACCCACAGGGTTAATGGGATGGTGTCTCTCGTGGGTGATGCTGTATGGCACCTCCTAGGTGAAAAAATAAAGATATCGTAAACTTCCATTCAGTAACAGGGAGGGATTGCATTTGTTCAGCACTGAACCCAACGTGCTTAGAGGTGAAGCAAAAGCATTTCCAGCATGAGAAGAGACAAACATCCACTGTTAAGAAGTGCAGCTTTCACATGGTGCGGTCAGTTATGCTGCAAACATTTGCTAAGCACGCTGAGAGAGACATCACTACACCAGATGGGCAGCCTGACAGGGAATGCCCAGCCTCCACTTCAGCAGTGTTTCTTCAGACAACAGTCCTCCGTGTAAAAGAAGAACTCCCAGGAATGCTAGCCCAAGCTGGACAGAAATGCCAGCACCCTAATCCTTTGGAGGAAAACTCCTCTTCCCTGCCCTTCTGCTAAGACATGGCAGCGTGCTGGAGCCTGCATATAGTAGGGATGCACTTTCCTCATCAAGAAACCCGTTTATTCTGCTGGTGGGCATTGAGTCGTGTGGAATCAAATATGAGGAGTGCTTTCTCCACGCCTAGCATACCATGTCTAGTCCACACTGGTGTTTGTGGGCTATCTGGTTAAGATATATCCTATCTCAGAGTAGCCACGGAGAGACCAGGATGGCCTTTTGCCATCTCCTCATGCTGCTTCTCCACTCAGTGCACAATTTCTGCAGGTCTTCCCTGACCTCACAGCAGGGAAAACAGAAGCGAATGCATATTTCCTTTAGGGAGTCCGACTCACAGCTTTTTCTATTGGTTGTGTCTCCTCTTTCCAGCAGCCTGCAAAAGACTGAGCATCTCTACCATCTCAGTTGCTGGTAGGACTGTCATTTGAAGTTGGGCTGCACTTGAATGAGTGCCCGAGTTGCGTAGTTACTCAGACACCTCTTATGTTCTCAGCTAACATCTCTGGAAGCAATCGCTGCTGGGCAGTGGGTCCTGGCTGAGAAGGTGACCTTCCAAATGCCCTTTCCATCACCCATCAAAGCAACTGGAGTGCTCCTGCTACAGGGCAGGTGAGGGGGGGAGCAGGCCTCTTGGGTAAGAACAGGGAAGGAAATGGGTCAGAAATGAAACAATGATGGCAACATGCCAGCAGATAGCCAGCCGCCATAGTGTCAGGGTCCTCTAACAGTCCTTGCATCCCCCATCCTGAGGAGATTCCCTGCTCACCCACTAAAGGCTGCTAGGGACACACCTTTCTCTCCATGAGGCTTGTACTTGGCAAGGTCTGAGTTTAACCCAAGAGATGGGGACATTGTTTGAGCTCTAAGCAAGTAGATTTGGGACAAGGTATCTCATATCCTCTCCAGCTCAAGCTGCAATGACCACTTCACTTGGTCACTGTTTTGTCAGGCAGCACAGGTGTATATTGTCTTCCTTCCAGATCACTCTCTTCAGCTCCCTGAGAAGTGCCCCCAATTAGCCAGTATCTTCCAGGGTGACTCACAGGGTCTCAGAGCAGAGCCATCCCATGACCGCACACTGCTCTCAGCCGCACACATTAGCTAAGCTTGGACTTTACCTCTTTGGGCTCCGATTCCAAAGCCTTCCTGTGTGCTGGACTGTGTTTCCCCAGCAGTACTCTGTTGATGTTGGGGCTGTGCTGCTGGCATGGTGAGGGGGTGTGGCATGCCTATTCCGTGGGAGGTGTAAGAGCACGGTCCTGAGACCCTAAGAGCAAGGCTCAGGTACTAGGTGATTCCTCTACGCCATGGGGAGATGTGACAGGGACCTTGTGGAGCTGGCAGCGTTCCTGGATTTTCATCAGAGGGATTCACTGGTGCCTGTAGAACAGAGCAGCTGAATTGGGCTTCTCTGACAAAACTGTCAGTGAAAGGAATTTCCAGATTCTGTTGCTGGTCCCCTTGATGGTGTTATTACCGGAATGCTGCTTTTGTGCTTGGGAGAGACAGCGTGCTGTTTCTTGTTCAGATTGCCATAGATCCATGATCCTCTGCAGCCCGTGTGGGGAGCACATCAACTGCATCTATTTAAAACTTCCTCTGAGAGATCATCCTTTATGGGCTCTTACAGAGCGATGATTTCCCCACTTGGCATCAGCACTTAGCAGGTGACAGCAGCCTGACTCCAAAAATAATGTGTCAGGGGAAAATGGCTCCTCTTCTCCGTGTATGGCAGCAAATCCCAAGTCAACAAAAAGTAAGCTTCAGTGTCTCGTTCAGTAGTGTTTTACTTCAATGCTTATGTCTGCTATGCTCAGTGGGCACTCTCAGTCACAGATTCATCAACAGAGCATCAGTACATGGGACGGATCTCAATTCGCTGCCAGTGGCATTATAAGTAACACACCTTGGGATTTATAGTGTAAGTTTAAGCAAGTCCATGGCTATAGTTGATAAGACATTCCTCAGAATCTGTCACACAGGCGCGCCAAAGGGGCTGACGAGCCTAGGAGTATTTTCAGGGCGTTTCAGTGTGAGAACAGCTGTTAGATGATTTTCTCAATCTGTCAATTTCATTTTCTCCCATTTTAGTTTTCATCCTAACGGTGTCCTCCTTTTCAGTGAGTGTCATCGTAGTATGGTGTGACTGTAATCATCATTAAGCTGTGCAAGCAGGCAGTGATCGACACGGCAGCTCAACAGCAGAAGGCCTGATGTCCTTGTGTTTCCTGCCTTACCCCCAGTCACTGAAGCTCAGTGTTCCCTAGCAGACTTTGTGGGGCAGCTCTTCTCCATACTTGTACCTGTCAGTACTTTGGCTGCTGGTTGGTGAGTGTCAGTATTCTGAGTGAGCAGCACGCTCACGGCCCCTTAGAAGTTTCTTCAGATCCGTAAAGGTGGAGCACAGCACAGATTGACTTTTTTCCATACTAATAACTAGGAACACTGGGTTTTCTCGATGAGCTGCATTCCCAGGAACACTGAGCTGATTCCAAGTTCCCAGACTGGAGAGAGGTGAGGAACAGAATGTCATCATCCCACTGTAGCCCTGCTCAGCTTCTGTGTGTGAACAGTGAAGGCCCAGGTGGGCTTTGTTTGGGTCCACAGTGCCATTTTCACATCCACTTCACAGGGGCAAATATTGTGATTACTTGTGTTTTGAGCCAGCATAAAGGTAGACCGTGAGAGTGACGCCTGTACACTTCACTGTGCAGAAGGCTTCCTCTGAGGCAGCTGCTCTGTTCCTGGAGGGGAGACCACATCCCAGGAGAGGCTGGCAAGCACGCAGGGTTCCGGGTTCACAGTGTCATTCAGCTGACTTCACACTCTTCTTTGTGCATGATGAGGGAGAGCACATCCAGGCCTGCTGCTGATTCTCAATGTTTGAGGCAGAAAAGGAAACGTGCCCAGCTGAATCTTTCTGAGAGAAGAGCAGCATCTTCTACCTTTAGATGTGGGCAACTGCACCGTGCCCGAAGATGGCAATTACAACACATTGCAATGCAGCATGAGGAAGATTCAGTAGTCCGTGTGTTGAACACCGTTGTGGGTTAATAGAGGAAGATTATCCCTAGAAGGAGACATGATCGGGGTGCAGGAGCTTTCCAAGGGAAGCACACTCTGTGAGCAAAGCACCATATGCTCAGCATTCACCTAGTAGCTCTGCACAGCGGCGTGTCTTAATGTCAGTATCCTGGGACTTTTTTCCCACGGCACATATGGTGGCCTTATATCAGGCTCATGAGTAGAATATTTGGCAAGATGCATAAGGACCTATACAGCTTGAAGGAATAAACCAGGCTCTTTCTTGGCTGCTTCTCACTCCAAGGTTGCTTATGATTACCCCCTGAGCTGGTTACTTTGTGCTCAGCTACCAGGAGTGGTGAACCAACAGAAATACACACCTCGGTAGAGCACACAAGGCAAGGCAAGGCCACAGCACAACAGCTTCCTTGTGCTGATGAAAGTCCTGACTGATAGCGTGTGCCTCCATTTCTTACCAAGGACAGAGCAGGAACTGAGCAGCTTCCAAGACACATCCCAACAAAGCTACTGCCTGTTACACTAAGGAGAAGAGACCTGGTAAAGGACCTGGTAGGTCATGTAGTAGTCCTGCTACGAATGCGTTACCTTTGCTGCAGCTGGGGACTGCTGGCAGCTGAGCAGATGATCACTTCCTAGACTTCCCCTGCACTCTCCCTGCTGGGGCATGCAGCCCCAGGGAAACTGCAATCACAGCTGCAGCCCAAATTCACAAGATCTTGTCCTTAAGGACCCCTAAAGCAGTGGGTGGGCATCCAAAGAGCCAACTGCATGGAGCATAGGCATGTAAACTCAGTAGAGCTACCCAAAAACCTACCTCCCTCTTCCCTGCTTCTCTGGTAAACACTCCCATAAGTGTCTTAACCTGGGAGAGCCCAGCAGTGTTGTTACTGTGCCAAGCCAAACATCTCCTGCGTAAAAACACTGGGATTCAACAACTCTGTGTTTATCCCTGTGTTCCCTTGGGGTGCCTGGTTTGGTGGGTGTGTTCTGACTGGTAACATCATTTCCTACTCTCAAAACCCACCTGAGGTGGAGGCTGTCCTTCCTTGCGCTGTCCCATACACAGAAATGCAGAGACATGCCTTGTGCAGTGGCCTGCTCTTTGGTTCACTTCTCAAGAGGTGGATGTCCAGGACTCTGTGCCTGCTCCCAGGCCTAGGAAGGAGTCTGGTTCTCTGTAGGGACTAGAATGGAGCTAGGACTCAGGAGTGCTCCCTCAGCAGTTCAGGCATGCATCCAGCATAGAAAAGACCTGGTTCTTTACTCTCAGCTGCCTCCGTTTTCCTCTTTTTATCCTGATACTTGCCGATGGGGAAATGTGTTCTCTGTCCAAATACAAGACACCACAAAGCCCAGAGCTCCTGCAGATGCTTGCCTGCACATTTTCATTTCTTTTGGATTTCTTGGGCATTGCAAGATCTTATTAGACCTAGGGTCTTTTTTGCACAGGTGCCCCTTTTCTCTGTGAAATGAGCAGAGGTCGAACAGTGCCTCTAAAAGTGATGGAAGTCACCTGCTGTGGATGGAAGCACACCTTTCTTCCTGATGAGAGCAAGCAGAGAATCAGTGTTCTTATGCTGGATGCTGTTGTGCAAGTTCACATTTTTTAAAGGGTTCTCAGCCTGTAAAGGAAGGGCTGTTTGGGGCAACTCTCAGTTCAGCAGGTCCATCACTGCCTCCTCAGCACGCCATGCCATCTCCACTCCTATCTGTTGCGCCCTGCTAGGCCCAGTGCTCAGTGCAGGAACTAGCTCCTGCTTCAAACACCAGCAGATGCGTGGCAGAGCTGGAAAGAGGTACGCTGTCAAAAGTACTCAACATAAACACAAACTCTGGCCTCCACTTCATAATGGGCTCGTTGTTTTCCCTTTGTTGCCAGCTGCTCTTCAGTCCTCATTTTTTTTCTGACTTCTATCTGGTTCAGTTAGCATTCGTCTCTCACCCAGAGCTCCTTCAGTCTTTCTGGTTTCTAAGAAAAAACCTCCAAGGTTGTCTGGTCATCCTGAAAATAAGGGACAGAAGTTACCTCAAAGCACAGAGCTGTTGGTGCTATGAAAATACCAGCTTAGGCAGGCATCTCTGCATAGGTTTTTCTTTTAACAAACCGTGACACTGCCTGTGTGTCTTTCGCTTGAAAGGCAACACATAACGCATAGGAATAAAACAGCTGAGAGGGCTGATAGAGCACATGAGAATTCATGGCTGGACATGCCCAGTGTGTCTCTGCTGTTCAGATCAGGGTCTGAATGAAGGAAAATGTATTTGCCAATACTCTCCATTCTCTTCCCTCTCACTCCCTAAAAAACACTGCCCTGATGTGGCCCTGTGAGCTGCCCGGCAGCTCTATGGAATTCTGGAGCCAAGAGGTGTAGGTGAAGGGAATAGTAGCCAGATTGTGCGGAGAAAAATTGCATAATTGTGGGGTATCAGTGAAATACATAAACAGTGCTGTGTCTGTTGTAAACTGGTCATCTTCTATGTCCATTCCTCTAGCAAGGAAAACTACACTATTACCTATACTTTTAACTGATTGTGAAATAAAAACATGTGCTACACATCAGACAGATAATGGACACAAGCTAAACATTCAACAATAGCCAAAGTTTAATGGGATCCTATAGCTAACTAGGCAGACAGAACCAGGAAAACATGGCGGAGTGAGAAGAAGCCACTCATGTCTGTATGCAGAGGAATCTACAGTCTTTATTCTCTAGACATTGACACGGTTACAAACATTCATTGCAGGAGAAAGCGACGGAGAGGTTCACATTTTGTGCATCCCTCCGGTCACTTTGCTGCCTCATGACATCCTCACTCCTCCTCTTCTATCTTCTTGCCATGAAACTCCCGGCTTTTCACACGGAGCTTGTTGACCTGTGACTCTGCAATGTCAGCCCGCTCCTCGGCTTCCTCCAGCTCGTGCTGGATCTTGCGGAATTTGGAGAGGTTGACATTGGACAGCTCCTCCTGTGTGGGGAGAGGGAGTCGGTGGTGAGGAGCCCAGGGCAGGGGTTTCACTCCTCCTGTGCCTCAGCCTTGCGGGGCTGCGTGGCCAAGACTGCTGTGACTTGGGAGTTTCTTTCATGCCCCTTTCCTGGGATTCGTACTCATCTCAACAAGCATGCTGCCCCGGTGGAAGGTGGCTCTTGCCCATTCTTCAAGCAATACTTACAGCCTCCTCAGCTTGTCTCTTGTAGGATTTCACCTTCATTTGCAGCTTGTCCACCAGATCCTGCAGCCTGAGAATATTCTTCCGGTCTTCCTCAGACTAGAGTGATTGGTAAGCAGCAAAGAGAAGGAATTATTGGTTCTGCATCATGTGTGGTTAACAGTTCCCCTTGGGGATGGTGTGTGCAAAATTTGACTTCTTGTGAGAAAACTCTGTCAGCCCAAGGAGGCTTCCTGCCTTACCTGGTAGGTCAGCTCCTTCACCCTCCTCTCGTACTTGCGCATGCCCTTCACGACTTCAGCGCTGTGCTTCTGTTCAGCATCAACCTCCCCTTCCAGCTCCCGCACCTGCAACGAGAAGCCCGGCTTTGGAGCTTCCCTGGTGGTTACTTACGTGACACGTTCACTCACACACAACTAAAAGCCCTACGCACTCTGGCCTCCAGCTTCTGGATTTGCTTCTTGCCTCCCTTCAGTGCCAACTGCTCGGCCTCATCCAGACGGTGCTGCAGGTCCTTCACCGTCTGGTCCAGGTTCTTCTTCATCCTCTCCAGGTGGGCACTGGTGTCCTGCTCCTTCTTCAGCTCTTCTGCCATCATGGCTGCCTGATGAGAGCAAAGGGTGAAAGCCATTTTGGGGCTGGAGACATTCTGGGGAGAAGGCAGTAATCTTAAGCAGTGAAAGGAACCCCCAGCTCACATCTGTGATGGCCTTCTTGGCCTTCTCTTCAGCATTGCGGGCTTCCTGGATCGTATCCTCCATTTCACTCTGAATTTGCACAATGTCTGTTTCCAGCTTCTTCTTGGTGTTGATTAAGCTGGTGTTCTATGCAACAGAAAAGACATGATTGGTACAGTTAGACCTAATGCCTCCACTTCAAGAGCTAAAACTGTGAGTATTGTTTATGAAAGTCTTTAAGGCAGGAGCCTTCTTTAGAGCCACAGCAGCAAACCAGACAGGGGTGGCTGCCTGGACTGGCCATGTTACGGCGTAGCTCTTCAGGTCTTTATATAGTAGTTACTGACAAGACGCATAGCAGTCGCATTCTGTGTTATCCCTGGCTAATGGGACTCATTTCCAGCAGAGTGCCTGACCTGGGTATGGAGGAGCTGCACACGTTCAGTGGCATCCAGGAGCTCCTGCTCAGCCACTTTCCTCGACCGCTCCGTCTGCTCCAGGGCTGCCCGTAGCTCCTCAACTTCAGCCTGCAACAGGTTTGCTCTGCGCTCCACCATGGCCACCTGCTCCTTCAGGTCCTCCTGTGTCCTGAGAGCATCGTCCAAGTGTATCTGGGTATCCTGTAAAAGAGACAACAGAAATTACAAGGTGGCACAACACTCTTGCGTCTTAAAAAATGTAAGGTGAGACATTCTTCTATACGCATCTTTGCTGAACAGACCTTGAGCACTGCCTGCGTGTTTCTCAGGTTCTTTTGTGCCTCTGCAGCCACGCGGTTGGCATGGCTCAGCTGGATCTCCATTTCATTCAGGTCTCCCTCCATCTTCTTCTTCAGCCGCAGGGCTTCGTTCCTGCTCCTGATCTCAGCGTCCAGGGTGCTCTGCATGGACTCCACAATTCTGAGGTGGTTTCTCTTCATCTGGTCGATTTCCTCATCTTTCTCTGCAATCTTCCTGTCAATCTCAGACTTCACCTGGTTGAGCTCAAGTTGGAGGCGCAGGATCTTGCCCTCTTCATGTTCAAGGGAGGCCTGGACAAGTCAGCAGGAACAGTGACTCAAACTAATGCTCCCTTTCTAACTAGTCTCTGATGCAGTGAAATCTAGGCTTGCTTTCCTGCCATCCCTGCAAATAACTACTCCCATACTTTCAGTCTGGACACCATTTCTTAGCACGTACCTCAGCTTCCTCCAGGGAGGCTTGGAGTTCAGATTTCTCCTGCTCAATCTGCTTCTTGATTTTCTCCAGCTCATGAATCGCCTTTCCTCCCTCTGCAATCTGCTCCGTGAGGTCGGAAATCTCCTCTGTGGGAACAAAGACCAGTGGCATGGTCAGGCTCAGAGCTGAATGGGAAGGGCACTGCCACACCAAGGTGACCAGGCATCTTTGCAGAATTGCAGGCACAGACCCATGTCGAGCGGTGGGCAGTGGTGGAGAGCGAGACAGCCCTGCCAGGAGCAGAGGGCCAGGGACTTACGCTGCAAGTTCTTGTTCTCACGCTTCAGCGTTTCCAGGTGGTCCAAGGACTCCTCATAGGCATTCTTCATCTTAAACAGCTCCGTGCTGAGAGAGCGAGACTCCTTCTGGGAGGCTTCCAGCTCAGCCTGCGTTTCCTCATACTTCTGCTTCCATTCTGCCAGGATCTGAAGAGAAACGGGGTGTCAGTATGGAGGTGGCAATCAGGAGGACTTGCTCTGCCCAGGAACCCCGGCGCTGCAGCCCAAAAGACCTTGTCAAAGTTCTTCTGCTTCTTATCCAGAGCTGCACAGGCAGCATTAGATCGCTCCACGTCAATCATCAGGTCCTCCACTTCATTCTGCAGCCTCTGCTTTGTCTTTTCCAGGGAGGCACATTTGGCATTCACAGCCTCAACGTGTTCCTCTGCATCCTGCAGGCGCTGTGCCAGCTTCTTCCTGGGAGGAGATAAGCGCAGCTCCAGGTTAGAACTTAGAGGGGAGACAATTTTTGCAAGAAAGCAGTTGGCCACTTTGGGGGTTTCAAGCATAGTGATTTTCACAGTGGTTTTTCTGTTCCAAGATTACATCCAGCCTAAAGGGTCTATCATCTCCTTGTCCTAGCGCCTGCTGTGTATTCACCCTGTCTTAGCATTTCTAACCCTAAAGGCTATGTTTTCCTTCTAATCTACACTTTTTCCACACCAAACTTTTCCTCTCTCTCCCTCTCTTCCCTCTACCACAAAGACAATATATCCCTCCAATTTCCCTTGACAGGCTCAGCCTTCTCCAGCCATTCGACATCCCATGTCCCACGTACTTGGCCTCCTCCAGCTCCTCCGTGCGCTGAATAGCATCCGTCTCGTATTTGGTTCTCCACTGGGCCACTTCGCTGTTGGCCTTGGACAGGGCGCGCTGCAGCTCCCCCTTGGCTTCCTGCTCCTCCTCATATTGTTCCCGGAGCAAGTCACAGTCGTGCCGAGCTGACTGCAAGGCATGGGCCAGGGCGTTCTTGGCCTGTGGGGATATTGGGATTGGTAACCTGAATACTTGCCTTGAGATGCCTCTTGACAGTGAAGCTGACAGGGAAATTAGAATCAAACTCTAATTAGGCAAATGCAAAGCTGGGGGATGATGAACATCAATGTGTTCTGGAGGATCAGGATGTGTTGGTGACAGGTGCTCTGGGGAAAGTAACCTGCTGTCTCTGTAATAAGTGTCTCAATCCTGTCTTAGAGAGTATGGTCAGAATGTCATGAAAGCCTTGTGGATGACTTCCTCCAGCATCAATATCATTACACTTCCTTTCCTCTCTGGCTTATGAGCATGTGCATTATTGGTGTTCACTCCAGTGCTACATGTGTTTGGGGAAGGAATGTTGAACCAATTTGATTTTAAAATATAAAATATTGTACACAATATTTTTCAGTTCCATTTAGGGGTGATGTTGCTTGTTTAAAAAACAGTTCTATCATCAGAAAAAAATCATTTTATGCTAAACATCCTCACCTTTGTTTCTTCCTCTAAATGTCTCTTGAGTTCCTCAATTTGTTGGGTAAATCCTTGCTTGCCCCTGGACAGCTGAGAAATCAGAGCATCTTTTTCCTCCACCTGGCGTGAATATTCACCTGGGAAGGACAAAGTGAAAAAATTAACTAGACTATTAATATCATTTGTTCCTGTAAACCCTTGTGATCGGTAGCTCTGAGATACAATTTATTATATTGTGCCCTGTGCTATCCTAATGGCATGCAGGACCTCCTATTGCACCTCAGGAATGAGGAAATGTCACCTGATTCTGTCTGCAGACGAGCTTTTTGAGCATTGAGGTCATTGATCATGCGCAGATTCTGCTCCTCCTTAGTCTTAATCTCACTCAGCTGATCTTCCAGAGTGCGGCACATCTTCTCCAGATTTGCCTGTGGAGAACACAGAGAATGAAAGAAGATTAGTATCTGGACACCTCCTTATTCTGAACAGCATGATTCTCACCAGAAAAATGTGCACAGGCATGTAAGTTATTTACTGCTCCTTGGCATTAGATGGTTGGAAATACAGTTTCATACAGAGTCAGAGAGTTATATTGTAACCTGACCACAGGTTTCAGCATTATTTATTTTCAAGATGTATTCAGGATATTTTTCAATACCTTGGCTTTGGAGACAGACTCCATGTTACTGGCCAAGTCGTCAATCTCCATCTTCAGCTCACTCTTCTCCTTCTCCAGCTTCTGCTTCACTCGTTGCAGGTTGTCAATCTGCTCCCCAAGCTCAGCTGTGCTGTCCGCGTGCTTCTTCCGCAGGGCGGCAGCCGTGGCTTCGTGCTGCAGCGTGGCCTCTTCGAGGTCACGCCGCATCTTCTGAAATTCTGCCTCACGCTTCTTGTTCATCTCGATCTGAGCTGCTGTAGCCCCTCCTGCTTCTTCCAGGCGCTCGCTGATCTCCTCTAGCTCCCTCGAGAGGTCAGCCCGATGCTTCTCTGCTTTTGCCCGAGAGGTTCGCTCTGCCTCAATTTCCTCCTCCAGTTCCTCAATACGAGCCTGGGGAACATTAGGGACCCTTCACACCCATGCCCTCCTCCTTCCTGACCTGACACTGGCTGAGAGAGGGCAAGGGACAGAGGCTTGCCTGCAGCTCCTTGATCTTCTTCTGTAATTGCATGCCCAGGGCTTGCTCATCCTCGATTTTGCTCTGGATCTGGCTGATTTCAAAGTCTTTCCTTTGGGCAAAGCAAACCATGTCAGAGCTCAAAGAGAAAAAGACAAGTGCACCAGCCCAGCACTCAGGGGCCCCACCGCCACACTTACTTCTTCAGTTTCTCATCCAGCTGCTGCTTATCATTTTCCAAGTCCATTATGGTGTCATGGGCCAGCTTCAGGTCTCCTTCAAGTTTCCTCTTAGCTCTCTCAAGGTCCATGCGCAGTTTCTTCTCTTGCTCCAAGGACCCTTCCAGCTAAAAATAACAGGAATATCAGTGCTCTGCTGGCTATGCTTTCCTCTACAAAGTTTTCTTTTTCATTTAGCTACACATGTGCTTACATCATCTACTTGCTGCTCCAGCTTGGTCTTAGCTTTGGTCAGCGTGTTGACTTTGTCCTCTTCTACCTGCAGGTCATCCAGTGTCTGCTGATGGGCCTCTTGGAGGGCTTTCTTCTCTTTTGTCAGCTTCACAATGGTCTCATCCAGGGCTGCCATCTCCTCTGTGAGGTTCTTCACCTGTTGATTGTAAGAAAGTGCCAAAAGTCTGTGTAGAAGACTTGACTGTTAGTGCAGTGACCTTTTCACTTTGCAGTGCTTAGCCAGGAGCTTGGTTTTTATCTGGGATGCCTAGCTTCCTGCAATGATGTTCCCGACATGTTCCACACCTAGCTTTGTTCTGAGGATACCAGGCTCATGTGAGAGGCACCTGTCCCTTCCCCCTTTATGTGACTGTCTCTGTGTGTACCTTGTTTTCAGTGGCATGCTTTTCCTTTTCCACCTTGGCCAACGTTAACTCAAGGTCATCAATATCTTTCTTCAGCTCTGAGCATTCATCTTCCAGTTTCCTCTTCTTGGCTGTCAGCTCAGCATTAATTTCCTCCTCATCCTCAGCCCTTTCAGTCACCTCTTTAACTTTGGCTTCCAGCTGGATTTTGGTTTTGATGAGCTGGTCACATCTTTCCTCAGCATCAGCCAAGCTATCTGCTTCCTGGTGGGGACACACAGATTTTTATGGGTTGCAATGTTTTGAATTTTCTCTCCTCTGTCTTTTATATCACAGAGTAGGCACGTGTTAAAATGGAGGCTGAACCAGGCCCTCCACTCCAGCAACAGGAAGGTCTTGCCCAGTGGCTACTGGGAAACCTTGTCACCTGGAATCAACATGGACTCTAAATTTTTTTTGTCTCTTAAAAATGCCTCACAGGGAGGGTAACTTACAGAAAAAGTATTCAATATCTTTTTCTTTTTAATTGACTCATCACAAACGTTATAATATTTGCAGAGTAAAGGCTTTGTGAAAATAATTTACTGGAGAAAGTGTTGTTTTGTTCGGTGTGAAGAAACTGCCTTCTCCTAATTGAGTTTGAATGGGAAGTATCCATGTTTCTGAAATAATCAGTGCCTTCAAGTGTAGCTGTAAGTGGGCAATGTGGGTCCTTCTCAGGTTTACCTTTACTCTGTTAGACAGATACTCTGCTTTGAAAGTTGAGTAGATGGAGATCCTTCCCTTCCAGTTCAGAGCTCTGCTGTGGATTACATGTTGGCGAGCACTACATGGCTCTTTTCCCAGACAGTAGGAATGCCAGGCCTCACGTGGGGCTGCCATGAGACACATCATGCCCCTGCCCGTACCTGTTTCCTCAATGCTAGTGTGCCTTAGGGCCTTAGACTGTTTTCTGCTGCACATTAGTCAGCTTCCTGCAAATCATTCTTTTCCCAGGGACAAATGAACGGTGATTACTCACTGCCTGCACTTGGAGCTGCAGGTCATTTTTCTCCTGCAGCAGGGCCACCATTTTTTCCTCCAGCTCTTTCCTCTTTGCCTCAGACTTTGCAAGCTCTTCCTTGGTTTTTTCAAACTCTTGTTTCATGTTGGCCATCTCCTTCTCAGATTCTGCACTCTTCAGCAAGGGCTTGATCTTGAAGAACAGCTTCATCCAGGGCCAGTGCTTGACGTTCATGAATGCACGAACATTGTACTGGATACAGAAGATGGCATCCCTGAAATAAATTCACATGGTTATTGCATACATTGGGTTGGATGGATTTAGACTCAATTTGCTGGGACCCATAAGAATGTGATACGTGGGTGAGAAATGTCTACCTCCTCTCCACCATTCTCCGATACTCCACTCTCATCAGGAAGCCTCTGCACCTGGCTTGTGTCCTGGTCATAATCTCTGTTAGTTTCTCATCTCTCATCTCCTCCAGCAGACCTATCAGCCCAGCCTTGAAGAACACCTTTAGAAAGGGAACATTATAGCACATCAGTCTCAGCTGTTTCATAGCTACCTGAGAACCACACAGTGTTTGAATGCAGGACTCGTTTCTACCTTGGTGTGTCCAAATCTGTACTGGGTGTGGTCCACATCAATGGACCCAAGAAGCTTCTCTGAAGCCTTCTTGCTATCCATGAACTGTCCTTCTGGAATTGCACTTATATTAAGTACCCTGTATCTGTAGGAGAAAGCAGAAGATGAAGGTATCTACATTGACAAAACCATCACTGTGACCAAACCCCACAGCCTTCTCAGCAACCTCTGGCTGTCTGACCAAGTAATGTCATGTATTACAGACAGTCTATTCTTTCAAGACAGTATAAGTGAAGATAACATACTGTTAACTCAGAGGGAATCCTGATCATCAGCCATGTCATATCATCATGAACTGGCAGTGAAACATTTTTATATTTCTGCTCAGTTCCTTGTTAAAATATTTGTGTTAGTATACTCAGTCTGTTCTCAGCAAGAACTCTCAGTGGGTCATTTTCAGCAACAGCTGACTACATCGTTGATAGGGACAGACCTCCTTAAAGGCAGCTTACGGGCATTCCTAGGACATTGGGTGGAAATATGTATTGTTGTTCAAATGTAACGTGGATGTGTGAAAGAAACTTTCATGTTACCTCATTGTTTTCCAGAAGTAGTCTATGGTAATGTGATTAGATTACAGGGTGTATACACTGAACTCCGTAGTAACTATGATAAGTAATTTAGGACATAGAAGGTGTGAAACACGAAAAGAATGGGCAGAAAGGTGGAGCACTCCTACCTCTGTTTGAAGTCAGCATACAGGACTCTGCTGGGGAATCCTTTCCTGCAAATTCTGATCCCTTCCAGCACACCATTGCACCGCAGCTGATGCAGCACCAGCTCATGCTCCACGGCACCTAACAAACACCACCGTTAGTGACTACCCCGTTGTTTGACACTCAGGAGAAGAGCTTCTGTGGCTTGAGTTTTTATCTTATTGGCTCCCCTTACCAGGTGTTTTTGTTTCATTTGGGATGATGCATCGTACAAAATGGGGGTGAGTGCTGCGTAGATTTGTCATCAGCTTGTTTAAATTCTCCTGTGAGATTACAAGGTGAAGTTTAGATCAACAAATAAAGATCTACATCCCTGCAGATACATGAATTTCATCTATGGGAAAGAGGTAATAATTTGTCAGGTTTAAACTAGATTGCAAAATTCCCATATTAATGTACAAAATTTATGCTTTCATTCATCTTTTACTGTTAAACATGACTATTAAAAGGAAATATATTTTGGTTAATGTGTCACCAAAATTTATTATAAAAATGGAATAGAACTCATTTGATACCCTGAGATTCATTACTTTGATAGTTATGAATAATTCCCTGCGCTTGCCCTCCTGAATCAAGATACTGATTAGGCTTTTATATGTGATAATCTTAAAGTCAGCCTCTCTGTTTTTCAGAACCGTTGTATTACTTCTGAATTTTGCATGGTAGCAGTATCAAAAATATTCACAAGTCCAAAATCTCCCTTTGGTAAAACATTCTGAACTCTATGCCATAGCTGAAAGAAATTTACCAATTCCAATGTCATATTTAGCTTAAAAAAAAAGAGGTGTATGAAAAAAGATCGGAATGACAACATCTTCAACCATTTGAAAGAGTTTTCATTTTGATATATTAATGAGACAATATCATTCCACATGGAACAGAGAAGAAACTAGTACATCATTTAAATGGGAAGAAAATTTACCTGTAGTAAATAATGTTCTTCATCCTCTTGCTATAGGACTTCAATAGTTATAACATCACTTTTCATATTTTAAATTTCTTTCCTTCAAGTAAAAGGACACAAAGTGAGGAAACGGGTACATACCCGGAAAAGAGCTGAGACAGTCTGGAAAGAAGAACCCTTCTTCTTGCCACCCTTTTTGCCACCGCCACCCTCTGCAAAGGAAAGAAGGGGAAAATAATATTAAAATATTGACGTTGAACACTGAACAACTGAACAGAAAACAATTTTTAGATATTTAGGTTTTCCTGTTTGATTTCCTGTCAGCATTGTCCCACATTAAAAATACAGTTTTCACAGAGCTGACCTGCATCTGCTCCACCATAGTTGGCAAAGAGTAAGGCCAGTGTCTTCACCGATGATTTCTGGTACAACCCAATGACAGTTTCATTCAAGGGATCCTTGTTCTTCTCAAGCCAGCCAGAGATGTTGTAGTCCACTGTGCCAGCATAGTGCACCAGGGAGAAGTGGGCCTCAGCCTTGCCTTTGGTAGGCTTGGGCTTCTGGAAGTTGCTGGACTTGCCCAGATGCTGGTCGTAGAGCTTGTTCTTGAAAGAGGTGTCAGTTGCCTTGGGGAACATGCACTCCTCTTCCAGGATGGAGAAGATACCCAGGGGCTGGAAGACATTACAACAGACAAGAAAGAGAAACAGATTCCTTCGTTGGAAAGAAGCTAATGTTAGGAGAGAAAGCTGTGAAACAAATCAGAGGATAAGGTTACTTATGTTTTTTCTGGAGAATATGTCACAGAAAATTAACTGAGGTTCATAATTTTTCATCCTCGGTGTTTCACCTTTACTTGTGGAACTACTTTTAACTATTGCTTAAAAATTACAGAAGTGCAGAGCACTTTAATAAGTGAAATTTATCATATTAGTCCAGACATAAAAAATTCTTTATGTGTTCCTCAATAACTAGAGAAATCCAACATAATGCACCTGAACAGGAAGGATACCTTCTCAATGAGCTCAATGCAGGCAGCCAGGTCCATCCCAAAGTCAATGAAGGTCCATTCAATTCCCTCCTTCTTGTACTCCTCCTGCTCCAGCACGAACATGTGGTGGTTGAAGAACTGTTGCAGTTTCTCATTGGTGAAGTTGATGCACAGCTGCTCAAAGCTGTTGAACTGCAGAATGTAAAAAAACATTCAATGTTTTCAAGGTTCATCCATCACCACCAGGCTTTTCCCTGTCTTATTCTGATCTTTCATGTGTCTCTTCAGAGAAATACAAGGCCCCTTCCCTACCTGTTCTCCCAGAAATCCTTCAGTGGGACTGTACTTACATTCTGAAGAGAGAAAAGACCTCTAATTCATTGTAATGTAGAGATTTTTTGTTTGCTTGTTATCATTCTATATAACACGGGTACTTTGGAATCTCTGAATTCTAAAGCAAATTTAGTAAACAACTGCAGTACACTTTCTCCTATCAGGACAAAGTTATTACTAGACTCTGCCTCTCCCAACACCCCGATCATGAAAACTGCCTCAATCTGCTACTCAAATATTTTTCTATTCTCAAGAGAGTGGCTCTAGATATTTCCATGCACTGGTATGGAAGCTTTTGGGGTTCTTTCACCAACAACATTAACATTCTCTAATGTCTTTCAATAATTCCCACCAAGAGCATAAATATTTCTAATATCTTTGCATATTTTCTAAACCTTTTGCCCAGATACTTTGTCACAGATTTATTCCTTTTTTCTTTTGTTTTAAGTAAGCTTAATATTTTTGCACACTGTTGTATTATTTTCTTTCCTGTTAAGATCTAACTATGGAAAAGGTTAGTCTCTTTAATAGTGAGATCTCTTGACAATTGTATTTTTTATAAAACATCTGATTCTTCATGAAAGAAGTCTTAGAATTTTCTTAACATCCATTGTTCCTTCCATGAAGCTGTTGTGAAATCCCTGTTCCTTACATCAAAGATCTCGAAGCCAGCAATGTCCAGGACACCGATGAAGTACTGTCTGGGCTGCTTCGTATCCAGCTGCTGGTTGATGCGAATAACCATCCACAAGAACATCTTCTCATAGACAGCCTTGGCAAGAGCACCTACAGCATTGTTCACCTAAAGCCAAGGGGACATGCACAAAGGTTACTGTACAGATAAATTTTAAGGAATTTTAACTGTCTTAAAAGAAATTCTGAGTCATAGCCATGTATTCTTAGTAACCAGTTATTTTACCTGCTCAACAGTTTGACCTTTGGTCACAAATTCATTCCCAACTTTGACTCGAGGATAACATAGGGCTTTGAGCAGATCAGCTGAGTTCAGACCCATCAGGTAGGCAGCCTTGTCAGCAACTGAAAGACAAGAGAAACAAAGAAAAAATTGATCATTGGACAAGGAATTTGGAATTTGATCAATGGGTGTGTGTCTCAGAAATGACACCAATGTTCAAAATTCTTGACTGCAAATCACTTAATCTAGTATCACAGCAAGAATACTGAATACAGGAAAGCTGTGAAAGACAATATTAGGTTTTTTTTTTAAGTTGTTACCAGTAGGAAACCTTTCCTTATTACTTTAACTAAATTTATAAACTGAAACAAAGCTTTTAATAACTTCCTCTTTAAAAATACATGAAGATTACAACATGGCATCTTAGTCAAGATGGAAGGAAGTTCTTATATTTAAATAGGCCACGGTCTGCACTGCCAATAGGACAAATACGTACATGCTGGAGCCTATGTATGAAACTAGAGAAGCTTCCTCTTCAAAAAGGTTGTAAAGAGCCTCTGCATGCTAAATGGAAAAATGAATGAAACTAGCCCAACAAAAAGCTGCCTGAAGGAGTACAATTCAGTAAGATAGGCCAGGGACCAGAGAATCAAGTTAACAATTTCATGGACACTAAAAGAAACATTACTTAGTTTTCACTTGATTAAGCTACAGCTTTTGTCCTGTCTAAAAAATATATTTCCCAAAACTGATTTCTTTATTAAAAAGTCAGTTGCTAAGGACCTTCTGTGCCGTCTGGCTCTGCCTGCTCTTCTCGTTGTTTCTGCTTGAACTTCAGGTTCCCGTAGTGCATGACAGCCCCTGTCAGCTTGTAGATGGCGGTCTTTTCATCAGCAGTGAAGCCCAGGATGTCAATGGCACTCTGCAGACAAAACAAAGAATTAAAATTCGTGTCCTTAGCAGGTCACCTATGTCACCTTTGAGACATGTACACTAGGTACCTTTTTGCTGTGTCACTTACATCTGTAGCCATGAGCTCCTCCTGGTCATCAATGCTGGGAACAGTGACCTCACCTTGACTCACATAGTGGAAATCAAAAGGGTTGGTGCTAATGAGGAGCATGTCTGAAAGCAGGAAGAGGCAAGGCACAGGCTTAGTTTTGCCAACCAGGTAACAGAGGCAACTGTTGCTCAGCAATCATCCTCAAAAAGACATCATGGTCCTTCCTACCAATTAGCTCCGGCTTCTTGTTGGACGTGATCTGATAGAATATGTGGTAGCTTCTTTCTGCCTTGAGCTGGAAAGTGACTCTGGACTTCTCCAGCAGATCTGTCAAGGAAGGTAGAAAGAGTTAAGCCTGAGAAAGTACACTGCAGTGGAAAGGGAGGCGGGAATGTGGTCAGGTCAGGAGGTCTCTTACATGTTTCAATGTCGGCAGAAGCCAGTTTGCCTGTGGCCCCAAAGTGGATTCTGATGAATTTGCCCTGTTAAGGGGAAAAAGAAACATTTCAGCCTCGGTACATTTCATTGCCATCTCCCTATGTGAGAACACCACTAGCCCATCACTGCTGTTGTAATGAGGAGGTATTTTTGTCCAAAGCAACAACTTACAAAGCGTGAGGAGTTGTCATTCCTCACGGTCTTGGCGTTTCCAAAGGCCTCCAGCAGTGGGTTAGCGCTGATGATTTGATCCTCAAGCGTTCCCTGCAGAATTATAATTATTGCTGGTTATCCTCTCCAAAAATCATTTCAGGAACAGAGGAAAGCTTTGATCCAAGCTTGTGTCTATTAATTTACCTGCATTTTGCCTGACGTCTGCTCCTCCTTCTTCTTATCTCCACTCGCTGCAATTGTTGCAAAGTACTGGATGACACGCTTTGTGTTCACAGTCTTCCCTGCTCCGGATTCTCCGCTGTGAAACCAAAGAGAGAAGCAGAGAGCGTGTGGTCAGGCGGGAGGTCCCCCAGCACCGGGCAGCCCCACAGGGACCCAAGAAGGGGTGTACATACGTGATCAGGATCGACTGGTTCTCACGATCTGTGAAAAGACAGAGTTTTCTTAGTGCTGCTCAATTGCAGAGAAATCAAAATCTATGAGAGAAAGCAACTCTGAACTGAAGCTTCGTTAAGAGTGTAGGAACAATAGGTAGCCAATTCCCAGTTAAAATGCCCTGCAAATGTAGCACTTGATCCCTTTCAGCATTGTTTGGTGTTCCCCCAGTAAAAACATAAAGTCTTATTTGGATATGGATGTAAGATAAAATATACTAGCTTCTTTGAATCAGATCGATATTTCTGTATATAAGAAAGAACCAAAACCAAATGTTATTTTGTAATGTCAATATGATTAAAGTGACTAAAACATGCAACGTAAAATGAATTGACACTTTCTGGGGACTCAGGAGCCTTGAAAGATCAAACCATAGGCCCTCCTGAGTTCAAGGATTTTTTGAGCCAGGCATAGTATAATTGTATGTAATAGTTTGCATAGACTTTGCATTAATTAATCTCCTTATTTTAATCATTGAAATAGACCTTTAAGACATATAATTTTCTTTGATAAGAATATCCAGGACTTAAGTATGTTGTATGGAATTTGTGATTACCTTTGCTTTTTTAAAAATGTTTCAACTGATAGTCGTTTTGAGGCTTCCTAGATGTTCAAATGTTAGACAGAAGTAAAGAATGCATTCTGGTTCTGCTTTCTATACAACCTTTGATTTTTATACAACTCTTGATTTTATAGATTTCTGTTATATATTCCCTCAGTTTTCTCTCCTCTGTCATCAAAGTATCCTTACCTACTTAATTGTTGTTCATACAGAATTAATTTAATGCCTATGAATATCATTTCATCCCTTGGTCAACTTTTCCAGGTCCACTATCTCCTTTTTTAAAGTGAGAAAACTAGAACTGACTCAAGACATCAATGTTCCATTTTTTAATGTTCTCTTTTTTTTTTCCCAAGTAATTACTAAAGTTCATTTTGTTTTCTGCCCTAATGAGCACTGAGCCAAAATTTCTGTAATATTATTCACTGTAAGTCTGAATTCAAGTCTGAATTCTTCTTCTTCAGAAGAAATAGACATTTCTTAGCTAACCATTCAGCCAATCTTTCATTTTCCATTGCATACTTTTAGGCTCCCTCTCCTTCATTTGACAATTCCTTACCACTTGGGGTTCTAAGAGTAAAGTCCCTGATAGTGCATTTATTCAGATTCAATTTATTCAGAACTAATTTATAGAGATTCTTTCTTACTTTCTGATATGGATATTAAGTTAGTAATGTTTGATTCCATGCTTTTTGTTAAGATAGAGCACCAACAGTTCTGTAGCATTGCTAATTCTGTTTTTCATCAGACTTTACTGCACAATTACACAACTTAATTTCTAGACTTGCTTCTACAACGTTACCAATATTCTTTCTGTGATATCTATCTCATTTAAAGATGGGCAATCTAGCTTACTCAGCTGACATATATCATGTAAACATAACTCCACATGTTCAAAGAGTATCTGCTGAGAAAAGGAAGGTTTTTCCTGAAGTGCACACTATGATATCATTTGAACAGATATCAAGCAACTCACCATTTAACATGAACTGATAGGCATTGTCAGAGATGGAGAAGATGTGTGGAGGGGCCTCCTGGCGCTTCTTGCCTCGGTAGGCCAACACCACCTCCGGGTTGTACACCGGCAGCCACTTGTAGGGGTTGACAGTGACGCAGAAGAGACCCGAGTAGGTCTGTGAGGAAGGGAGACAGCACGTTGGCTTCCACTTACCCTGGCAGAGCAGTTCCTCCTCGCTGCCCGGAGGAAGACTGCTGCTGGTACTTACGTAGATCATCCAGGCTGCGTAACGCTCTTTGAGGTTGTACAGCACAGCGGGTTCGTGGAGGTGGGTCATCATGGCCATGTCCTCGATTTTATCATACTTGGGAGGGTTCATGGGGAAGACTTGATCATCCTTCACGGTCAGGGTCTGCCAAGGAAGAGAGACTGATATATGTCAGCTAAGAGCTCACAGTGGGAATTAAATCATGTCCTCAAGCCTTGTATTTTGCTCACCTCTCCACCTTCAGTCTGGACAGTGACCTTCCCTGACTCCCTGCTCTGGACTGTCCCTTTCACAAAGGATTCCTTAGGATGGGCCACAAAGACCGATGACTTGGCATCAAAAGGCTTGTTCTGGGCCTCAATTCTCTCCTTTTCTGACTTTCGGAGGTAAGGAGCCGCCTCCCCAAAGATGGCCATCTCAGAGTCTGCAGAAGCCATGTCTGCACTTTATTGAAGACACGTCAGCAGAAGACTCTGAGGTGGAAGAAACACACTTTCCATCAGTTAGACAATAGTTTTCCATGCCAGTGATGAAATCTCTTACAGTTTCTATCTTTCCAGTATTTAAAGTAGTATGTCATTTTCAATAACACTTTTTGAAAGCTAGTTTTGATTTGAACACGTAAGTACTTACATTCCACTTGAGAATGAGACACATTCTAAATTTCACTCTTCAATGAACAGAATTTTTAGTAATGATTATCATTTTGCCATTTTACTATTGGTATACTGAAGAACTAAACATAAAACTAATCTCTCGCTTCTGTTGCCTTTAATTATCAGCGATGAGTCTGCAAGAAGTCCTTTCATTGACCATGATCTGTGGAAAGTGAATTTACTTACTTTCACACTGTATACGTCTTATCAGACTCAGTCCAATCCTTTCTGCAGGAATGAATATAGTAAAATTATCTCAAGGTAACTGGACTAACAGTTAATAACTTCGGGTGTTGCCTGTCATTATATCAGATGTTCTAAGTCAGTAGCTAATATATTAACAAGATGGTAACTTTCTTCTTATGTTCTATAGTATTCCAGAGATAAATTTTAACTTGGAAATAAAAAGATGTCATGGAAAGCAGATTGAAAATTCCAGCTATCATAACCAAGCCCTCCCTTCAGAAGTAATCAGACATGCAAGATAAAGAGCAATTGCTCAGTCTCTGTAATCCTACAGAACTCATACACTTACCTTGAAACTTTCAGTGAGAGCAGGGCAAAATAGTCCCAAGGAGATTTTATAGACTCTGGTATGCAGATGCCCTGGATTCTTCCTCTTTCTTCGGTCAAAGCATTTTTGGCCAACCTTCTTTGGCAAAGCATTGTTTGGCAGACTTACCTAAAGACATAATTGTCATTTGATTTGACTGGATATAATTAGAAATTTTTTATATCTTACCAACTATGTGGCTATATCTACTATAAATAATTTGACAAGACAATTAAGGAGGGAATCTCGATCAGTTAAGGCACTTAGAGAACTTGGATGCAGGACTTAAGGATTATGCTGACATACTTCTGGGTGACTTTCTGATCCATCCAAGATAGCTTATTTGGCATGCAGTGCTGCAACAATTCAAAATATACAATGCAGGTAGTAGCATCTATCTTCTTCACATGATGCTGTGTTTATAAATAAACACTTGAAAAAAAAAAAAACCACATACCAAAACCTATAAATCATTGTGACTAAAACCAAGGTGTTTTTCTTGAAAACAGAAAACCAGAAACCTCTTGTAGCTCAGATTCCTGCAAGGACAATATATCAACTCTTCAAATATAGTTCATGTGTAGAATGCTTCATGTGATTTCCAGGGTCTTGAGACAAATATAGATGCCGATGGATATAACGGTATGTTACATTTGAAATATATTAAATTTCCCAGAAAGGTGAGGTATCTAAAGACATTCTGCACGTCCCTAACAATGAACAAGGAGTTGCAAATTGTTGTGGCATCTACTATATAACATATGAGGTCAAAAGATGTCTTTTGATTTTAACAGCTAAAAATCACAGCATCCCCATGTCTGCAAAAAAAAGGAAGTGCTTTCAGCTGAGCAAAAAGATTAAATTCCTGATTTACAGAGTTCAACCAGAGAAAACATGTAACAACTCTTGCTTGAGCTGCTTTCAGTTGTGTCAGATGTAAACATCCTCTTCCCCTGGTCGTTGGCATTTTGGTTATTAAAAGAGCTCAGTGGAGTGCATGGGTGGTGCACGGATCTGATGTTATATCCAGCATCAGATAACGTCCTGTGCTTGTAAAGACCATTCCAAGGAGGGCTGCAGCACTGCAGCACCCACATTTCTGGAGCCCAAATCCATAGCTCACCACTGGGCAACATGTGCAGGACATGGGGAGGCTGATGGAAACACCCTGCCCAGGAGGAGCCCAGAGCCAGGCAGTGGGAAATGGCGAGCGCAGGGGTGCATCTGAAGTCCTGCCTCTCTGGGGAGCAGGCACCAAGGGGTGCTGGCAGGGCACCTCCCTCCAGCGGGACCCAGAGCACAAATGCTCCAGCGTGGAGGCAGCAGGCTTATGCTCTGAGGGGCTCCTGCAGCTGAGTCCCCGGGTGGTGGGCTGCCACTTGGTGTCCAGCAGCCCAGTGGCTATCAGGCCTGGCCGAGGAGGGCACAGAGAGGTCTTGGCAGCTCAGAGGTCAGGGTTTAGAAGACCATGCAAGAAGATCAAGGGATGGCTGAGGCCTCTCCCAGGGTGTGAGCTCTGGAGGTTTTCTTCCCTCAGGTTAGGAAATGAAAATCTTTGACTTCTCAGTGGCCAATGACAAAGTCAGTCTTATCAGTAGAACTCTTCTGGGGTTTTGCTGTTGGGTTGCACAGGATGTGGACACAGCTGTGTAACAGGCAGGAGTGAGGCACATGGCCAGACAGCTCTGGGCGTGCAGTCAGTCAAGGGAAGGTCCGGTTTAAAAAGGAAGTTGAGGTGTCTCCATGCGTGGACAGTCACTCAGCAGTGCTTTTAAGATGGAGGGCTTGGGTGTAGCATCTGCTCTGCCCACACAAGACAGTGTTAGAAAATAAAACATTTTTTGAAAGTGCTTTTAGACTCAGACAATGGTAATATTTTCTATGTGAGATAGCCCATAAAATAGAAGAAGAGGAATTGTTCCTCACTTGCCCATCTCCATAACTCCTCCCCCACTGCCTGAAAAACACAGTAGGTCAGCAAACAGAATTTTTAGATCAGTCAACAGGGCTATGAAGTACCAAAGAAAGTATAAGATAGCTTAACACTAAGAAGTCTCCAAGACTAAAAGGAAGGACCACACAAGTAACATGGTCTACTTGGTTAAGCTCAATAGCTCACAGAGAATGAATAGATATGTCTTAAAAATCAGGCTGTCAGATGGGGAGTGCTGAGACTGCATGGTTGACTCTCCTGGAGCTGTGCATAACCAGATACAAAACCTTCAGTAGCCTCTTGGAGACATCAACTCTGTTACTGACAATACTTGAATCAATTAATGTCACTTTCACATCCTGCCTTAGCTTGCAGAAGATCTTCAGAAGGCTAGTCTTAAAATAAGGTAATATATCAGAGTTCCCAAACAGACAATCATTTTGGTTCCTAAGTTTCCTGAAAAGAAATAGTGTTTCTTCTTCATGAGTGAGCTTAATCTTGTTCCCCATAAAGTATGGGGTTTTTTACTTAAATAAAATGAATATGTTTTGCCTAGATATGAGATAATCATCAAAAGAAGTATAATTGGAAATGGATACATGCATGCCAGAAGAGGAAAACTCAATTGAAACAAATTTGTGGTTTTTTAATACATGAGTTCTTGCTCTAAATTATCTAAGAAGTATTACTGGGGAAGAAAGGAGGCATATAGAAAGAGCCTTTTCAGTCCCTCTACAAGCAAGGAAAGTGTCTCTTATCTCCTGCAGGAAGGACCTGAGCACTGTTGGAACACTCACCGGTAATAAGAGCATAATTCCAGGGATTGTAGTTGGGTGTGAGCAGAAGACTCATGGATCACACTTGCTACTTTGCATCATGTAGGAACTTCACACTGTGTGCATCTAAATTGTCTGGCAACTACACACTGTAAAAAGATAAATCCATTTCATCTGTGGTTTAAACTTATGATGAACACTAGAAATTGAACATGGAATGAGTGAGACGACTGTAACTTCAGCATAAAACTAAGGAACTAACCAGACATAAAGTGGTGTAAGGGCATCTGATATCTGCTTGAATTATTTGTTATGAACACATATCAGCAAATTCTTCAGCCCTTCCATCTGTGTCTTGACAGAAATATTCAGGAATTTACTGAGATATTGTGTTCCTGACACCCCAGAAAGTGGATATTCCCTATCTCTTCTCCTTGATCTGGGATTACAGGTTGTGAACTCCTTACAAGCAAACAAGGCCTATAATCACCTGATTAAGAGACAAAGGACCATTGCTTACATGGGAGCACTGCAAGATTTCCCCAAGAACTGGGCTTAGATGTCTCCATCCAGTAAATAGATTACCCTCACCAGCAGATCTAGAAAGCTGCTAAAATTAAGAGTTTAAGACCCTTCATAGGTCCTACATAGGCAGAAGCCTCTGGAACAATTGCTAGTAGCATGCAGTGTGCATATACGTGCAGATTACTGTTCAAAAAAGAACAAGGTGTTGTTAAACGGGAGCTCAGCTTTCAACTGAGCTCTTGTAACTGTTTGTTCTTTCAAGCTTTGCTTTATAACTGAGAGTTTAAAATATCATGGCAAGAAGTTGGTATGAAATCACATTTAGGAAGATCCATAAAAGTTTGCAAAATTCATCATATGGTTGCAGACTTAGGAGTTTGTCGTTTTACTTAAAATTCTAATTACAAATATTCTTCAAAAGTGTACCCATGTAGTACATACTACACTTAGTGCACTTGTCTAATTTTCTGTTAGTTGGGTTATACAATTGAGGTGATTGTTAATTTATCAGGCTCATCAAGGATGCAGGTGTTCAACAGCAGTAAACTGCTCAGTGCTTGGAATTAAACAATCCAGTGCCAATAAAATGAATGACAGTGTAAATTCAGTAAGTCCTGCTGCACTGAACAGTAATTAAAATCTTTTGCTAAGTGTGAAGAGAAAGAAGACATGTTTCACATTTAACATTTCATTTGAAAACTGCAATATCATACAAATTTTTTTCCAATTCTCATCAACCAAAAATTACCTGTTTTTTCACCAATGCTATTAAAATGCATATATTTTAAGCAAGAAAAAATGATTGATAGCAATGGCAGCTGTGACAGAGCATGTGATGTCAGTCACAAGATAGTCATGAATTCCCAGTATAGGTTTAAATAGGAAAGACCTTTGCCACTTGGATTTGATTTGAAGGTGTTGCAAAAGGAAAAGAGGTCAGAAGACAATACATATAAAAGAGACTAAGAGAAAAAATGTCCACTGCTTCTTTGCCAGTGAGAATGTCATTTGTAACCATATTCTCTAATGGTTCTTTCTAGAGACTAATAATGGTATTAATGAAAGCTTGCAGGCAGCCTATCCTTGAAATCCCATGTTCCATAGGACAGGAAACTCCTGCAAAGAAAAACATAGTGTTTAATCATCTAGCCACTCATATGAGTGTTTGTGAAAAGCTCCTGGACTACACAGCATTTGCTTTGCTGTCTTTCTGAAATACTTATGGTGTATCACAAAGGGAGCTATTTGAATGCTAGCTCTCAGTAAAGAGCTTTGTTGCTGAAAGAAGCAACAGTGCCTTAATGTGTAAAGAAAAATTAAATAGTTCCTGCCCACCACTAACTTTCTCCCAGTCTTGTTACTGTCTCTGCAGGGCTGGACTCCGCGGCAGCTGAAAGCAAAGCACAGCACAATCAAAAAGAGAAGGGGCAGTGTGAGAGCAGGCCCTGGATACAGAATGTCCTGCTCAGCAATGTGGTGTGGGCAAGGTGCTGCAGTGCTGACATTTCCCATGGAGAAGAGACTCAGGCATGCTGAAAATAGAACGATCTTGAGAAAGAGATCAGGCAGCTGCCTCACTCTCTGGCAGCCCTTAAGATATGACTTCTCCTCAATCAGGCTCTGTGTTAGTCTTAGAGAATACTTAGCAATACATCACAGTCAAACTGAAAATATGTACATAGACACAGATTCCAGCCTATGGCCAGGTAGAATCTCACAAGTTTTACTTTTAGATTTGCATTGTCAACTGGAGACTCGAGTTTATAACATTCCAGTGTGGAAGGAAATTTCACAGTCTGGAAGTGTGATACCTTCTTCATTACTTTTATCCATGAGTTTCAATGTGATCATTAGTGGAAGAAACCTCATGGCCCTTGTTCAGGTGTCAGAACCTCCTGCCAGAAATAAACCTAGGAAAAGAGTGATCACAGGCCCCAGATCTTTATATAGTACTGATCCATTCTGTTTTACAACTTGAAAGAAGTGATTGAAGAGGAGCACTGCTGATTTCTTCATTAGGCTAGGAAAGTCTTTGCATCTTCTCTATGTTAAATCTTACTATAAACAGGTAGCCCTGTGGCAGCTGGCAAATTCTAGTACAGTAGAGAATAAATGAGTGAGGTCCCATTTCTTCTTCCATTACGGTGCAGCAATGAAATTCTGTGCAATTTATAATTTTTATATGCTCATCATATATCTTTGGCAGCCTCATTATCTTCCACTTTTTCACTAGGTTTCCCAGTACAGTCCTAACAATTTCAGACATATCTTGGGGAGATTTTTTTATTCACTAGGGCATTCACTTAGGGGACAGTAGATTAGGAAATCCTAGTTTATAGGTTCATTGCAGTCATAAAGGAACCTCCAAAAGTTAGGTAGCATCGTTCCTTGTACTGAAAAATTGTGACTCTTGAGTTCTGTCATGCAACTTTTCTTGAAGATTGGTTGCTATGGCATTTATTTCTTATTGACTGTATCTTTGGAGAGAATTAATTCAAGTCCATAAACATTAGTAGATTCCAACATAACACTGATTGTACTTATATGATGAACATGTCCTCTGATCTGCACACTGTCCACTGCTTGCACAGTGGCACAGCATGGGAAAGATGCAGGTAAAAAGAGATTTACAGGGATAACAAGGTGCATTGCAGAAATTAGGTATAGATAAGTACATTACTGCTGCCACTAGATGAAAATTAAAATCATGACTCCAAGTGACCTACTTATCTCCCTCTTAGCATGAAGCTCACAGGATAAAGCAAACAACCCCTGCTAGTGAGCTGTGGGAGACTGGGGAGAGCCCAGAGCTGCTCAGCTTCTGCTCTAGCAGGAAACCTCCTCCTGTGGGTTGATGGCCTGGAGAGCAGGCTCATGTTCCTACTCAGATAGCAGTGTCTCCTGTGCCTGGGGACGGGTCAATTCAGCTGCTCCTCCTCAGGTGATCGGGGTCCCTGATGTCCTGACCAGGAACTGGGAGGTGCTCAGGGCCACAGGAGGTACCAGGAATGTCTGCATGGATGTGCTGCTCTCTGACAGACCATGGGTCTGCATGAACTAAACAAGGGTGCAGCTGAGAGAGCAGAGGTGCAGTGCATGTGTGCCTGTCCCACCCTGTGCACGAGCAGGAAAGGACTGGTGTGCAGTGCAAGGGACATCCCACCAAAGACATGTCATGGTCAGGTGAGTGAGGGCAAGAAGAATGAGAGACACTGATCAGTGGAGAAACTGAAATGCAGGATAGGGGATGTAAAGAGACAAAGAAGAAATGAGTGAGGCACCTCTATGGAGGGACAGCTGGTGAAGAAGATGCAGTAATGTGAGTGTGCTGTATATGAGAAGGTGATACAGCAAAAGTTTTGCTGGAATGGAAAGGGCTTGAGCTAATCTCAGCTGTCACACCTATAGAAATCCAAGAGGCAAACTCATTACAGCATCATTCATTTCAGAATGAAGTAGAATGTTCTTTAATTGCTGATTATCACTCTTTAACATTTCTTTTTCAGTCTCAAAGAGCAAAATCCACAATAGAAGCTGTGTCTTTTGGAGATGAAAGGTGAGATTTGTGATGAAATCCTGTCCCCTTTCATGTGGATTTGCAAGACTGCTGCAGTCCAACACTTCTTACACAATGCTTCGGAGAGCAGTGTGTTCTGTATTGACATGTGGGAGTGCAGTGCAGTCTGTGCAGTCCCACCTAGTGAGAACTTGTCCTTGCACCTAACTTCATTTCAACGATGTCAAAAAGCTGTTCAGGGAAATGAGAAATCCTTGCTGAAACTCAAGTTTGGTTTTCTGTGAAATGTAATTTTTCCACTGGCTTTCTGCATAACATTTTCTCATTTCAATGTTTCTTTATGACTCCCTCATTGAGAGGCTGGGCCCCAAGAGCTTTCTGCAGCAGACTGTGTATGTGGAAGGTTGTTGTCCATTTGGCATGGTTCGATAAGAAACATCTCTTCACACAATTTGATGCTAACTCATACCACTATCAGAATAACATGGCTTCCAGAAAATCCTACTGAAGGTGCAAGTGGCTGCTTTCTGCACTGGGCTACTCAGGCATATCTCTAGGGCTCCAAGCTGGCTTCAAGTGTGATGTTGGGACATCTATATCAAAGAAGACCTTCCCTGAAGATGTTCATTGCAGGTGACAACTGTCCCTAGGGACAACAGACGTGTCTGGCTGGTTAGGAAATCATCAGATCTAGCAAGAGGAAGGAATGGTAAAGCTGAGGTAGAACATGACGAAGGAAAAAAGGCATTTTGCCTGCCGCGCTCTTTGCTCTCAACCACCTCTCCTCCCATTCCAAACACTTTGATTTAGGCCTGGTTCCTGCTGACACACAATGGAAATCCTGCATCCCTTCATCTTCTCACAGTGGACTTGAATGGCAGATCTGAGGGGAGCAATGCCAGAACAGCTCTGACTTCCAAACAGCATGGGGCACCATTAATTATCAGCTCACAATTCATTCCCTCCCCACTTCTCTGGAGAGCCATGTTAGAGAAGGAGTTGTGTCTGAACTGCCTGTGGTGTCACTGGATACCTGCATCTCATGCTCATACTATTCAGATGTGCCTATTTCAAGAAACAACTAGGTTTCCATAGCAGAAATACACAGTAAGTATAAGGTCTGTGTCTAATACTGATAAATTCATTAAATTAAATTAAATTAAATTAAATTAAACTCTGCCAAGAGTGCTCAAAATATATTAGTGTTCTAATATATGCTTATGCAAAACAACACTGGAAGGTTTATCACTAAATATTGTAACAGCTGATCTTTACTGATGCCTTTCATGTTAGGATGCTGTTTCTTTTCACAAGCTAACTGCAGTTCTTCCCTAGACACAGAAGCATAAATTTATGCCACTGATTTTTCATCTTGCCCCATACTAAAACAGTACAATAATAACTTAGATTTTGCTGAGGTGTCAGAGTACCTCTGACAGAACCTCTGCTAGCCTCAGAGGAGAAAGGACCTGGTGAGTTGGAAGAAGAATCTGGTTAGGCCAACAGTAACAGATGAGAAGCCTAGGTCTTTCATTTTTAAAAAAAAAAAAAAAAAAAAAGAAAAAAAGTCAGAGAAAGAAAGCATATAATTTTTTATTAAAAAATATCCCTGCTTTTTGTGTCTTTCTGGAGCAGGTCCTTTTCTCCAGTACTGGTTTCAGCTGTGGAATTTTCAGCTGTCTGGGCTCAGCAAGCTGTGCAAACCTTTCCAGTCTGTTGGACATCCTTCTAGCTGATATTTTTGAGACCTGTGTGCCTTCTCCCTGCTATTCTGAGCAATCAGCTGCAGGCCCCTATGTTCAGAACTCTTTCTTGCACCTCTCTTCTCCCTTCACTCTGGAAGTTACCTCTCATCTTCCTGTCCTGTTTAACTCTATCAGGTAAGGTCCAGTCTTCCCCTCAGAAGACTTCACCTGATCCACAATGAAGCAGGCAGGACAAGGCTTTCCCATCTCATCCTCAGTCACAGCTTTATAACAAAATACAACTCCATTGATTGCAGGGTTGAAGAGAGCTAATCAAAACCTGTTGTTAAGCTGAGGATATCAGCTTTTCAAAGGGCACCCCAATATTTCATCAGTTTCAAGGTTTTGGCAATACATTACAATCACATACAACCTGTAGCCTCCAGAAATCAAACACAAAAGTGGGCATTACAATCAGACTTTTTAAGTAAAACCTTTAGGCTATTCGCTCCCTATGAGATCTTTCAAAAATACCTAACTGAAACATCATCTGTTGTTCTTTCTTCATCGTATCTTATCTTATCATACCTTAGGCAGGAACTTGCCACTTGAGAGCGTTATTTGATTTTCACTGCAGGAAACAAGAAGCCGAGGATTCAGTGTAAGACATTAACCACAGAATGGTTTGAATAAATAACAAGACAAAAGCATAAAGTAGTCTTCTGTTCTACACAGAGGAATGATCAGCTTCCATTATGACCAGAGACACTGGAGTTAAATTTTACACATCCCTGTTGCTTTACTCTGGATCCCACTTCCTCTGAAGGTGGATAGTCCAGGAGTTCTCCACAGATCAACTAATGTTTCATTCTTTTCTGTGAAGTGAGTAAAACACAGGTTTTGGTCACTGGCTCTTGGCAAAATAATGGTCATCTGTTCAGAAAATCAAGTGATTTCCAGGTGAGGTGGGAATAGATTGAGATAAGATGTATGAGATGTTTTCTTGAGAAATCCATACTACATAGTGCAAAATACCCTTTCCCCAAACTTCCTGTACAATTCCTTTGTGTCCCAAGCACTTACAGATCTAAAGCCTCTCTATGTAAGTAAAACAAATACTCTCAAGATTTGAAAGTTTGAAATCATTCTTTCCATTCTGGATAAAGAAATATCTTTAATTTCAGTACACAGTATCCAAAAAAAAAAAAAAAAAAACCAACTTAATCCAGATGCTGAAGCTGGAACACGTAAATATTTCTTCTTGTTGTCAAAATAGATTATTGTTACATGGATTTAGGAAATGGATTTAACACCACAGGATTACTAAAATAATAAATAATCTTTGGAATGAGAGTGCTAGGATATGACAAGTTTTTAGCTAAAGGAGTCAAATTATCATCATGCAACAAAATATGTTGCCTCGTAATGCTGAATTGCTCACAAAACACAAAGATAAGCACCCAACTATCTTGTTAAAATTCAAATATGTTCAGTATTTTTTACTCCTTAGTGTTAGTTTTTACACTAATCTTGAAGAAAATTCCTGATGGGATTTGCAGCTTGCAAATGCTGTTCTCAGCTATGCTGTTAATATTTATAAAACAAGCCAAGAGGGATCTTTGTGCCTGTGGATCCTTAAGGAACAGACTGATAAGGAATGTGTAGCCTCATACTGAAGATCCCTGGGTAAAATAAGACCTCTCAGGAATGCTGGCATGAGACAAGGAGAAATGCCGGAACACTAATTCTCTGGTGCAAAGCTTCTCATTCTGACACTTCTGCTAAGATCTGGCTGGGCACTGGATCCCGGAGATGGTAAGGACACTTTTCACATAAAAAGTTCTTTTTATTCTACTGAAATGTTGGCATTGTGTTGAATTAAATGGATTATGACGAGTGTTTGCTCTGTTCCTGGCATAGCATATCTAGTCTGAGTTTGTGGTTTATCTGGGTAAGACACATCCTTCAGGGATTTGAGCTATCATTCCAGATGAACAACGCTAAAAAGGATGGAGCGGGAGAGGAGTTGGGGATTATTTCTAGGGAAAAGCCAGTGATGAGCCTAACAAATGAAAGACCAACTAACCTGGTAATATTAAGGTACATTGGGCCGGTTACTGGTTTGGCTATTGCAAAAACAAAACACAAGGGAGCTAACCTTTGTGTCTGTTGCTGTTCAGAACCTCCTTGTATCTCAGGCTGTCTATGAATGGACTGAGATGGCCTTGCTATCTTCTGATCCTGTTCCTTTGTTGGGAGACTATTTTCTGCAATTCTTGATATGGTTATTATTTGACCTCACAACAGGGAAAAAAAAAAGTGACTTCTAGTTGAAAAGTTTCAACAGTAAATTTTAAACCCAGGAATGTCTTTACTTTGCTCTGATGACACCTAAGTAGTTGCGCACTGAGAAAAAGTAACAGTTTTGCAAAGAAAAGTGATAAGGGAGGGCAAAATCAGCTAGAGATTAGACACAATTAACACACAGTTCTTTTAGTTTTAAAGAGGAACAGCTCTTGAGTGTGCATGAGATTTCTATGGTTACTCAAATTCCTCCTATCTCCACAGCAAATGTCAGAGAAAGATATGTGAGCAGTAGGTCCTGGCCGAGGAGATGACATTCAGGGTGCCCTTTCCATTACATGCCAAAGCAGCCAAAGAGCTTCAGTTACAGCAGAACAGGTGAGTGGGGTGGAAAGCTCTGACGTCAATGGAAGGGGAAGGAAAAGGCAAAAGGAGTTGGAGAATGGCATGAAAGGAGAAGAAATGAGGACAGCAGTATAAACTAAAAATACCAGACACTTGATTATTTGGCTCGTTTCTCTGTTGACAGTACACCTGTGAGAGAAGCAGGGAGAGGCTACACTATAGAGATATATTTGTTTAAATTTTCACAACTAGCTGTTTGTTGCTATAGGTGGATGCTACAATTATATCCAAAATTTTTACCTCCTTTCTTCATAAAACAAGAAAGATTTTAGAACATTGAAACTATTTGAATTACACAAGGCATTCCCAAGTGCAGAGAGTTTGCAGTATTGATACCATGTGAGATGTTTTCTGTTGGTAATTCTTATATTCATTATTTACATTGAAAAAAGAGGATTCTTAAAACTTGCTTTCAGTTTGGAGAATAATAGGATAACACCTCTCACTGGAGGACAAGATACATTGGTGTTCATGTAAAATTAGCCTATTTTAATACTTGCCTAACCAGCTAAATGTGCTGACCACTTCATTTGGTCACTGCCATGCCAGGCAGCACAGATCAGTCTCTTCAGCTACCTGGAAAATCCCTCCAGTTGGCCATACATTCCTGAAGCAGGGGGCCTTGTAAGCTCTCAGAGCAGAGCCATTCCATGACCCCACACTGCTGTCTGACTTACACGTTAGCTAAGCATGGACTTTACCTCTTTGGGCTCTGATTCCAAACCCTTCACGTGTGCTGGACTGAATGTGTGTTATTTCTCCCAGCAGTACTGTGCTGATGTTGGGGCTGGGGCTGTGCTGTTGGCATGGTGGGGCTGGGGGGGTGCCTATTCTGTGGGACATGTTATGAGCACTGTCGTGAGACCTGAGCAGCAAAAGTTCAGGTGCTAGGTGATTTCCTCCTTGCCTGGGGTGTGGTGGGGAGCTCACAGTGTGAACTGTTGAATTTTACTTTATTGACAAAGAGTGTCTGATGGGAAATGCTTTCAACCATTTGTGCTACTACCACTGGAACACTGCTTTTGTGCTCCAGAAATCCCCTGTCAATCCCCTGCCATCCATATGGGACAGAAGCTCTATTTGAGCCCATTAACTGCATCTATTTTAAACTTTTCTCTGAGAAGTCTTTCTTTATGGCCATTATGGACCAACGTATTTTTCAGGACCTTTGCACTAGTACTGATCAGATGACAGACAGCTTAACTCTAAAAATAGTACATCAGTGCAAAGTAACCCCTGACCGCCACACATAGCAGATAACCTCAAGTCAAGAAAACTTTAGTTTCTCACTGGTGTTCTACATGTGTCCTAATAATATACTATACTGGATCCTCAAAAAAACTGCACTGTAATTCAAGCACGGGACAATATGTAGGACCAGAATAATCTATCTATAGATGGCTTTAGAAAGAGCACAACTTGACTGGGATGATTGGTTCAGACTGAAAAGTACAGCAAGCTGTAAGGATCCTAAAATAACCTGCACAATAAAAAGTCCTATAAGAGTGATGTGAGTTTAAAATCCTAAAGAATATAATAATTTTCAAGTAAGGCAGATCATATATTTAAAGTATTTCTTATTGATGGTAAATATTTTTATGATTTTATCTTGTTCAAAATATATTTTCCAAAGTAAAGGTAATGTTTTTCTTATGCACATAATTATCAGTTCAACCCACTGAAATGTGAATTGTCACCTACTACAGAAACTTTCAAGGTCTGCAACAACATCCAAACACCAATACAGACCCAAAAATTGCCTAGAAACCTTCAAAAGTATCAAAATGTACCTTTCTTTAATGTGATATGTTACAATCTCCACTTCCTTTCCTTCTTAGTTCAACAGCCATAAACCATGCATTAGTCTATCTCATCTAATCTTCCCAAAAGTACTTTGTTTCTCTTCATGAAATTTCCTTCTCAATATTTGAGAAAATTTCTACAATTTCTCAGAGCTACTTCTAATTCGTATGCCATTTCACCCTGCCAAAGTGCTTGGATGCCCCTTGCCCACAAGCTCTCAGGCCCTTCATAAAGTCTGCAATGTAGCAACCTTACGAGGTAATCACAGCAGGCAGTCGTGATAATCACGATGTGCTTAAAATGGCAGCTCATGTGGCTGCTATATGGTGTGGTTCCCAAGTGTGGCACTGAATAACACTCCTGCTCTAAAAGCCAACAGAAATCCCAGGATTGGATGCCCAAGTGCTCTTTACCAACCATTGTGTATTTCATCCTAGAGATTCTTGGCCCTGGAGACCCAGGTCTCTGGCAGGCTCAGGCTGGGACAGCCTGCTACCGGCTCAGCAGCTGTATCGTGAAGGAAATGTCACATTCTGGCCACAGACTCCTCCTTAGAGAGGGAATCCACAGAGCAAAGTGCATGAAGCGCAGCTCACCTAAATAAGGCAAGTATCTGTTCTTGGCCTTCCAAAGTCCTCTCCTCCAGCAGTCATGGCTAATTCATTGCCACAGACCAGGGCAGAAGTAGAGAAAAGACTTCACCCCTGTCAGCAAGAGGAAGAAGAAGATTTTAGGGCACTGCAGCTGGAGGGCTCTTCTGTGCCTGCAGCCTCGGCTGCACAGAGACTCCCAGACTGGACTGTCCCCTTTGGCACACGGACAATGTCTTTGGGGGTGGGTGTCACCCAGCCCCTGCCTCACCTCAGGTCCACACATGCTGCCATGGTGCAGGCAGCTTTAATTGCAGGGGGGGTCTTTGAAGATATCTTCATTAATGCTTCATGTCAAACAGGAAAATGCTATTGAAGCAAATCTCCCTGTTGTCCAATACTTTGGTTTGCAGGACAGGTGTGCACCAGGGCCACATCTAATGTGCTCCCCCCTCAGACTGGCACTCAGCTCTTGGGACTCCCACCCTTTCCCCCTGATACCCATTTAGTCTAGGTCTGCCAGGTCCTCAACACTTGCTGTTCTGACCCACTGATCTGTCATGCCGCTCTACTCACTGAGGAAGGGACAGCCTGTCTTTCAAGCGTGTGTTAGTGACCGACTCTGATTCTCACATCAGTCCTGTCTCCCAGGGAACTTGTCCTGCTGACATGTCTCAGAGGGAAAGGGGATTGCTCTCGCCCCAGCCTCGGGCTTCCTCTGCAAAAGGAAACCTCAGGACAGAAGAGCCAGGCGAGAGAGATGAGGGGCAGGATTTCTTCTTCCTACATAGCCCTGCTTTTATGTTTGAATAGTGAAGGTCTAGATGGACTTTGCTTGCATTCGCAGTACCGTTTTCACATTCACTTCACAGGGAAGAATATTGTGATTGCTTGTGTGTTTTGAGAAAGCATAAAAGTAGACTGTGGGAATGACCTTAGGCTGCAAAGGACTTTCTCTGTCACCCTTGCTAGCCTAAGAGACTAGGAGATCCTCATCTGTGGAGGCTGGATCTCATGGTCATCCTAAGATGAGTGAGGGTGATCCAGAGTCCTGGGACTCTCTTGGAACCCGCATCTGGTCCAGACAGATCACAGCTGTCAAAAGAGATGCTGCAGTTGCTCTTCTTAGGCTGCTCTACCGGGTGTGTGGTGGAGTTGGTAGGATCACTGATGCTGCATGTTGGTCTTTTGATAGTCACACATTTCCAAGTATCTACGTGGTGCCCTTTCTGGGTAGAGTTCCCAGTGCAACTGAGGTTCTGCACACTGACCAGTGGCTGCTTCTGTCAGCTCAAGGTCTTTTCTTTCAGCATTGCTGACCCCAACATTTCCAGGCCTTCTTCGGCCCATTCCACCTGTCTTGATTCTGTCCCAGCGGTGCACACATGAAACTGGCTGATCCACCTGGTTGGATTTTAACCTTTCTGGTGTGATTCGATCATAACACGTGGGCCAGGAAGTTTCAGCAGCTTTAAAAGCGCCCATTTTTAAGTGAGACCTAGTTGCTGCCACCCAGAGCAGGGTCCACCTTGATGGCTCCATGCTGCCACCCCCTGGCAGTGGGTGCCTGGAGCAGCGCGCCCGGGCGGCTGCTGCCTGGCTGAGCTCCCTGGGACTGACAGGAGCCTGATGGAGCCCTGTGACTGACAGCCCAGCTCCCGACCCCCGGTAATAATGCCATCGCCTTTCTGCCAAGCATCCCTTAAAGAACTTCTCCGTCCCTTTAGTGTCAGGTGACAAGACCCAAGCTGAGAATAAAGCTGATGGGGCCTGCGTCCTCCGAACCACAGCCCAAATGGTGAGGCAAAAAGCAGAGTCACCATCCCAGCTGATGCCTCTGGGCCTTGGTTTCCTCTGCCTGATGGCCTGTGGTGACCGTACCAGGCAGTGATGCCGGCGTTACTGAACTCTCCAATGGGCAAGTGGAGCCAGGCTGCAGGCAGAGCTGGGCCTCCATAACTATCACAGGCTAGCCACCAGCCCGGCCCGGGGTTCCCCTGCAGTGCTGATAGTCCAGTGGCCCTTGAGGGATCTCTGGTGCGCAGCCCGCCTACCTTCTCTCAGTGAGTGCTGTGAAAGCATAGCCTGGGCAAAGGGCCATGGCCTTCTGCAATGCTGCTGGACCTTGGAGCAAGCCCTGCCTCTGCCTGCATCCTCACCCAGACAGGACTCAAAGGGAGGCAGCTGTAAAATCCTGCACTTTCAGAGCTACAGCCCAGCTCGCCGTTTTCATTTGTTGGTTTACAAGATAAGTGATGCCCCCACCCACCCCAAACTGAGCCCCAGCTGACCGCTGGAAGTACCTGGGCAGCTGCTGTGTTCCCCTGGGACAGCACGTCCCAGGAGGGCATGGCGAGCACCCAGGCACTGGGCTGGCACAGCGTCATCGCACGCACTTCAGAGGGGCCGCTCTTGATTTATACTCTTTCCAGGGAGAACACACTCGGGCCTGACTCTGATTTTTAACATTTCAGCTGAGAAAGGAGCTGTGCCGCAGCAAGTCTCTCTGGGGTAAGAATAGCATCTGCCGTCTTAGGACACAACACAGTTGTCCAGCTCCTGCATGGCAGCACGTTGCGCTGAGATATAGAAGGCAACCTACCCGCTGAGGAATGTCTTCGAGTGCTATTAGTGGAAGCGTATCATCTACACAAACAGGCATGACCCTGCGCAGGAGCCTTGCAAGAGCGAGGCTATTTTGAGCTTTTGACACTGAGGACGAAGGGAGACAAGTGACAGGCTGATCCTCCTGGCATGGGCAACCTCCAGAGTTCTCTGTGGCCTTGTCTCCTCCTCTTGACTCCTGTGAAGGCTGATGGGTGATTTGCTGGGACCGCAGAGCCCAGGAGGCAGGGGCCAGGAGGGAGCTGTGAGTTTGCTGGGGACGTGAGGCCAGGCCTCAGTCCCATCAGCACTGCCCAGCCCTGCTCATGGCAAGTGCTGCCTGAGGGTGTGCACCTGTCCCTGAGCTTAGGGCATGCGGCTGCCTGCTTTATTTTCAACTATATCCATGCCAGCTAGAGCGATACCAGAGGGTATGTAACTGCGTGCAAGTGAAACACACAGGAGACTAGAGGAAGAAACAATCGGCTGCAAAACAGTCTAAAGAAGGCTACAGCAGGTCACAACAGACACACTTATACGCATGAGCTGCTTCTTCAGTGACTTGCCTGTCCTTTCCCACTGATGCCCTTTGTGACAGTTCTTTAGTACAGTCAGCAAAGAAACTATCTCCAGGTGTCACACTTACCAGTGTGGCCAGAGCCATCAGCCTGCTCGCTCCTCTTCACGCCTGTCTTCTTCTCTCTCTTCCCTATGCCTGGCTTTGCTGGCTGCATCCCTTCATTCTGGTGACACATCCTCAAGCTTCCACGGTGGAGGCAATATGAGGCAAAGGATGGTGCAGGGTCTGTAAAGGAGGATATCAGGGAACATCAGGAGTTCGTGCTTGTACAAGCCATTACAGCTATCAGGCATACTCATGGATGTTGTGTGTTACCTAGACTCTACCCAGCCCCACCTGAAGCCTTGGGGATGCCTGCAGGTGTGGCCTGAGACTCTCAAGCCACCCAAGAGGAGCAGTCAGCTCAGAGGTGGCTTTGGGCAGGCAAGGCTCACCACAAGAGACCCTGGCTGTGGTGGCAGACCAATGCACGCTGTCAGGCAAGGAGAAAGACTGCAGGGGATGAGGCTGGATGAACAAGGTCGGGAGTCTGCCTGGCAGGCATGGGGAAAAGTTGTGCAACACCAGCCCCAGTCCCATCCTTGCCGCCCTGCTAGGCTCAGTGCCCCATGGAGGACCCGCCTCTGCTTTTGAGTACTGGCGCTTGTACAGTGGCAGAGCTGGAAGCAGCTGTGGACTGTCCCAAGCTTTCAACATCAAAACGTGCCCTGGCCTCTGCTCCTGAGTCTACTTCTTGTTTCTTTTTAGTGCCAGCTGCACTTCACTCCTCAGTTGCTGCTGATGTGATTCTCATTCACTCCACCTTGGTCTGCATCAAGGGCTCCTGCAGCCTGCAGTTAGCTGGGGTGACTGGCTGTGAACACTGCAGACAGGGGCAGAGCTGCAACAGTGGGTGCAACTCTGTAAGTTGATATTGACAGAAGGATTTCCAGATTAACTTATTAGCCCTCAGTTACCACTAACCTGTTCTTGATTCATGGTATACACAGCCCTGCAGTCCTTGAGGTTTCTGAGAAAATCCTCCAAGGCTGTGTGGTCTCCCTGAAAAGAAGGCACAGAAGTTACTTAGAAGCCGAAAGCTGTCAGTCCTATGAGAACATCAGCTTAGGCAGACATCTGTGGGCTTGTCTTTAACATACCTTGGCACTGTCCGTCTGTCTTTCACCCAAACTAGAGGTAAAGAGTAATGCATCAGAATAATCCAGCTGGGACGGCTGATAGAGCACATGAGACTTCACGGATGTACGTGACCACTGTGCCTGTGCTGTTCAGATCAGGGTCTGAATGAAGGAAAAAGTGTTTGGCAATTTCTCCCTTCCCTTCTTCCCTCATCCCCTTCCCTCCTCTCCAAAACTATATGGTCTGTTTAGCCTGTAGGTAGGCCAAAAGTGAAGTACAGGTATGTGGGGAAGGAATGGAGGGGTACATCCATCAGTTTTCTTCCATCCTCTTGCCTGAGGCAATGCCACGTGGAACCTGTTGTGTGAGAGGTGACAAGGCTGACCTTTGAGGTGAGTTGGTGCCATGCAGTGTGTGAGAAATGGGCCCTGAGGGGCCCCAGACAGGGCTCCATGTTTTCTCCACTGCAGAGAGACTAGGAGCAGGTGGTGGCAGCAGCTGAGGGAATCTAGGGGAAGAAAGATGGCACAACTTAAGGGCACTATCAATGTGTCGTAACGGTGCTCTGTGTGCCAAAAATCGTCTCTGCCAAGGAACTGCCGGTCCTTCACGGTGCAGTGTAGCTGTGACTTCTGGCAACTTACTCAGAGACTGATGTTTAGGGTTTGTGACTGCCAGGATCACAGACAAAAGCAGGGGAAGGAAAAAAGGAAAGGGATCGCCCTCTCTTGCTTCTCACATGGGAAGCAAGCTGTGCTGAAAGGACAATGAGAGAAGCATTAAAAGAATGTGAGGGCAGGAGCAGGGCAAGGAGCTGCTGGAGACGGAAGTGAGCACCGGCTGGACTATCAGTAGCCTCCACAGGAATGGCCAGCCTCCAAGTTGGCGGGTCCTCAATCCAGGGTTTGCATAAGCTTCTCCCTTCCCCCAGCTAGGAAAAGTAAGAAAACTTGTTCTGCAACAAATTATCCCAAGCTTGATTAGAAAAAAACCAAAGAAGGCACTGCTCATAGTGTGTATGCAGAGGAATCTACGGTCTTTATTCTCTAGACATTGAGGTGGGTACAAAGACTCATTACAGAAGAAAGCGACTGACAGGTTCACATTTTGTGCATCCTTCACGTCACTTTGTTGCATCATGACATCATCACTCCTCCTCTTCTATCTTCCTATGAAACTCCCGGCTCTTTGCTCGGAGCTTGTTGACCTGTGACTCTGCAATGTCAGCCCGCTCCTCGGCTTCCTCCAGCTCGTGCTGGATCTTGCGGAATTTGGAGAGGTTGACATTGGACAGTTCCTCCTGTGAGGGGAGAGGGAGTCGGTGGTGAGGAGCCCAGGCCAGGGGTTTCACTCTCCCTGCACCGTGGTAATGACAGGTGAGGCTCAAACCTCCATCCCCCAGCAACCTCTCCTTACACATAAGCCTCACACAGACCTCCGCATCCTCTCCTTTTTAGAAGATTCATTGTAGACAGAGCACAACAGGGTTTGAACATAACTGTGCTCTGGAATGTGGAAAGGAAACAAACTGGGCAGCTGGAAATCAGATTTTGTTAGCTCTGGAATTAAATGTTCAACTGCATCTGCAGATCCTGAGATGGGGTTAGGAATTTGTACGGGACCCAGTGAGTCCATGAGATCTCCTCCGTGTCCCTCTCACAAATCTCCTTATCCGAGTCCAAAAGCCCTTGTCTGTACTGGACTGTTTGCAGGAGCAGAGAAGCCATGCACAGACATTCAGGGGCTGCAGGACTTCCCTCGGTTCATCCCTGATTGCTGCATGCCCAGAAAAAGGCAAAGGCTCCTTGCACAATTCTAAATGCATTGCACAATGTGGCTTGAGAGGGTACTTCCAACACCTTCTCCATCCACTGAAATTTCCCTGGCCGCATACAAAATGTGGAGTTCCCTGTAGGAGATGAGCATATGCTCAATCAGAAGGATTTCTTACGCAACATTTCCTGTGTTCCTAGGCACAGAATTCTGGAGATTTGGCAGGCCATTTGCTTCCACATAACTACCAAGCTTCTCCCGATTGCAAGGGTCACAGGCATCTTTCATAAAGATAGTTACATGAATTTCACAATTCTGAAAATGTGTTCTTTTCAGAACTTCTTAATATATTGTACTATCAGTACTGTTAATAACAACTCCTTCTTGCAGACTGCTTTCTTGTCCTAATGCAAAAAAAATGTTCCGTGCACTTGCCCTCCTCATTAGCCTTCTTATTCCCTCACTGATTGCATTCTCAAAGGCTAGGCTAATTTATAAGCATTTCGGAGAACTTTAAGCCCTCCGTTATTGTCCACTGGAACTTTCCAAGTTTCCTGTAGTCATTTCCTCAATGACCACGCTACCCACTCGGAAAGTGTTTCTTGCCAAGCACTCAGAGTGATACTTACAGCCTCTTCGGATTGTCTCTTGTAGGATTTCACCTTCATTTGCAGCTTGTCCACCAGATCCTGCAGCCTGAGAATATTCTTCCGGTCTTCCTCAGACTAAAGCAGTTGGCAAACAGGAGAATTAATTGGTTTCCCCACCATGCGAGTTAGCAATTCCCCTTGACAACCAAGTGCAAAACTGTTTACTTCTTGTGAGAGGGCGTATCAGCCCAAGGAGGCCTCCTGCCTTACCTGGTAGGTCAGCTCCTTCACTCTCCTCTCGTACTTGCGCATGCCCTTCACGGCTTCACTGCTGCGCTTCTGCTCGGCATCAACCTCCCCTTCCAGCTCCCGCACCTGCAATGAGAAGCCCGGCTTTGGAGCTTCCCTGGTGGTTACTTACGTGACACGTTCACTCACACACAACTAAAAGCCCTACGCACTCTGGCCTCCAGCTTCTGGATTTGCTTCTTGCCTCCCTTCAGTGCCAACTGCTCGGCCTCATCCAGACGGTGCTGCAGGTCCTTCACCGTCTGGTCCAGGTTCTTCTTCATCCTCTCCAGGTGGGCACTGGTGTCCTGCTCCTTCTTCAGCTCTTCTGCCATCATGGCTGCCTGATGAGAGCAAAGGGTGAAAGCCATTTTGGGGCTGGAGACATTCTGGGGAGAAGGCAGTAATCTTAAGCAGTGAAAGGAACCCCCAGCTCACATCTGTGATGGCCTTCTTGGCCTTCTCTTCAGCATTGCGGGCTTCCTGGATCGTATCCTCCATTTCACCCTGAATTTGGGCGATGTCTGTTTCCAGCTTCTTCTTCGTGTTGATCAAGCTGGTGTTCTGTGCAAAGAGAGATAGCAAGACTTGTATTCTGAGGCCTGCAAAACCAAACCTACAGCTTGAGCCAAGGCTTTACTCTCCAAGCTTGCAATTCAAACTCTGGGATTCTTTTTAAAATGGTTGTTTACAAAATGTCAGTGGTGGGCTCAGGTGATGGGCTGCAAAGTGTGCCTTCCCTTGTGGGCAGCAGTAGACAGTCCTCTCTAGCCCACTCTCCTGCTCTATCCTGTGGTATATAGCAGCCCTCTGTGGCTGCCAAGTGTCAACACAACTGCTTTTGCACCACGCCCTGACCTGGGTATGGAGGAGCTGCACACGTTCAGTGGCATCCAGGAGCTCCTGCTCAGCCACTTTCCTCGACCGCTCCGTCTGCTCCAGGGCTGCCCGTAGCTCCTCAATTTCAGCCTGCAGCAGGTTTGCTCTGCGCTCCACCATGGCCACCTGCTCCTTCAGGTCCTCCTGTGTCCTGAGAGCATCGTCCAAGTGTATCTGGGTATCCTGTAAAAGAGACAAGAGATATTGCAAGGTGCTATGACAGCGTGCGCTTGGGTGCCAAAAACGTTAGTGATGTCACTTCTCTTTCTGTAGCTTTGCTGAACGGACCTTGAGCACTGCCTGCGTGTTTCTCAGGTTCTTTTGTGCCTCTGCAGCCACGCGGTTGGCATGGCTCAGCTGGATCTCCATTTCATTCAGGTCTCCCTCCATCTTCTTCTTCAGCCGCAGGGCTTCGTTCCTGCTCCTGATCTCAGCGTCCAGGCTGCTCTGCAAGGACTCCACGATTCGGAGGTGGTTTCTCTTCAGCTGGTCAATCTCCTCATCTTTCTCTGCAATCTTCCTGTCAATCTCAGATTTCACCTGGTTGAGCTCAAGCTGGAGGCGCAGGATCTTCCCCTCTTCATGTTCTAGGGAGGCCTGGACATGTGGACACAAACATTTGTAACATCGATAAAGCTACTGCTTGCTTTCTAGCTGATTACATAGTATTTCAGGAAATCTCAGCTGGCTGCGCTCCCCAGCCAGAACGGAGTGGGACCAAGGATTTTTCCACCATATTTCCCCATTGCTCGTATTTTTAGTGCAGACACCAGTGATTGTAGGCGTGTACCTCAGCTTCCTCTAGAGCAGCCTGGATTTCAGATTTCTCCTGCTCAATCTGCTTCTTGACCTTCTCCAGCTCATGAATCACCTTTCCTCCCTCTGCAATCTGCTCCGTGAGGTCGGAAATCTCCTCTGCAAGGAAGGGTGAAAAGTGGCATGGTCAGGCACAGATCTGAAGGGGAAGGGCCCTGCCACACCACGGTGACAAGTATCTTTGCAGACCTGCAGGCGGTAGTGGTGGACAGGGAGAAAGCCCTGCCAGGAGCAGAGGGCCAGGGACTTACGCTGCAAGTTCTTGTTCTCACGCTTCAGCGTTTCCAGGTGGTCCAAGGACTCCTCATAGGCATTCTTCATCTTAAACAGCTCCGTGCTGAGAGAGCGAGACTCCTTCTGGGAGGCTTCCAGCTCAGCCTGCGTTTCCTCATACTTCTGCTTCCATTCTGCCAGGATCTGAAGAGAAACGGGGCGTCAGTATGGAGGTGGCAATCAGGAGGACATGCTCTGCCCAGGAGCCCCGGTGCTGGAGCCCAAAAGACCTTGTCAAAGTTCTTCTGCTTCTTATCCAGAGCTGCACAGGCAGCATTAGATCGCTCCACGTCAATCATCAGGTCCTCCACTTCATTCTGCAGCCTCTGCTTTGTCTTTTCCAGGGAGGCACATTTGGCATTCACAGCCTCAACGTGTTCCTCTGCATCCTGCAGGCGCTGTGCCAGCTTCTTCCTGGGAGGAGATAAGCAAACCTCACATTAGGACACATTTCCGATGTGTTTTTTATAAGAGCATGCTTAAGCATTTTGCAGTCTGCAGACACAAACACTGAAGGGCTTCATTAATGCTGTTATTAGCCTTTGTCATTATTAAAACCACTAAACCTTCTATTTGATAAAGATCGTCACTTTCTGTTACTTTTCCCCAAAGCAAATCCCGAACTTATTCCTCAGAATATCTTGGTGTCTCTCTTCCAATATTGCCTTTGAATTTTCAGGCCCCCTTGGTTTCTTCACATCCTATTATCACGTACTTGGCCTCCTCCAGCTCCTCCGTGCGCTGAATAGCATCCGTCTCGTATTTGGTTCTCCACTGGGCCACTTCGCTGTTGGCCTTGGACAGGGCGCGCTGCAGCTCCCCCTTGGCTTCCTGCTCCTCCTCATATTGTTCCCGGAGCAAGTCACAGTCGTGCCGAGCTGACTGCAAGGCGTGGGCCAGGGCACTCTTGGCCTGGGGAGGAAATAGGATTGGGACAATGACTTGCCTGTGAGACAATAGAATGTTAATTTAGGGAATGTTGTTGAAAATTCTTTCAATTTGACATTTAAAGTCAACCTAAGGAAGAAAGTACATTTATTCCATGTTCCAAGTTCTGAGAAACTTCCTATCATTTCATTCATGAGAATCTAGAATGTTACATTTTTTAAATGACAGCTATAAATCTGGGAATTGTTGAATCCTTTTAAATATATTCTAAAATTTCAGCTTTCATTATGAAAAAAAAATAAGAAACACATTTTTAATAGATATAACTCAACCTTTTTTTACATACCATCATTAATTCAAATAAAGACCAGGTAGGAAATGATGCCCTCCTCAATTTTTCTTCCCACGCTAGAGAGGAAGGTGGCAAAATTGTGTATCTAGTTTGAGAGCTCCCAAATTAAAATGACATGGCTAATGTATTCTGATACTATGTGAGAGTAGGAAATATCATGAAAGAAAGCGGAATCTGAATACAAAGTCAAACCCCCTACAGAAAGTAGCTTTACCTTTATTTCTTCCTCTAAATGTCTCTTTAGTTCCTCAATCTGCTGAGTAAATGCCTGTTTACCTCTGGATAGCTGAGATATCAGAGCATCTTTTTCTTCCACCTGGCGTGAATATTCACCTAAGAAATTTTACAGATAGACTGTAATTTAAAAAGCAAAATTAAACTAATGTGTCATTAAAACACTGTATATCAGTTTATAGATTATAGACCAAATTGAGTAAAACTTCACTCTTTTTATTGTCATCATCACTTACAGGTTCTCTCATTTCAGAGGGGAGTGGAGGTGTGTTACCTGCTTCTGTCTGCAGACGAGCTCTTTGAGTGTTGAGGTCATTGATCATGCGCTGATTCTGCTCCTCCTTAGTTTTAATCTCACTCAGCTGATCTTCCAGAGTGCGGCACATCTTCTCCAGATTTGCCTACAGAGCCAATACAAGCAAGGAAAGGAAATGAACACCTGGACTCTGCCTTATTCTCACAGCACAGACTTTGTGATGAAAATGTGGCTGGCAGATGTAGCCTATGTGCCATATTTTGGCCCTGTGGGCATGGTCCACTGCAATCCCGTACCTTGGCTTTGGAGACAGACTCCATGTTACTGGCCAAGTCATCAATCTCCATCTTCAGCTCACTCTTCTCCTTCTCCAGCTTCTGCTTCACTCGTTGCAGGTTGTCGATCTGCTCCCCAAGCTCAGCTGTGCTGTCCGCGTGCTTCTTCCGCAGGGTGGCAGCCGTGGCTTCGTGCTGCAGCGTGGCCTCTTCGAGGTCACGCCGCATCTTCTGAAATTCTGCCTCACGCTTCTTGTTCATCTCGATCTGAGCTGCTGTAGCCCCTCCTGCTTCTTCCAGGCGCTCGCTGATCTCCTCTAGCTCCCTCGAGAGGTCAGCCCGATGCTTCTCTGCTTTTGCCCGAGAGGTTCGCTCTGCCTCAATCTCCTCCTCCAGTTCCTCAATACGAGCCTGGGGAACATTAGAGATCCTTCACATCCATGCCCTCCTCCTTCCTGACCTGACACTGGCTGAGAGAGGGCAAGGGACAGAGGCTTGCCTGCAGCTCCTTGATCTTCTTCTGTAATTGCATGCCCAGAAGTTGCTCATCCTCGATTTTGCTCTGGATCTGGCTGATTTCAAAGTCTTTCCTTTGGGCAAAGCAAACCGTGTCAGAGCTCAAAGAGAAAAGACAAGTGCACCAGCCCAGCACTCAGGGGCCCCACCGCCACACTTACTTCTTCAGTTTCTCATCCAGCTGCTGCTTATCATTTTCCAAGTCCATTATGGTGTCATGGGCCAGCTTCAGGTCTCCTTCAAGTTTCCTCTTAGCTCTCTCAAGGTCCATGCGCAGTTTCTTCTCTTGCTCCAAGGACCCTTCCAGCTAAAAAGAACAAGACCACCAATGCTCCACCATTCAGGTTTAACTCTATACCTGTCCTGCTCTTGCTGTGTGCCTCTGTGCTTACATCATCTACTTGCTGCTCCAGCTTGGTCTTAGCTTTGGTCAGCGTGTTGACTTTGTCCTCTTCTGCCTGCAGGTCATCCAGTGTCTGCTGATGGGCCTCTTGGAGGGCTTTCTTCTCTTTTGTCAGCTTCACAATGGTCTCATCCAGGGCTGCCATCTCCTCTGTGAGGTTTTTCACCTTTAAGAAGAACATAGCAAGTGCAGATTAAAAATTGGTTTTTAAAACTTTATACTGTATATTTGGGACAAAGCAGAAGTCTTTTCTGGAGTGAGAATGACTTCTTCTGCCTCGTACCTTGTTTTCTGTGGCATGCTTTTCCTTCTCAACCTTGGCCAGTGTTAACTCAAGGTCATCAATATCTTTCTTCAGCTCTGAGCATTCATCTTCCAGTTTCCTCTTCTTGGCTGTCAGCTCGGCATTAATTTCCTCCTCATCCTCAGCCCGTTCAGTCACCTCTTTAACTTTGGCTTCCAGCTGGATTTTGGTTTTGATGAGCTGGTCACATCTTTCCTCAGCATCAGCCAAGCTATCTGCTTCCTGGTGGGGACACACAGATTTTCTTGGTTTTCTTTTCTGAACTTTTCTATGTAAGCGTGCATTAAAATGCGGCCAGAAGTTGGTCTCTCCTTAAGCAGCTTTAATCTTGCTCTATATTTTCTTCTGGGATGCATTATACAGCTCTCAGTTGGAAACAATATTGATTCCTAAACTTTTTTTCTTTCTCCTAAAAATTTCTCACAGATATGGTAGGTGTGAAAATTTCTCATTTACCTAGTAGAGGAAGGGCTCGGAGAAATTCCTCTTCACATATACAGTATTTAATATCTTTCCTTTTGTAACTGAATCCTTATTAACCTATGTTGGGAGTAAAGGGTCTGGTAATCTCAACTATAATCTAATAGAAAAAGGATTAGTCTCTCTCTAAATGTATTATGACTGCTGCTTGTGTAATTGGGGTGTTAGCCTTGTAAATCAGCTACCTGTGTGTCATCCTTCCATACTGTATCTGGAGTGGCATATGCTGGTTTCAGCTGATTACCACATCATCTTACCCTTTGGTAGGATTTTGGTATAATGAATTTCCTTTGTCCCAAATGAACTTGAAAGCCAAATATCTTATAAGTCCAGTAGGATATTTATTTTACTCCATATAGCAGGGAAAACAGGCAACACACGGATCCCATTTGCTATGGGAATGTTCAAATAACTGGATAATTAAGTACCGTGGTAATTTAAGTAATTGAATGAGTAATTTAATGAGTAGATTAAGATGACTTTGTAAGGTGACTTTTAGAATATGAAATTTTTTTGTGTCTATTTTTAAGCAATATTTTATTTTGTGAACTGTTGGGTGTCTACAAGGTTCATAGCATTGGTAAAGCTTCATGATTAACATTTAAGATTAATCTGGTTATGAAGTTATCTTTACTAAAAGTATATTCCTTTCAGCATAAAGCCAACAAACAGTCCATGATTGCTTCCAACTCCCCACTTCAGAGTTGAGATAATACCAGGTTTGCCACTCTTATAAGCTCCACCAAGACCCAGTCTCTCCATATTGTCATGTTATATAGTGTTTTATTCCTTAGAATTGTTGCAGTTAAGTTACTCAAGTAGAACACCCCTCCCAAGGATGGATACCCAGCTCTGTTAACACTGAAATGATTGGTTTTCCTCACCACTTTCTTTTTTTCTGATACAGTATATGGGTTGGGTCTCTGCAATCAGTTGGCATAGAACAGGGGTGCAGAGAGGGAAATGTTGTCTGAATGTTCTCTCACTGTGTTTACAGTTAATAAAACTTCCATCTGACCTGTTCTAAATTATGCCCCCCAGACTGGGAACCCCAACACATTACAGAAAGATGGCTTTTCGTGGAAAGAAATGTTCTTTTAATAAAGATAACTTCTTAGCCAGACCTCTCAAATGTAAATATTAATAATTTTACCACCACAGGATGTTGTTTATAGTGGAACTACCATAGAAAATCCAGATTAGAGATGTAAAAACCTACAATGTTAAAAAAACCCCAAAACTTCTGCTTCATTATAAATTTTGGTTTTGACCTTGATTCATACCAGTTAAACCTAAAGCATACAGAGTTCTTTTGTGTAATTAACAACTGAGGGAAGAAACCCCACCACCAGATGGTGTGACTTTTCCTCAGAAACAGGAACTCTGTGTCTATATATTCTTAGACTAAGGAGAAATTTGAAGCTGTATTTCCCAGTTACTGAGTGAATGATTAACCACTAGTTATTAAGCAAAGGGTGGATGGATTTTCCGGTACCTGAGTTCTCAAGTACCACTTTCAACTCTGGCTTGCATTTACGGTCCAAAATTAATTAATTGTTCTACATCCTGGTGAGATGAACATACACCCTGCAGGACTGACCTGCTCAGAGGGAGTTAGGGGTTCAGGCAAAACTTTGCTCTGAGTATCTCATGTTGGCTAGCTATATCTGTTTCCTTCCTCTGAAGGCAAGAGTAATGACTCTCACTTGGAGCTCCCTGCTTCTTTGCACTGGCTGTCAGTGTGCTCACCATGTCACTGACAGACTTTTGTTTCCTCAACTTCACATACATATGATGGACAATTCACCAAATAACTGACTTTTTGTCTTCTATAGTCTGACCTTCTGCTTTGTAAAAACCAGTCTAAATGTATAGACTCTTTTTCTGAATGATAAATTAATGGTGATTACTCACAGCCTGCACTTGGAGCTGCAGGTCATTTTTCTCCTGCACCAGTTTCACCATTTTCTCCTCCAGCTCCTTCCTCTTTGCCTCAGACTTTGCAAGCTCTTCCTTGGTTTTCTCAAACTCTTCCTTCATGTTGGCCATCTCCTTCTCAGATTCTGCACTCTTCAGCAAGGGCTTGATCTTGAAGAACAGCTTCATCCAGGGCCAGTGCTTGACGTTCATGAATGCACGAATGTTGTACTGGATGCAGAAGATGGACTCCCTGAAGCATAATTAAAAAGTACATTGAATATTTTCAGTATGATGGGTGCCAACACTTTCTCCCAAGTACAGTGACTTTAACTGAAGATGAGGAACGTCTACCTCCTCTGCACCATTCTCTGGTATTCGACTCTCATCAGGAAGCCCCTGCATCTGGCCTGGGTGCGAGTGATGAGCTGTGCCAGCTTCTCATCCCTCATCTCCTCCAGGAGTCCCAGCAGCCCAGCTTTGAAGAATACCTTGAGAAAGGGAATGTTGCAGCACATCACTGTCACCTAGAACAAAGCACTGACCTGCAGTGAGTGAGCCAAGGAGGGTTTGTACCTTGGTGTGGCCAAATTTGTACTGGGTGTGGTCCACATCGATTGACCCAAGAAGCTTCTCAGAAGCCTTCTTGCTATCAATGAACTGTCCCTCTGGGATAGCACTGGCATTAAGCACCTTGTATCTGGGAAAAGAGAAAGAGGAAGATAAGGCTATTTTTGTCCCAGCCAACACACACTAGCTACTGAACCCCGTCAGCTCACATACAGCTATTTTTGACAACAGAGTCCAGCCTGAATGAACCAATATTGTTTGTAATGATGCTGACGAGTGCAGTGCTCTTACCTCTGCTTGAAGTCAGCGTAGAGAACTCTGCTGGGGAAACCTTTCCTGCAAATTCTGATGCCTTCCAGCACTCCATTACACCGCAGCTGGTGAAGTACCAGTTCATGTTCCATGGCACCTAGCAATTCAGAGCAGAAATGCATACTACAGCTTCCAGTGCAGAGGGGAACGATTGTATCAGAGCAAGTTCTCTGTCTGCTTGAGCATCTTACCAGGTGTTTTTGTTTCATTTGGGATGATGCAACGGACAAAATGGGGGTGAGTGCTCCGTAGATTGGTCATCAGCTTGTTTAAGTTCTCCTAGAGGGACCAGTCAGTAATGTGAGTTTCCTATGTCCAGTGTTAGATGAATCAAGCCCATGGTAATGACTTTACGACTTCTCAAAATTAGCTGGGTTTCAGAACACTTAGGTAAAGACACGGAAACCAAATATTTCTTCTATTTGAAGATATTGAACACCATTTTTACAGACTGAAATACTATCATGTTGATATTGATCCAGTGAAAACTAATATAGGATTTCACACTCTCACACAAAGTAATTAACTTCTGGATTTCTCATGTTCTGCCTTCTAAAGTCAATCTACTTAAGTTTAGAAAATTTGGGGTTTTTTCAAATAAGATAAATATCTCTTTGGAGAATGTTTATAAGGAGACTCTAAATTCCCCAAAATATCAACCTCAGAGAAACATAGGAATGCTAAAATTATAGTTCTAGTCTGACCCAAAGACATAAAAATATAAAGATCTGAATAATATCATCTCAAAAAAAAAAAAAAGATCTTCATGATCTTTAAAGACTGAATGCGTATTTTTGAACCCAACATATTAGCAATATTGAAATAGATCCTGGAAAACCTGATGTGGAATTTCCAAATAATTTTACCACTATTCTAACAATGCAAAATAGCCCTTTCAATTTCATATTCTTAGCTCCCTTTCTTCACATTACAAAGAAATAACAAATGCGATACTGTACTCGGAAAAGAGCTGAGACAGTCTGGAAAGAAGAACCCTTCTTCTTGCCACCCTTTTTGCCACCACCACCAGCCTCTGTAAATGGAAGAAAAGAAAAAAGTGTTGAAATATGGATGTTGCATATTGGAAACGACAGAACACAAAACAACTTTAGATGTTTACTGTTTACTGCTTTAATTCTGGGTCAGCATTGTCCCACACTGAAAATACAGTTTTCACAGAGCTGACCTGCATCTGCTCCACCGTAGGTGGCAAAGAGTAAGGCCAGTGTCTTCACTGATGATTTCTGGTACAACCCAATGACAGTTTCATTCAGGGGGTCCTTGTTCTTCTCAAGCCAGCCAGAGATGTTGTAGTCCACTGTGCCAGCATAGTGCACCAGGGAGAAGTGGGCCTCAGCCTTGCCTTTGGCAGGCTTGGGCTTCTGGAAGTTTGCAGACTTGCCCAGATGCTGGTCATAGAGCTTGTTCTTGAAAGAGGTGTCGGTTGCCTTGGGGAACATGCACTCCTCTTCCAGGATGGAGAAGATGCCCATGGGCTGGAAGACATTGCAACAGACAAGAGGTAGAAACAGATTAGAATGCAGACATCCCTTGGTTGGAAAGTTGCCAGAGACAGAAGAGAAAGTTGTTCTCATGCATTTCAAAACAATAAGTCAGAGAAAATTAACTAAGGCTCAAATTTTTCCAGTGTTGCTGCTTCATTTGAGCTTATGTAGATGCCTTTGCTGATGAAAAAATTACAAATATGACATTGTGAAATACTATCCTCTCCATAAAACTTTTTTACTCATAGGTACTTACAGAACATGAAAGACTTTTATATAACTTCATTTTATACTACAGAAATGAATAGTCTCACCAAAAGTCCTGATATCTGACTATGATCTCCAAGAACACTTCCACCCTGTTGCCACTTTCATGGGGTATATATTTGAAAAAGCCAGAATATTCTCACATGCTTCTTAAGTATGTGTCTTGGCAAATATGGAAGATCCAACATATAATAGTCTTAAACAGGAAGGATACCTTCTCAATGAGCTCAATGCAGGCAGCCAGGTCCATCCCAAAGTCAATGAAGGTCCATTCAATTCCCTCCTTCTTGTACTCCTCCTGCTCCAGCACGAACATGTGGTGGTTGAAGAACTGTTGCAGTTTCTCATTGGTGAAGTTGATACACAGCTGCTCAAAGCTGTTGAACTGCCAGACATAAGAAGAAATGCAATGTTTTCAAGGTTCAGCAATAATAGCAAGGTTTTATCTTGTGTAATCCTAATTCATCATGGGTGATATTTTAAATACAAGGCTTCTTCCTATGTAGTTTTCCTGTGTTATGTCTCTAAGATAGGCTTTGCATTTAGAAAAGAGAGGTTTCAAATTCAGTGTAATTAGGAGGTTAGTTTTCTTTTTTTTTTCAGGATTAAAAATGATGATTCAGAAAGCCCTGCAAATAAGTGTAGGAAGATACTAACTTCTATTAAAAATGTGCCTCAGAATTCCCTTTACTCTTAATTATTGTTCTATGAAAATGCTAGGAAAACTTTATTCCTTACATCAAAGATCTCAAAGCCAGCAATGTCCAGGACACCAATGAAGTACTGTCTGGGTTGTTTGGTATCCAGCTGTTGGTTGATGCGAATAACCATCCACAGGAACATCTTCTCATAGACAGCCTTTGCCAGAGCACCCACTGCATTGTTCACCTAAAGCAAGGAGAAAAGTTTGGATGTTACTATACACAGCAGAGAAGAATCAACAGGAACCATCAAAGCATGTTCCAGGTTACCACATTTTTCCTACCTGCTGCACAGTTTGACCCTTGGTCACATATTCATTTCCCACCTTGACTCGGGGATAGCACAATGCCTTGAGCAGGTCTGCTGAGTTCAGACCCATCAAGTAGGCAGCCTTGTCAGCCACTAAACACCAGAAAAGAGTGAGAGAGAAATAAATATTGGACAATTCCTAAAATGTGGTTCTTGAGAGACTATCTCAAAACTAACAGCAGTGTTTGCTGTTAGAGAGTTGCACTAAAATATCTGAGTCAAAGCTACAAAGCTAATTTCTCTGTTGTCTTCAAGATTCAGGGTCTACAACACTTTCTGAGTTTCTACAAATGTCATTCAAGAAAATTCATTGCTTTCAACCTTTTTCAGGCATGACTATGTGACTTCACACTTTCTTTCTAGTTGTATAGTAAGAGGATTCTTCACTCAGAGAGCTGGAGGCATGGATTGTACTCCCTGATATGACAGAGACTAATCAAATAGACATCTCACATCAGAATTCCCCTCAATAGGTGAGGGTGAATAGGAGCACAGTCTCCCATCCTGTTAGGGCTAAACCACTTCACTACCCCACAGTACAGCAGAGATTGAAAGGTGTATTCCAACTAAAATATGACTAATAATGTTACAGGAATTGATATCCATGCCTCCTGGCTTCCTGAGAGTGTACACCAGATCTCTTATTTATTAAGTAGTCACAGAATAAAATTACAGATGAGATATATGACTCAGATGTCACCTATCCATCGAACAATTTAGTTTACAATTTTACATATTTAAAGCCTAAAATATATCTAAGTCCTTTTGGTGACAATCCCTCTTGGAAAGCTTGCTGAATTTGCTGATACCTTCTGTGCCATCTGGCTCTGCCTGCTCTTCTCGTTGTTTTTGCTTGAACTTCAGGTTCCCGTAGTGCATGACAGCCCCTGTCAGCTTGTAGATGGCGGTCTTTTCATCAGCAGTGAAGCCCAGGATGTCAATGGCACTCTGGTAATACAATCAGCAAAGTGAAATATCTGAATGTTACGTGATGTATGACTTGTGCCTGTTGACCTGTCTTGTAAGTTACTTACATCTGTAGCCATCAGCTCCTCCTTGTCATCAATGCTGGGAACACTGATCTCACCTTGACTCACATAATGGTAATCATAAGGGTTGGTGGTAATGAGGAGCATGTCTGAAAACAATAAAAGGAGAAAAACAAGCTTACTTTCGCTTTTCAGATGACACAATAAGCTATTGCTCTGTGATCTTCCTTCAAAACAGTGATCTTACCAATTAGCTCCGGCTTCTTGTTGGACATGATCTGATAAAATATGTGGTAGCTTCTTTCTGCCTTAAGTTGGAAAGTGACTCTGGACTTCTCCAGCAGATCTGGAAAGGACGGTAGGACAGAGTTAGCACAAGAACTGGGAAGGGTTAGAAGGACTGCGATCAGGCCAGGAGAGTGTCTTACAAGTTTCAATGTCGGCAGAAGCCAGTTTGCCTGTGGCCCCAAAGTGGATTCTGATGAATTTGCCCTGTTAAGGGGAAAAAGAAGCATTTCAGCCTCGGTACATTTCATTGCCATCTCCTTATGTGAGAACACCACTAGCCCATCACTGCTGTTGTAATGAGGAGGCATTTTTGTCCAAAGCAACAACTTACAAAGCGTGAGGAGTTGTCATTCCTCACAGTCTTGGCGTTTCCAAAGGCCTCCAGCAGTGGGTTAGCGCTGATGATTTGATCCTCAAGCGTTCCCTGCAGAATTATAATTATTCAGTTACAGTGTTTAGTTGACATGGCAATTACATGTTGAGAATTCAGTCTGTTCTTCCTCACTCACCTGCATTTTGCCTGACGTCTGCTCCTCCTTCTTCTTCTCCCCACTCGCTGCAATTGTTGCAAAGTACTGGATGACACGCTTTGTGTTCACAGTCTTCCCTGCTCCGGATTCTCCGCTGTGAAACCAAAGAGAGAAGCAGAGAGCGTGTGGTCAGGCGGGAGGTCCCCCAGCACCGGGCAGCCCCACAGGGACCCGAGAAGGGGTGTACATACGTGATCAGGATCGACTGGTTCTCACGATCTGTGAAAAGACAGAGATAAGAAAGCTTTTCCTAGTGCTCATGAATAACAAAGAACTCAAAAACTAGGAGAAAGATATAAACTGAAGCTTCCAGAGAATGCAAGGACAGAAAACGTTGAAAATCCCTGGGAATCAGGGTGGGTACTTTTGATGCTCCTAGAAGTCCTTCAGGTATTATCAACTGGATCAGTAAAGATACCAGTTCAGAGCAGCTTTCGTAGTCTTAGGCTTTTCAAGATATTGTCTTCTCATCTTATTAAGTAGGTAAGTACATGTTACAAAAATATTGAGATTGGGCTTTGACAATATTTAAATTCTTTTGAAGCTAAAATTTTCCTGAGTAATCGTACGAAAATTTGGAGGCATCATGAATAACAGAAATATCTGACCAACATCTTTCAGTATTTTTCATCTTTTTTTAAAACCCCTATACATACAGAAATTATATATTACTGAAATCATACATGGACAAGGTTAATTTTTCATTTTTCTATTCTGGATCTATTTCCCAGTTTGTTACAAAAGAACAGGAAAAGAAGATCTAGAATCCTGCACATCTTTGATTTCAATGCACACATAGGGAGGGGAAAATAACAGGTGGAAGGAAGAAGAGAAAGCAGAAAAAAAAATTAAAAGCCAGTCAATTTAAATGTTAAAAGCTTTGGTTTTTTTCTTGACATTGTTTTTCTGAGGTTTACTTTTCACTATAAGGTGCAATTGATTTACAGTTGCATAGATCAGTGTAGGAGTTACACAGGTCATTAAAGGCTATATGTACTTTAGTCTAACCTGTCATCTTCTCCATCATGAATACCATTTGTATAATAATCAAGTGAAGCTTATGTACCTGTTCAATGAAGAGATAGTCTGTTTTGCTTATTAACACTGATGTTTGCAAATTTGAATTGCCTGTATACACATCATTTATAGGGTTTGGGTCATATCGTTGTACTCTCTGGCTGAGACTAATTTAGTGATTAGGATACATAAATCTATGCATATATGTAAGATCCCATTACAGTCAGTAAAGCCTACACCAGAAAACAGGTGTCTTATTTCCAGTGAAATCACTCCTTCTAGATTATTTTCATTAGGTCCAGGTCTTTATTAATTCTAGTGGGAACACAGACACTCAGCTCACACCAACCATTACAGTTAAGTGCATTAATCTTCCATTAATTTCACACACACACTATTTTAAGTGTTGCACTATATTTGCAGAGAATACCCTATATTTCCCTCTACAGATAGTTCATTGCAAAAGCAATTCAAAGGAAATCAAGCGCTCACCAGTCAGCATGAACTGATAGGCATTGTCAGAGATGGAGAAGATGTGTGGAGGGGCCTCCTGGCGCTTCTTGCCTCGGTAGGCCAACACCACCTCCGGGTTGTACACCGGCAGCCACTTGTAGGGGTTGACAGTGACGCAGAAGAGACCCGAGTAGGTCTGCGAGGAAGGGAGACAGCACGTTGGCTTCCACTTACCCTGGCAGAGCAGTTCCTCCTCGCTGCCCAGAGGAAGACTGCTGCTGGTACTTACGTAGATCATCCAGGCTGCGTAACGCTCTTTGAGGTTGTACAGCACAGCGGGTTCGTGGAGGTGGGTCATCATGGCCATGTCCTCAATTTTATCATACTTGGGAGGGTTCATGGAGAAGATTTGATCATCCTTCACGGTCAGGGTCTGCCAAAGAAACAAAAGATCCATGTATGTCAGCTAAGAGCTGAGAGTGGGAATCAAATGGTGTCCTTCAGCCTTGCTTTTCACTCACCTCTCCACCTTCAGTCTTGACAGTGACCTTCCCTGACTCCCTGCTCTGGACTGTCCCTTTCACAAAGGATTCCTTAGGATGGGTCACAAAGACCGATGACTTGGCATCAAAAGGCTTGTTCTGGGCCTCGATTCTCTCCTTTTCTGACTTTCGGAGGTAAGGGGCCGCCTCCCCAAAAACAGCCATCTCAGAGTCTGAAGAGGCCATGTCTGCACTTTATTGAAAGCACGACAGCAGAGGTGTCTAGTGGGGAAAAAAAGATTATGGATCACTGAGAAGAATAATATAATCTGTATCAGTGAGAAAACTCCTTGCTCTTTAGCTAATAAATAGCTAGCTAATCTCCCAGAATATCTCTTGGAAGTAACCACTGAAATACACTTTGATTTGAACTTAAATGTACCCTAGTCCCACTCAAGAGAGAGACTTAGTCTTCTAAAACATGTAGGCCTTGTAACAGTAAACAGAACATCTTCTGAATATTGACTACAGTAACTCACCTTGATGAATTCTGACCAGATTTGAGGTCTTCACATAAAAGAATCTACAGCCAGAGTAAATCACTCTCTGTTCCGGTCATTAATTATGAGTGATGACTCTTCAAGTGAGTACTTTCTTGTTAAAAGTATTACCTTGTGTTCTAAAGATGACAAATTACTTCAATCTTTAGATCTTCCCTATTTTCAACAGTCTAGCTTAAGCAAAAGTTGGTAGAAATATAAGACAATATACAAAAAGAACTCATGCAGCTGTTTAAAAGTCCTGTGTTAGACTGTTGTCTAGGAGTGCATTATTCAGGGTGTTACCCTTGGAGAAAGGCTTGTATCCTGGAAATTAGCCAACCCTGTAAAATAGGAACGGCAGTTGTTTCTTACTGATGCATGGAATTCCAGAGACAAATTATAGATTGCAGATTCAGACATGCATTGAAATTATATTGGAAAATTTTTTTTTCACATGGGCACTCCCTTGTGGAAATGGTTGCCAGAGGCAGGAGAAATGAAATGGGATATTGCAAGGACATTGTCTTCTTTCTTCAAGCTCACAAAGTGCATGCACTTACCTTGAAGCCTTCAGTGGAGACAGGCCAGACTTGTTGCTGGGAGATTTTATAGCGTCTCGTCCGCGGATGCTGCAGATGCTCCCCCTTTCTTCGGTCAAAACATTTCTGGCAAACCTTCTTTGGCAAAGCATTGTCTGGCAAACTAAGGGCATAATTGTCATTTGATTTGAATGATATAATTAGAACATTTTTATATCTTACTGACTATGTGAATACATCTATAAATAATTTGTCAAGAGTGTTAAGGAGAGAATCTAGACTACTCAAGGCACTTAGAGAACTTGGATGCAGGGACTTATGGTTCCTATTGCTGACTTTCTCGGTGATTTGCTGTTTGACTCATGGTAGTTTCCCTGGTATGTTTATACCACAACTTTTCAGTCATGTAATGGGGATGATAATATCTATGATGAAACATGTGCATTGATAGGAACAGGAAAAGTATGTTAAAAACCAGCAAATAATTGTTGTTAGGAGACACTTTAGCTGTATTTTCTAAGAAGCAGAAAGTCAAAATATATTACAGCTGACGTTTCTCTGTAGCTCAGTCTCAATAGTGAGTTTGAAGTACAGTGAGTTGGAAGCCTGAGCCCAAGTAATGGGAGACTACATTGAAATAGAACTCTTGAATGGATTCCTGAGCTGCCTTTTGAGGTATCAAATTAAAATATATACTTGTACATGCATAGACAATACATGGTTTTGTGTATATTTCATTTAAAAAGTGGTTCCCCAAGAAACTCTGCTGTTTCACTCTTCACTCTCTTACACTTTTTACTTGCATTTGATGTATGCTTGCTCCTATTATTTTCTGCATAAATAACCAGTTCCCCCTGCCAAATCTGAAGTTCCAGAGGCTCCCATAGCCCCTCCCTACCTACAACTCCCCAAAACAACATGCCTTACCCTGCCATGCTGGTACACACAGTCATGTGTATCACCTTAACATATAGTTCCAGATACTATGCATTCTGATAAATCCTCAGTCTAGCACTGCTGTTCCATAAAAATATGCATATTTACACATTCACAGTTGCAGAAAAATCTAACAACACAGTACTGCCTGTACCAGAGCATTAGAGATAGCAGGCAGTACTGTGTAATGCTGATGGTATGGGAAAAGGAGATTTGCTAGTAGTCCAAGAGACTAACTGATCTAGTTTAGGACATGTATAATCACTTAAACTTCTTCAGATCCTCCAGATCTAAACCCATTATTTTCCTAGTCATTGACATTTCAATCACTAAAATATTTCAGTGAATAACACAGGGAATAGGTTAGAAAAACAGTGTCTGGAGTCCAGTGTAATATACAGCATCAGATGATGTCCTGAGCTGTAGCAGCCCCTTGCAAGAGTGCTCTGGCACTGCAGCACCCACATTTTTGGCTCCAGACTGGAATCAAAACCCAGACCTCATCCCTGAGCTCACTACACAAGTTACGTGGACAGTTGAGTATCTCAAAAGGCTAATCTTTTCGCATGGATTAGGAAGAAGAGCTGCCCATTAACAGAGGTTTTGAATTCTTGTCTACTGCAATATAGTAATGTGTAGAGCATTTAATATCTTATTTAATCACACAACCTTCACAAAATAATTCTTCATATAGGAATATAAGCCTGCCAAATTTCCCTGTATGTTCAGTTGTCACTCACAGATCCTTGGAGAAAGATGAAACATTGGGTTATTGGGAACATATACTGACAATGGCCTTGTCTTCCCTTTTGGTTGAACAGTAGGCTCATACCAAACAGATTGCCCTCAAGACAGGTGGAAACTGTGAAGCTGAATTTCTTCCAGCTCTTGCCATGTCCAGCACTGAATTCCTGTGTTAATACTTTTCCATGTTCATACTGTTCAGGGAATTCAGATCATGATAATTATCAGAAAAGAACTGATAAAAGACAACAGTCATTTCACCATAGAAGCCAATCAAGTTGGTCAAGCACGATTACTTTCCCTGGTAAATATATGTTGGCTGCTCTCAGTTATCTTCTTGTCCTTCACATCCTTAGCAATAAATGCCAAGAGGACATATTCTGTGATCTTTCAAATAACTAAAGTGAAACTGAGCAGCTTACAGTTTCACTGATCTTTCTTCCTCTCTTTTTTTAAAGATGGGCATTACATTAGCCTTTTTCCAGTCATATGGGACCTTCCCTGTGTGTCATCATTTTTCACCAATTGTAAACATAGGCCTTGCAATTACATCCACATCCTTTGATGACTCACGCACAGCCCCTTGATATGAATACATCAAGCTTCTCTTAGTAATTCCAGCTTCAGTAAGTAGTAGGTTAGGACTTCCCCACTGCTGGTTATCTGTTTCCTTCTCAAACTTCATTGGAATATGCAGATGCTTGGGGACAATGTGCTTATGAACACCGATGCAGAAAAGGTTCTGCATACTGAAGTGCTTTCTGTATCATCTCTCACTAGGTGGTCTCCCGCATTCAGTGGTAGGCACATATTTTCTCTGAATTCCCTTCTGCATCATACATGCAGAACTGTTGTCCTTAATGTCCCTAAGTGCCCAAGCAATGTTCTGCATTCCTATTTTGTTGCCAGTCTTTGCCTCCACCTCTTACATACTTTTGTGTTTTAGTTCATCAAGATGTTTGCTGCTTAGCTAAGATGAAATTCCCAGTCTTCCTGCAGAACAAGGTAGTTTGTTCATGAGGTCTCAATAATTTTCCTTTAAACTGTAACCATCTGTCCTGGTCAGTCTTCTCTTTCACAGCTGCTGCCAAGTGTGTTCCAACTAGCAGTTTCCTGAATAAAATGAATTCTGTCTTACGAAGTCTAGAGTGTTAATTCTGTTGCTTACCTCCCCAGCTTTCCACTAGATCCTTCATTCAGTCATCATGTGGTTGCTGCAGCCTGAGCTGCCATCTTGGATCATATTTATCACTAATTCATCCCTGCTTCCAGTACTCGGGCATTGTCTGTCCTGTATTTACATTAGGATATTGTCATTAGCACAGTCTAAGAACTTCTGACATTGCTTGTGCAGTGCTGTTGCCCTCCCAGCAGATGACCACATGGCTGAAATCTTCCCTAAGGCAGAGGAGACTTCTGCCTTTCTACTAGTTGTAGAAATCCTTCTTCACCACTTTGTCTTGGTCAGGTGTCTATAATGGACCCCATCACAACATCCCTCATTTTCCTCCTGTGTCTGATGGGATTCCTACTGTTACACACTGGAGCTTTGCACAATCAAGGAGCATGTTAACATAAAGCATAAATCCTCCTTATCTCCCCTGTCTATTCTTCCTAAACAGTCCGTATCCTTTCATGACCACTTTCCAGTAGTGCACACTATTGCACCATATCTCCATGATTCTGACTATGTTCCCCTCTCCCTTACAAAATTCCTACATTTGCAGCATTTCCTCTCTCACTTCTAGGCTAAAGTCCTCTTCCATGATGAAGCTGATTTCACACCCTTGTTATCAGGTTAGTAGACTCATTGCAAAGACCTGTCTCCTTAGTCCTCAAATACAGATCTTCAAAAATCTAGAGGAACTCATAGATGAAGTTGCTAAGCTTCCAAACAGGGTGTGGAAGGTCCTACTTAAAAATCCATTTGGATATCACAGGACTGTCAGGTGACTAATATAGTCCCACGGCATTACGGGGCAATCAAGGCAACTACAGCGCGATAAGGCTGATGGCTATACTGGACAAATCAATAGAAATTATAATACAGAACCAAATTAATGGACACAGGAAGTGACAGTCTTTTGTGTGTATTTGTAAAGGGATCTTACTTCACAAACCTGCTTGCTTCTTCGAAGGCCAGATAAAGCATGTAGATTTAACTACCCAGACTGTATCTGTAATGCTAAATCTATCTGTTCCTGACTGCAATCTCTGGTATCAGGCAGAATAGTACAGAATGCCTTGCAGCCAGTCCTCAGTGCTTGTGACCACCAGAATTGTCTGGCTACATCAACCCTTGGCCTGGGTCTCTGCTGTTTAGCAAAGGCCTACTTTCCCTTTCACACCAACTAAATACAGTATAAAACCATAGCTTCTCCCCTGAAGTTTTTAATAGGTTACATTAAACAGTGGTAGGGAGGGAAAACTGTAAACTGCAGCACTGGCATCTTTGTGCATGTTGTTCACAAAGAACGAAACTGAGAAAATAGAAAAAGACTGGGAGGACAACATGGGAAGTTCAGGGGAACTTTCAGGAGAAAACAAGACCTAAACTTTTATGCTTTCCTCCAGATTTTTTTTTGGAAGATAAAGATCATATTAATTCATATTTGCAGACAAACTAACTTGAAGAATTTTATTCCACAGATTTAAAAATCCTGGTCATATAGACACTCAGTTATCTTGTAAAAAGCTCTGGGATACACACCATCTGTTTTGGATTTGGTTTAGTTCATAGAGATTATCAATTCCACCCAAGTGACACCTTTCTGCGACATGGTCTATTGGGCAGTCCAGATTTTTGCATAAGAGTAGTCTGTAATTTGAATTATCAGATCCAGACTCCATAAAGATTTAGCTCCAGAGTTCTCAGTGAGTTAGGCCACAGAAAGCTGGCCAATTTCCTCTGTCCAAGCATGGGACAGCCAAGATGACACCTGTCCTTGGGAAGAGGGATCTGCAGAATGATGCAGCAATGTCCTGATGCAAAACAAAGAGGGAAAAGGATCTTGCCAGCCATTGACTTTCTGTCACTTCTCTTTTCATCCCTACAGGGCCTGGAGTCCACTGGAAATAGAAGCAAGCCACAGCACAGAAGAGGCAGAATGAGATAAATCCCTGGATAGAGATGGTCCTGCACAGACATACAGTGTGGGCAAAGTTCTGGAGTGATGACATCCAGCCATGCTGAAAACAGATCCCATCCCACTTTCTGTAAGTCCATACAACGTGATTTCCCTTCCCTTGCGTTCAGTGAGCATGAGAGGAGAGAAAGAGGGACACTCATAAACACAGGTGAAATATGAAAGTGGAGCACTGTCAAAGGCTCTTGAGTTTGTGGCCCAATGTAAACCTCACGCTCCACTCTGTTTCTTAGAGCAGCAGCAGCAGCCTTGTAACCTGTCCAGTTAGAAAGAAATTCCAGGACCAGTATCTCCATGTAATTGTCATGAAAACACCTTCAGGCCTCCTGCTTAGGTCCTCTACTCCTTCCACCCTGAACCAAGTGGACCAGAATCTCCTGGTCAGTTGCAATAACAGGAAAAGAAGCATGGCTGAAAGCCTCTGGCCTCCATTTCAGGCCCATTGGTCTTCTTTTCTGCCCAGAGAGAAACAACTAAAGCAAACTCCGTTGGACCATGTGGGAATTAACCTGCAAAGTTCAAGAAGGAATCTTCTTGGGAGTCAGTATGTATGGTGTAAAATTTAACCTTGGCAGCAGTGAATTCCAGTACAGAAAGGCAGCTGAGTTGGTGAGCTCTCATCTAAGTCTTTGAAGGAGAACAGCATCAAGGTCACCATCAGACAGTTCATGCTTTCACAGTATCATTGGGTACCTTTATTACTCTCATTAACCATGCAGTTATCCTAGAGCAGCTGCACCATGGATTTCACAGATGTTAAAGGTGGTGTGTTCGAGTCAGGTGTGCATCCAGTTGGTGGATATTAAAACAGAATGTTCTGATCCATGGCATCTCCCCACGCAAATGGAGGGTGCGTTCCAAAAGGTAAGCAGTTTCATCCTTTGCACTGAGCTTGCCCGCTCTTTAATGTGACTTTTCCTGAAGGTTGGCACCAAGGGTATTAAACTTTCACCCCCTTCAAAAGTGGAGAGAATTTGTTCACATAAGCAATTAGCAGGAGATTTCAAGATGGCACTGCTCTCACCCTGTCCCTTCAATGTCATGTCATCGGCAGCTACCCTGGCAGAAGGCTTGGCAAGTTTTCCTCTTGTCCTGTATGAGCTTGATGCAGAAGAAACAGGAGAGCCAAAGACTGCCTAGGGCAGCAGCCTGCAGCTGTGACCAGGTAAGATCACCTGGACTGTTTCTGGTGCACAGCATGAAATTCATCTGTGAGCCTCCTATGTGAGGCCCATAATGTCCATTTAAAAAGAGATCCCTTCGTTGTCTGCCCCCCATTAGACAGCCCTAGGAGGCTGGAGAGAGCTGAGAGCTGCTCAGCTTCCACTCGGATAGGAAATCTGCTCTTGTGGATCAATGTTTTCCCTATGATTCTCCACATGAGAAGCCACACCTATCGCAAGAGAACCACAACTGCCAACAGCCACAAGTCCCTTTTGGAAGTGCAGGTGTCTGCCTTCTGCACCATGGGAGACTGTCCAGGTATGGCTCCAGCTTGGCTGAGTACTGCCTTTATGAAGGTAAAGACATGCAAGGTCTGTATAGCTACAGCCCATTGAGCTGACACCTGCAGCGCTACACCCAGCCTGTCCCAGTCCCACACAGCTGGATGAGTGCTTTTCTCAGCCAAGTATCTGCACTTCCAAGGGATAGGAGTCCACCAGCTCCCTCAGCATCTTTCACTATATCTCATCATTAGGATCAGATCCAGGAAGGAAGGTTGAAGAGATCCACAGAATCAAAGTAACTGCCACAGACAAAGAACCACCCAACAGTCCTCCAGTATCTCACAGGCTATCATCCAGATGTTCCTACATCCTTTGGGCTGTCATTGTCCTCAGTATCTTGCAGCCCCTGTGCTACCTTGCCAAGGACATTTCAAGGAGAACTGTTCCAGGAAATTGATTGTGTTATTAGGAACTTTACACCATGAAGGAGTGGGGCAAGTGGGCAGCTGACAATACATTCTCACTCCATTAACATGTGCAGATTGAGCATCTGTCAAGTAATTTTTGTAAGAATTGCAGTCTCCCTCTTCTGCAGCATCTGAGCTGTGAGGAAACCCAAGGATTCTGAAATCCACACATGGACTGGTAATTTGGGTTGTCAGAGAAGATTTTGAATGCCCCAGTACCAACTAAAGAGTAGATTGTCTGCCTCACAAGATATATAGGATTCTGGAATTTGGGATTAGCTTTTTGGCATCATTCTCCTGCATTCTGAGTCATTCTGAGAATGACTGCAAAGTGGAAAGGGTGAGACCCAGCACAAGGAACAGTGAGTTCAGAGTCAAGCACAGAAGCCCTAGTTACCTCGTCTCCAAAACAAAGCCAGTCCCACCATTAGCTACCTTCTGCTGAGCAGCCCCATGGATAGAGCATTTGACTATGAAGTGAGAGGTCTGTGTTCTTCATCCTCCTCTGCATGGGAGGAATGCGCATACCCAGCATCCTTTCCTTGTCTCCTAGATCTTGGTCCTTTACTAATAGGTAAGGAAGTGTTCTGGGTGGATGCACTGTCCACAGCCCTGCCTTGAAGTTTGGCTACCGTGCAGGCAGGCACACTCACTCTTTCATGAGTTAATTCCCCTTGCTGTGTCACCAGTTGTCTACAAACACATGCAGTACACATTATTAACAGCGACAGTAGGTTGAGAAGGTGCTTTGCTGGGATACATTTGTGAGAGTATGCTTTTTTTCCTTAGGCTGCTCTGTTACGTTTGGGTTAGGCCATTTATAGTTCTCTAGTAGTCTATGAGATCTTTGATCATCTTTAACAGCTTTTTCTGCTAAACTGTACTTCCAGCAGCATATTGAAGATTCCCTTCATCATCCTGAGAATTTTAGCTGAGAAGTTAAATATTCAAAATCCATGACTTTTTCCATATTGTCTACATTGTAGCTTACAGTGAGATGAGCAATCAACTCTCACTTATCAGGCAGGGTGAGAGACCCAACTGGTGAGATCGATTGGATTATTTGTGTTCTACAGAAGCCATAGGGAGCACTGTGCAATCTGAGTTATGTGAAAAGTGTCTGTTCTGCAGAGATTACCAAAGAATATCTGGATGCATGTAACAGTGCTTGTCGTTTTCAGGTGAACTGTTGCTCAGGACAAAAAGGTCTAATTCAATCCATGTTCATACATCAGCATAGACCAGATCCTGAGAAAAAAACGCAAACTGAAACCCAGACTGGAGACTAGAGTACGATGCAGATACTTGTAAGGTATTGCAGACAGAAAGCTGATTTTGAACTTGCCCTAGTTGATTGCTGGTGAGGCCACTAGGTGTTTCTGCAGAGATCTCCCAACAGCTTGTCATTTCTGAGAGTAGAGGCAGGAGGGAAGAAATTATTCAGCTTGAGGAGCAAGTGTTATGATTTCTTTTCCTGCTTTTATTTCTGCAGGCTCTTTCTTTTTATGATGCTGAGACACAGCCTTCATCTCTTTCATTTCCCCTGTGTCTGCTAAACTGTTTGGCCTTATGCCTGGAATAATGAATGACAGCCATTGCCTAAGCCCTCCTCTTAGGTATCAGTTAGTATTTGCAAGAATCTTTCAAAAATGATGTTGTTACAGCATGGATTGCCTAAATTCACTTCCACTGGGAAATGAGTATTTAGTATCAGTGTCCATATATTCTAGAAAAAAAATACTTTGTTCAGTGCCTTGATCCTACCTTAAAAACATGTATGGCAATGTGAGACCTAGCACTAAAGACCACTTTCTGATCTAATGTTTTTTCTTGCCAGATTCTGTAACTCATACAGAGTGGAAGAATATCCCCCTAAAATAAATGGCATCATTTCTACTCTGGAATCAGGGTATTACCATATAGCACTTTCCAAGTGAAATAAACTACCATCACCTCAAAACAGCAGAGGTTGGGGGAGTAACAGACCCTTTCCCTGGAGATACAAAAACCATGTGGAATAGAGCTACACTTATGACTCTTCTAGAAAGAACAAGGATACAGGATGGAGTCTGAAGTTCCCTGACTTGCTCATGATTTAAAAAAAAAAAAAAAAAAAAAAAAAAAGAACTCAGATTGCTCCTTGCAGGATTTTCAGCTTGCAAGTGCTGTTGTTTACCATGCTGTTATTATGGTAGGGCCTGCTTAGTCAGATCAGTTTGCTCTTTAGCCTGTGGTGCACAGTCTGACAGAGAATGCTCAGCTTCTGCTGTAGCAGCATTTCTGCTGCCCTCTGTGTAAAATGAGAGCACACAGGAACGTTAGCACAGGACAAACAGAAATGTCAGAACACTGCTCTGTAGCAAAACTTCTCATCCCTACACTTCTGCTAGGATGTGGCTGGATACTGAACCCTGGAGATGGTAAGAGTACATTTTCCATATTAAAAGGTTATTTATCAATTCAGTGTAGCTCTCCTAAGGTGCATGTTTTCAATGTTATTTGCAAAATGTGCTCTGTCCATATTTTTGATGTGCCATCTTGTTAGGAAATGTGCCACTAAACTAACATTTCTAATAAATGTGGCTGAAGGAATGGGCTGAGAGCATTGCTGGAAGAAATAAATTATTTCCCAGGAAGAACTGCTGAGGATTATAACTAATGAGACTAATGGTTGAAAAGCAGTGTGGGCCATCCTTCTTTACCATGGCAAATGTAAGCAAAAATTTCTGGGTTTACATGCGAACACTTGTGAAGACAAGCTGATGTCATAGGCTGGCCATGAAGGGGCTATAATGGCCTTGCTATCCCCTGTCCCTTCTGCTCTATTCAGAAACTAATTTCTGCAGATCTTAATGCAGTTGTGATTTACCTTCACTACACATCAAGGAAAGTGAATGCATCTGTCCTAGGGGGAACTTTGATGACAAATTTGTTGCTAAGCAACTTCCCACAGAGTGATATTCTTGGAAGTCCTCAGAATGAGTTAACTGAACATGAGAGGCAAATAAAACACACAATCTGGCATTAGAGGATGGGCAGCTTTCAAATGTGCACCACAGGTGCACCATTACTCACGCTCCTCCTGTCTCCACAGCTAACATCAGTGGAAGAGATCTGGGCAGTAGATTCTGGCCAAGGAGATGACATTCAGGATGCCCTTTCTATCAGTCACTGAAGCGGCTGAGGGGCTCCTGTTACAGAGCAGGTGAGTGGGGTGGGAAAGATGGGAGACCGCTGGGTAGGAAGGTAACTGAAAGAACAAGTAGCAGGAAGAAGGAAGGGGAAGGAAAAGAAAGTAAGGAAGGAGCAGGGTATTAACCCCTGAGGCAATTATAACATAACCTAAAATAAGCTGTACTGGTGAGATCAAAGGTCCATGTAGCCCAGCTTTCTGTCTTTGGAAGTGATGCCCAAGAAGGAGCGGCATCTTGCCTAAGGCAACATAGAGGGGCACTTCTCTAAAACTCTCCTGATTCCCAGTAATTTGTATTTATGGAAGACCTGAGCAGGACATGATGTCTGGATATTTAACAGCTCATGGTGGATTTTTAACTGATGAATTTGCCCAAACACTTTTTGAACCCATGAGCTGTTCTCTGAATGTATGGCATGTTACTGTGATCCTCTACTGCGGCTAACTCACAGAACACAAACATCCATGTATGTAGTTCAATTCACTTTGTTATTATCTTTGAGTGTTACAAATATGTATCTTCTTTGTATTTGCTTCACACTTGATCCACATTTTCATATGAAATCACATATTTGAAGAAGTAAAAATAGTGATCAAACTGCAGAGAGCATCTCCCAGGTGCCAAGGTAAACTATGCTACAGTTAATCTACAGGATGTATTAATACTACACCAGGATATTTTTCTTGTAGTATTTTCAAGGGAAGTGTTTTCCCAAACATTAAGGCTCCTGTCACTTCAGAGACTCCACCACAGCTTCCTATGTAATGTTAGCAGATAGATTTCCGTGGTGGTCAGCCTAAATGTTTCTTTAATTTCCATCTGAGATGCTGAGGGAAGGATACAAGTCCCTGCTCCTCCTGAAGGGCAAATCAGTTGTGTAAAGCAGAACAGCTCCAGCAGAAGACAATGACAGTGACTGCCACCAGACAGTCAGCAGCCAGGGTGTCAGGGTGCTGGTGGCCCATGTGGGAGATTAGCAGATGGGGGTTCTAACAGTGCTTACTTCCCCTGTTCTGAGGACATTCCCTACTCACCCCACTAGAATTTACCAGGGACAGACCTTTCTCTCTATATGGCTTGTCACAAAGTACTTGGAAAGATCTGAAAGGATCTCCCAAAAGAGAAGTGAATGAAAAGTCCAAAGGAGGAGGGCACATTGTTTTACATCTCAGTCAGGACTGTGGCCTGCAAAAATGTATCCCAAATCTGTTGCAGGTCAAGATGCAGTGCCAAATTCACTCCATCACTTCTTTTCCAAGCAACACAAGTGTATGTTGCCTTCCTTCCAAATTAGTCCCTCAGGTCCCTCAAACTGTCTGCTGCTCCCTGAGAAGTGCCTCCAGGTGGACAGTATCTTGCAGGGTGCAAGGTCTCAGAGCAGAGCTGTCTCTTGACTGCACTCATATATTTGCTAAGCCTGGATTTCACACCTTAGTGCCCCAATGTACGTATGTTGTCCCCAGTCCTAACTGTGTTGAAACTCTGAATTCAAGAGAACTAATGAATGTAGAAATGGGAGAAAGAAAGGACTTCTTTGTAGGCCCTTTTCCTGGTTGTATGGCAGATTCATTGGTAAATTAATGGAGAATGCAGCTGCTGAAATGAATTTTATTTCCTCAAACTCTTTGTCAAGAAGTTTCTTCTCTTAATACAGAATACTATCAAAAAATTCTATAACTGGAATAGTTAGGTCAGGAGATACAGATGTCCCTCTAGTCCAGGAGTTCACAGATCTGAGATTCTCTGCAGTGGGGCAGAAGTTCTGTTGGAACATATGCACTGTATCTATTTCAAACTTTCTCTCCTAGATAGTCCTTTATGGCCACTTTGGAGCAGCGTTTTCCCCACGATTAGTTAACACTGGTCCGCTGACAGGCAATCCAGTCCCACAAGCAGCGTGTCAATTCAAAAGGCTATCATTCTGCAGCTATGGTAATAAATATCCAAGAGGAAGGAGTCTCTGGTTTCCCTCCCCTTGGTATGCTATTTGGATCCTGGTAATTTATCATAATTTAAGGCCTCCTCAAGTGAATAGTACTATTAGTTCAGCATGAAAGAAAACCTGAGAATGCCATTTTTTTCCTGTATGTTCTAGCTATATGTGATGTATCTTGTTTAGGCTAGCACATTGCTATAGTTCATATTGCACCATCAGAGAGATTTTTTTTGCAAGTTAAAGAATCCTGAAAAAAACATCTTATAATAGGTCCATAAAAATCACAAGAGTTCTCATCTTTAAAGAGTGTTTACAGTGTTTCTTAAATTCAAGCCAAATTATTTATTTATCAATTTTGAAAAATCACTGGTTTTATATACCTTAGAATGTACTCCCCAAACTAACCTTGTTGATCAAGGAAGCAAACAAGCAGAACCCTAAAATGGGAACTCTTTCCAACTGGAAAAGAAGCTTTTAAGAGATAAAAATCGTATTTCAGCTATTAACACGTCTACACAGTTTTGCTGGGTATTATGAGGCAAAGTGGGATATATACACCTTCTCAAAAATTATAGCACCTTTTTCAGGCAGGATCAGTAGCTGACTGTGAAATATAAACATAAAAATAGACATGACGATCATCACAGTTTCAGTTGCAAGAAAGCTATTGATACACTTGCTATTTTTCTATAAAAGTGTATATGACACCATCCATATCTAGACAGTCCTTGGGAGATGTTTGTCTAAAACATATCCCTAAAGGATAGGCTAGACATCATGCAATATTATAGATACTCTGTTCTTCCACACAGTTTTTCTCATTCAAATGTTCCCTTAATATTTACTCCAAATCCTTTTTTGCTTCAAATTATAGTCCTGATGACATAACCCTCTCTGTCTCTCATTGAAAAACCTTTTCATTTGACAAAATTATTTTCATGCTCACACACCCAGTTCTTACTTTTCTTGTCTCTTGACTTAAAAAATGAAGGTCTATCTATACCTTTTTCTAAGTCATGCTCTTTATAGTTGTCATTCTAGCTCCTCTCCTCCTTACTCCACAGACAGATTTTTCTTTTTTTCAGAAGAGGTCTACAAAATATGCTCTAATCAAAATACTGTAGACTACCACTAAGATAACCCATTGCTTAGGAAAGCAAGCATTCATATCCTGCACTACTGTAAGAGTACTTATACTAATATTTGCAATAATTGGATATAACATTTTTGCAATTGTCTGGAATTGTTGAATGTATATAAACATGTGCCCCTGATTCCTTGTCTACCTGGCTCAGATGATAAACCGCATGCATTTCTCTGATTTCATCCCCATGAAGAACTTCATTTCTCTTCATTAACTTTCCTTCTGAAAATTAGAGAGATTTTCTCCAATTTTCCAGAGATCCTTTTAAGTCTGATCCTGCTGCCAAAGTGCTTGGATGACCCACTTCCCAAAAGACACAGTATCAGTGGCCGCTTCTGTCAGCTCAAGGTCTTTTCTTTCAGCATTGCTGACCCCAACATTTCCAGGCCTTCTTCGGCCCATTCCACCTGTCTTGATTCTGTCCCAGCGGTGCACACATGAAACTGGCTGATCCACCTGGTTGGATTTTAACCTTTCTGGTGTGATTCGATCATAACACGTGGGCCAGGAAGTTTCAGCAGCTTTAAAAGCGCCCATTTTTAAGTGAGACCTAGTTGCTGCCACCCAGAGCAGGGTCCACCTTGATGGCTCCATGCTGCCACCCCCTGGCAGTGGGTGCCTGGAGCAGCGCGCCCGGGCGGCTGCTGCCTGGCTGAGCTCCCTGGGACTGACAGGAGCCTGATGGAGCCCTGTGACTGACAGCCCAGCTCCCGACCCCCGGTAATAATGCCATCGCCTTTCTGCCAAGCATCCCTTAAAGAACTTCTCCGTCCCTTTAGTGTCAGGTGACAAGACCCAAGCTGAGAATAAAGCTGATGGGGCCTGCGTCCTCCGAACCACAGCCCAAATGGTGAGGCAAAAAGCAGAGTCACCATCCCAGCTGATGCCTCTGGGCCTTGGTTTCCTCTGCCTGATGGCCTGTGGTGACCGTACCAGGCAGTGATGCCGGCGTTACTGAACTCTCCAATGGGCGAGTGGAGCCAGGCTGCAGGCAGAGCTGGGCCTCCATAACTATCACAGGCTAGCCACCAGCCCGGCCCGGGGTTCCCCTGCAGCGCTGATAGTCCAGTGGCCCTTGAGGGATCTCTGGTGCGCAGCCCGCCTACCTTCTCTCAGTGAGTGCTGTGAAAGCATAGCCTGGGCAAAGGGCCATGGCCTTCTGCAATGCTGCTGGACCTTGGAGCAAGCCCTGCCTCTGCCTGCATCCTCACCCAGACAGGACTCAAAGGGAGGCAGCTGTAAAATCCTGCACTTTCAGAGCTACAGCCCAGCTCGCCGTTTTCATTTGTTGGTTTACAAGATAAGTGATGCCCCCACCCACCCCAAACTGAGCCCCAGCTGACCGCTGGAAGTACCTGGGCAGCTGCTGTGTTCCCCTGGGACAGCACGTCCCAGGAGGGCATGGCGAGCACCCAGGCGCTGGGCTGGCACAGCGTCATCGCACGCACTTCAAAGGGGCCGCTCTTGATTTATACTCTTTCCAGGGAGAACACACTCGGGCCTGACTCTGATTTTTAACATTTCAGCTGAGAAAGGAGCTGTGCCGCAGCAAGTCTCTCTGGGGTAAGAATAGCATCTGCCGTCTTAGGACACAACACAGTTGTCCAGCTCCTGCATGGCAGCACGTTGCGCTGAGATATAGAAGGCAACCTACCCGCTGAGGAATGTCTTCGAGTGCTATTAGTGGAAGCGTATCATCTACACAAACAGGCATGACCCTGCGCAGGAGCCTTGCAAGAGCGAGGCTGTTTTGAGCTTTTGACACTGAGGACGAAGGGAGACAAGTGACAGGCTGATCCTCCTGGCATGGGCAACCTCCAGAGTTCTCTGTGGCCTTGTCTCCTCCTCTTGACTCCTGTGAAGGCTGATGGGTGATTTGCTGGGACCGCAGAGCCCAGGAGGCAGGGGCCAGGAGGGAGCTGTGAGTTTGCTGGGGACGTGAGGCCAGGCCTCAGTCCCATCAGCACTGCCCAGCCCTGCTCATGGCAAGTGCTGCCTGAGGGTGTGCACCTGTCCCTGAGCTTAGGGCATGCGGCTGCCTGCTTTATTTTCAACTATATCCATGCCAGCTAGAGCGATACCAGAGGGTATGTAACTGCGTGCAAGTGAAACACACAGGAGACTAGAGGAAGAAACAATCGGCTGCAAAACAGTCTAAAGAAGGCTACAGCAGGTCACAACAGACACACTTATACGCATGAGCTGCTTCTTCAGTGACTTGCCTGTCCTTTCCCACTGATGCCCTTTGTGACAGTTCTTTAGTACAGTCAGCAAAGAAACTATCTCCAGGTGTCACACTTACCAGTGTGGCCAGAGCCATCAGCCTGCTCGCTCCTCTTCACGCCTGTCTTCTTCTCTCTCTTCCCTATGCCTGGCTTTGCTGGCTGCATCCCTTCATTCTGGTGACACATCCTCAAGCTTCCACGGTGGAGGCAATATGAGGCAAAGGATGGTGCAGGGTCTGTAAAGGAGGATATCAGGGAACATCAGGAGTTCGTGCTTGTACAAGCCATTACAGCTATCAGGCATACTCATGGATGTTGTGTGTTACCTAGACTCTACCCAGCCCCACCTGAAGCCTTGGGGATGCCTGCAGGTGTGGCCTGAGACTCTCAAGCCACCCAAGAGGAGCAGTCAGCTCAGAGGTGGCTTTGGGCAGGCAAGGCTCACCACAAGAGACCCTGGCTGTGGTGGCAGACCAATGCACGCTGTCAGGCAAGGAGAAAGACTGCAGGGGATGAGGCTGGATGAACAAGGTCGGGAGTCTGCCTGGCAGGCATGGGGAAAAGTTGTGCAACACCAGCCCCAGTCCCATCCTTGCCGCCCTGCTAGGCTCAGTGCCCCATGGAGGACCCGCCTCTGCTTTTGAGTACTGGCGCTTGTACAGTGGCAGAGCTGGAAGCAGCTGTGGACTGTCCCAAGCTTTCAACATCAAAACGTGCCCTGGCCTCTGCTCCTGAGTCTACTTCTTGTTTCTTTTTAGTGCCAGCTGCACTTCACTCCTCAGTTGCTGCTGATGTGATTCTCATTCACTCCACCTTGGTCTGCATCAAGGGCTCCTGCAGCCTGCAGTTAGCTGGGGTGACTGGCTGTGAACACTGCAGACAGGGGCAGAGCTGCAACAGTGGGTGCAACTCTGTAAGTTGATATTGACAGAAGGATTTCCAGATTAACTTATTAGCCCTCAGTTACCACTAACCTGTTCTTGATTCATGGTATACACAGCCCTGCAGTCCTTGAGGTTTCTGAGAAAATCCTCCAAGGCTGTGTGGTCTCCCTGAAAAGAAGGCACAGAAGTTACTTAGAAGCCGAAAGCTGTCAGTCCTATGAGAACATCAGCTTAGGCAGACATCTGTGGGCTTGTCTTTAACATACCTTGGCACTGTCCGTCTGTCTTTCACCCAAACTAGAGGTAAAGAGTAATGCATCAGAATAATCCAGCTGGGACGGCTGATAGAGCACATGAGACTTCACGGATGTACGTGACCACTGTGCCTGTGCTGTTCAGATCAGGGTCTGAATGAAGGAAAAAGTGTTTGGCAATTTCCCCCTTCCCTTCTTCCCTCATCCCCTTCCCTCCTCTCCAAAACTATATGGTCTGTTTAGCCTGTAGGTAGGCCAAAAGTGAAGTACAGGTATGTGGGGAAGGAATGGAGGGGTACATCCATCAGTTTTCTTCCATCCTCTTGCCTGAGGCAATGCCACGTGGAACCTGTTGTGTGAGAGGTGACAAGGCTGACCTTTGAGGTGAGTTGGTGCCATGCAGTGTGTGAGAAATGGGCCCTGAGGGGCCCCAGACAGGGCTCCATGTTTTCTCCACTGCAGAGAGACTAGGAGCAGGTGGTGGCAGCAGCTGAGGGAATCTAGGGGAAGAAAGATGGCACAACTTAAGGGCACTATCAATGTGTCGTAACGGTGCTCTGTGTGCCAAAAATCGTCTCTGCCAAGGAACTGCCGGTCCTTCACGGTGCAGTGTAGCTGTGACTTCTGGCAACTTACTCAGAGACTGATGTTTAGGGTTTGTGACTGCCAGGATCACAGACAAAAGCAGGGGAAGGAAAAAAGGAAAGGGATCGCCCTCTCTTGCTTCTCACATGGGAAGCAAGCTGTGCTGAAAGGACAATGAGAGAAGCATTAAAAGAATGTGAGGGCAGGAGCAGGGCAAGGAGCTGCTGGAGACGGAAGTGAGCACCGGCTGGACTATCAGTAGCCTCCACAGGAATGGCCAGCCTCCAAGTTGGCGGGTCCTCAATCCAGGGTTTGCATAAGCTTCTCCCTTCCCCCAGCTAGGAAAAGTAAGAAAACTTGTTCTGCAACAAATTATCCCAAGCTTGATTAGAAAAAAACCAAAGAAGGCACTGCTCATAGTGTGTATGCAGAGGAATCTACGGTCTTTATTCTCTAGACATTGAGGTGGGTACAAAGACTCATTACAGAAGAAAGCGACTGACAGGTTCACATTTTGTGCATCCTTCACGTCACTTTGTTGCATCATGACATCATCACTCCTCCTCTTCTATCTTCCTATGAAACTCCCGGCTCTTTGCTCGGAGCTTGTTGACCTGTGACTCTGCAATGTCAGCCCGCTCCTCGGCTTCCTCCAGCTCGTGCTGGATCTTGCGGAATTTGGAGAGGTTGACATTGGACAGTTCCTCCTGTGAGGGGAGAGGGAGTCGGTGGTGAGGAGCCCAGGCCAGGGGTTTCACTCTCCCTGCACCGTGGTAATGACAGGTGAGGCTCAAACCTCCATCCCCCAGCAACCTCTCCTTACACATAAGCCTCACACAGACCTCCGCATCCTCTCCTTTTTAGAAGATTCATTGTAGACAGAGCACAACAGGGTTTGAACATAACTGTGCTCTGGAATGTGGAAAGGAAACAAACTGGGCAGCTGGAAATCAGATTTTTTTAGCTCTGGAATTAAATGTTCAACTGCATCTGCAGATCCTGAGATGGGGTTAGGAATTTGTACGGGACCCAGTGAGTCCATGAGATCTCCTCCGTGTCCCTCTCACAAATCTCCTTATCCGAGTCCAAAAGCCCTTGTCTGTACTGGACTGTTTGCAGGAGCAGAGAAGCCATGCACAGACATTCAGGGGCTGCAGGACTTCCCTCGGTTCATCCCTGATTGCTGCATGCCCAGAAAAAGGCAAAGGCTCCTTGCACAATTCTAAATGCATTGCACAATGTGGCTTGAGAGGGTACTTCCAACACCTTCTCCATCCACTGAAATTTCCCTGGCCGCATACAAAATGTGGAGTTCCCTGTAGGAGATGAGCATATGCTCAATCAGAAGGATTTCTTACGCAACATTTCCTGTGTTCCTAGGCACAGAATTCTGGAGATTTGGCAGGCCATTTGCTTCCACATAACTACCAAGCTTCTCCCGATTGCAAGGGTCACAGGCATCTTTCATAAAGATAGTTACATGAATTTCACAATTCTGAAAATGTGTTCTTTTCAGAACTTCTTAATATATTGTACTATCAGTACTGTTAATAACAACTCCTTCTTGCAGACTGCTTTCTTGTCCTAATGCAAAAAAAATGTTCCGTGCACTTGCCCTCCTCATTAGCCTTCTTATTCCCTCACTGATTGCATTCTCAAAGGCTAGGCTAATTTATAAGCATTTCGGAGAACTTTAAGCCCTCCGTTATTGTCCACTGGAACTTTCCAAGTTTCCTGTAGTCATTTCCTCAATGACCATGCTACCCACTCGGAAAGTGTTTCTTGCCAAGCACTCAGAGTGATACTTACAGCCTCTTCGGATTGTCTCTTGTAGGATTTCACCTTCATTTGCAGCTTGTCCACCAGATCCTGCAGCCTGAGAATATTCTTCCGGTCTTCCTCAGACTAAAGCAGTTGGCAAACAGGAGAATTAATTGGTTTCCCCACCATGCGAGTTAGCAATTCCCCTTGACAACCAAGTGCAAAACTGTTTACTTCCTGTGAGAGGGCGTATCAGCCCAAGGAGGCCTCCTGCCTTACCTGGTAGGTCAGCTCCTTCACCCTCCTCTCGTACTTGCGCATGCCCTTCACAGCTTCAGCGCTGCGCTTCTGCTCGGCATCAACCTCCCCTTCCAGCTCCCGCACCTGCAATGAGAAGCCCGGCTTTGGAGCTTCCCTGGTGGTTACTTACGTGATACGTTCACTCACACACAACTAAAAGCCCTACGCACTCTGGCCTCCAGCTTCTGGATTTGCTTCTTGCCTCCCTTCAGTGCCAACTGCTCGGCCTCATCCAGACGGTGCTGCAGGTCCTTCACCGTCTGGTCCAGGTTCTTCTTCATCCTCTCCAGGTGGGCACTGGTGTCCTGCTCCTTCTTCAGCTCTTCTGCCATCATGGCTGCCTGATGAGAGCAAAGGGTGAAAGCCATTTTGGGGCTGGAGACGTTCTGGGGGAGAACACATCCACCATTAGCAGTGAAAGGAACCCCCAGCTCACATCTGTGATGGCCTTCTTGGCCTTCTCTTCAGCATTGCGGGCTTCCTGGATCGTATCCTCCATTTCACCCTGAATTTGGGCGATGTCTGTTTCCAGTTTCTTCTTCATGTTGATCAAGCTGGTGTTCTGTGCAAAGAGAGATAGCAAGACTTGTATTCTGAGGCCTGCAAAACCAAACCTACAGCTTGAGCCAAGGCTTTGCTCTCCAAGCTTGCAATTCAAACTCTGGGATTCTTTTTAAAATGGTTGTTTACAAAATGTCAGTGGTGGGCTCAGGTGATGGGCTGCAAAGTGTGCCTTCCCTTGTGGGCAGCAGTAGACAGTCCTCTCTAGCCCACTCTCCTGCTCTATCCTGTGGTATATAGCAGCCCTCTGTGGCTGCCAAGTGTCAACACAACTGCTTTTGCACCACGCCCTGACCTGGGTATGGAGGAGCTGCACACGTTCAGTGGCATCCAGGAGCTCCTGCTCAGCCACTTTCCTCGACCGCTCCGTCTGCTCCAGGGCTGCCCGTAGCTCCTCAATTTCAGCCTGCAGCAGGTTTGCTCTGCGCTCCACCATGGCCACCTGCTCCTTCAGGTCCTCCTGTGTCCTGAGAGCATCGTCCAAGTGTATCTGGGTATCCTGTAAAAGAGACAAGAGATATTGCAAGGTGCTATGACAGCGTGCGCTTGGGTGCCAAAAACGTTAGTGATGTCACTTCTCTTTCTGTAGCTTTGCTGAACGGACCTTGAGCACTGCCTGCGTGTTTCTCAGGTTCTTTTGTGCCTCTGCAGCCACGCGGTTGGCATGGCTCAGCTGGATCTCCATTTCATTCAGGTCTCCCTCCATCTTCTTCTTCAGCCGCAGGGCTTCGTTCCTGCTCCTGATCTCAGCGTCCAGGCTGCTCTGCAAGGACTCCACGATTCGGAGGTGGTTTCTCTTCAGCTGGTCAATCTCCTCATCTTTCTCTGCAATCTTCCTGTCAATCTCAGATTTCACCTGGTTGAGCTCAAGCTGGAGGCGCAGGATCTTCCCCTCTTCATGTTCTAGGGAGGCCTGGACATGTGGACACAAACATTTGTAACATCGATAAAGCTACTGCTTGCTTTCTAGCTGATTACATAGTATTTCAGGAAATCTCAGCTGGCTGCGCTCCCCAGCCAGAACGGAGTGGGACCAAGGATTTTTCCACCATATTTCCCCATTGCTCGTATTTTTAGTGCAGACACCAGTGATTGTAGGCGTGTACCTCAGCTTCCTCTAGAGCAGCCTGGATTTCAGATTTCTCCTGCTCAATCTGCTTCTTGACCTTCTCCAGCTCATGAATCACCTTTCCTCCCTCTGCAATCTGCTCCGTGAGGTCGGAAATCTCCTCTGCAAGGAAGGGTGAAAAGTGGCATGGTCAGGCACAGATCTGAAGGGGAAGGGCCCTGCCACACCACGGTGACAAGTATCTTTGCAGACCTGCAGGCGGTAGTGGTGGACAGGGAGAAAGCCCTGCCAGGAGCAGAGGGCCAGGGACTTACGCTGCAAGTTCTTGTTCTCACGCTTCAGCGTTTCCAGGTGGTCCAAGGACTCCTCATAGGCATTCTTCATCTTAAACAGCTCCGTGCTGAGAGAGCGAGACTCCTTCTGGGAGGCTTCCAGCTCAGCCTGCGTTTCCTCATACTTCTGCTTCCATTCTGCCAGGATCTGAAGAGAAACGGGGCGTCAGTATGGAGGTGGCAATCAGGAGGACATGCTCTGCCCAGGAGCCCCGGTGCTGGAGCCCAAAAGACCTTGTCAAAGTTCTTCTGCTTCTTATCCAGAGCTGCACAGGCAGCATTAGATCGCTCCACGTCAATCATCAGGTCCTCCACTTCATTCTGCAGCCTCTGCTTTGTCTTTTCCAGGGAGGCACATTTGGCATTCACAGCCTCAACGTGTTCCTCTGCATCCTGCAGGCGCTGTGCCAGCTTCTTCCTGGGAGGAGATAAGTGCAGCTCCAGGTTAGAACTTAGAGGGGAGACAATTTTCGCAAGAAAGCAGTTGGCCACTTTGGGGGTTTCAAGCATAGTGATTTTCACAGTGGTTTTTCTGTTCCAAGATTACATGCAGCCTGAAGGGGCTATCACCTCCTTGTCCTAGCACCTGCTGTGTATTCACCCTGTCTTAGCGTTTCTAGCCCTAAAGGCTACGTTTTCCTTCTAATCTACACGTTTTCCACAGCAAACTTTTCCTCTCTCTCCCTCTCTTCCCTCTACCACAAAGACACTATATCCCTCCAATTTCCCTTGACAGGCTCAGCCTTCTCCAGCCATTCGACATCCCACGTCCCACATACTTGGCCTCCTCCAGCTCCTCCGTTCGCTGAATAGCATCCGTCTCGTATTTGGTTCTCCACTGGGCCACTTCGCTGTTGGCCTTGGACAGGGCGCGCTGCAGCTCCCCCTTGGCTTCCTGCTCCTCCTCATATTGTTCCCGGAGCAAGTCACAGTCGTGCCGAGCTGACTGCAAGGCGTGGGCCAGGGCGTTCTTGGCCTGTGGGGACATTGGGATTGGTAACCTGAATACTTGCCTTGAGATGCGTCTTGACAGTGAAGCTGACAGGGAAATTAGAATCAAACTCTAATTAGGCAAATGCAAAGCTGGGGAATGATGAACATCAACGTGTTCTGGAGGATCAGGATGTGTTAGTGACAGGTGCTCTGGGGAAAGTAACCTGCTGTCTCTGTAATAAGTGTCTCAATCCTGTCTTAGAGAGTATGGTCAGAATGTCATGAAAGCCTTGTGGATGACTTCCTCCAGAATCAAAATCATTACACTTCCTTTCCTCTCTGGCTTACGATCAGGGGCCATGTGCATTATTGGTATTCACTCCAGTGCTACATGTGTTTGGGGAAGGAATGTTGGAGTAGAGTCATTCCAGACCTTTATTTCTTCCTCTAAATGTCTCTTGAGTTCCTCAATTTGTTGGGTAAATCCTTGCTTGCCCCTGGACAGCTGAGAAATCAGAGCATCTTTTTCATCCACCTGGCGTGAATATTCACCTGGGAAGGGCAAAGTGAAAAAAGTAACTAGATTATTAATATTATAACAATTTTTGCCTGTAAACACATGCAATCATGAGTAGCCTGTAGAGGTTATGCCAGTTGCAACTTTTCACACTGTGTTATCCTCATGGCATCAGATCTTCCTCAGGAATGAAGAAATCTCACCTGCTTCTGTCTGCAGACGAGCTCTTTGAGCATTGAGGTCATTGATCATGCGCTGATTCTGTTCCTCCTTAGTTTTAATCTCACTCAGCTGATCTTCCAGAGTGCGGCACATCTTCTCCAGATTTGCCTACAGAGCCAGTACAAGCAAGGAAAGGAAATGAACACCTGGACTCTGCCTTATTCTCACAGCACAGACTTTGTGATGAAAATGTGGCTGGCAGATGTAGCCTATGTGCCATATTTTGGCCCTGTGGGCATGTTCCACTGCAATCCCGTACCTTGGCTTTGGAGACAGACTCCATGTTACTGGCCAAGTCGTCAATCTCCATCTTCAGCTCACTCTTCTCCTTCTCCAGCTTCTGCTTCACTCGTTGCAGGTTGTCGATCTGCTCCCCAAGCTCAGCTGTGCTGTCCGCGTGCTTCTTCCGCAGGGTGGCAGCCGTGGCTTCGTGCTGCAGCGTGGCCTCTTCGAGGTCACGCCGCATCTTCTGAAATTCTGCCTCACGCTTCTTGTTCATCTCGATCTGAGCTGCTGTAGCCCCTCCTGCTTCTTCCAGGCGCTCGCTGATCTCCTCTAGCTCCCTCGAGAGGTCAGCCCGATGCTTCTCTGCTTTTGCCCGAGAGGTTCGCTCTGCCTCAATTTCCTCCTCCAGTTCCTCAATACGAGCCTGGGGAACATTAGAGACCCTTCACACCCATGCCCTCCTCCTTCCTGACCTGACACTGGCTGAGAGAGGGCAAGGGACAGAGGCTTGCCTGCAGCTCCTTGATCTTCTTCTGTAATTGCATGCCCAGAAGTTGCTCATCCTCGATTTTGCTCTGGATCTGGCTGATTTCAAAGTCTTTCCTTTGGGCAAAGCAAACCGTGTCAGAGCTCAAAGAGAAAAAGACAAGTGCACCAGCCCAGCACTCAGGGGCCCCACAGCCACACTTACTTCTTCAGTTTCTCATCCAGCTGCTGCTTATCATTTTCCAAGTCCATTATGGTGTCATGGGCCAGCTTCAGGTCTCCTTCAAGTTTCCTCTTAGCTCTCTCAAGGTCCATGCGCAGTTTCTTCTCTTGCTCCAAGGACCCTTCCAGCTAAAAAGAACAAGACCACCAATGCTCCACCATTCAGGTTTAACTCTATACCTGTCCTGCTCTTGCTGTGTGCCTCTGTGCTTACATCATCTACTTGCTGCTCCAGCTTGGTCTTAGCTTTGGTCAGCGTGTTGACTTTGTCCTCTTCTGCCTGCAGGTCATCCAGTGTCTGCTGATGGGCCTCTTGGAGGGCTTTCTTCTCTTTTGTCAGCTTCACAATGGTCTCATCCAGGGCTGCCATCTCCTCTGTGAGGTTTTTCACCTTTAAGAAGAACATAGCAAGTGCAGATTAAAAATTGGTTTTTAAAACTTTATACTGTATATTTGGGACAAAGCAGAAGTCTTTTCTGGAGTGAGAATGACTTCTTCTGCCTCGTACCTTGTTTTCTGTGGCATGCTTTTCCTTCTCAACCTTGGCCAGTGTTAACTCAAGGTCATCAATATCTTTCTTCAGCTCTGAGCATTCATCTTCCAGTTTCCTCTTCTTGGCTGTCAGCTCGGCATTAATTTCCTCCTCATCCTCAGCCCGTTCAGTCACCTCTTTAACTTTGGCTTCCAGCTGGATTTTGGTTTTGATGAGCTGGTCACATCTTTCCTCAGCATCAGCCAAAGCGTCAGCTTCCTGGTGGGAAAATACTGTTTTTACAGATATGTTTTTTGAGGCAATATCGACATGCTTGCCTTCCTAATTTAGTCCTGGATAGCAATTTTGTAGTTACAATTTGGTTTCTATTCCAAGAGACTTAAATATATCACAGAATTGATTTTACATTGTTGGGTTTGAAACATCCAGTTTTGAGAGATAAAACCAAATAAAATTATTTTCAATCTACCTGAATGCCCAAGTATTTACATATTTGTGCAAGATATAGAATCCAATATTATCCCATAAAATCAAACAACAGAACAAAGTACATAAATTTTGTTTTAATCATAGGAATATCTTCCACATTTATGAAGTCCTGACTGATAACCATATGCCAAGATACATATAAATACCAAAGTCACAGTTATGCTCACATTGTTCCTGTAGTTCTCTTTTTTCACGCTACTGTCTTTCTGGCACAACTGTTTCTGATTTAGATTTTCATCATTATGACCCCAAAATACTCAGCATCTATCAGCTTTGGCTTTTCTCTGTGAGATTCTCATCAGCTAAAAAGAAAAGGAGTTGCTGGACAATTTGTCTCTAGGCTTTGTATTGCAAGAGATGTCCTGTGTTATTTGTTATATTTTTTCTCAAGTTTCAATCTAGCAGAAATAATACGAAAGAAAAATTATCATTTTAGCACTGAGTCGATTTTTTCATCTTTTTTCAGGTCAAGAGTCTTTAAAAAGGGAGGCATGTAAATTTTCCTGTATGTCACATACACTGCATAGTATTACTTTGAGGATACAGTCTTTTTTACTCTGTGAATTATTTAATTTAGAAACCATAACATTACAACACTGCAGATGTACCATAAATTTTACGTAATGATTCTGAGTGATTTAGGAGGGTGAGAATATTAAATTCTGTTTCCTCTCAGTTAGTTCAGTATTACAACATTTGTAACAGCCAAGCCACCACCTATATCAGAAAGAAACAAGTTATCTTGTTTAATTGGAGAATAAAGGGAGGAAATAAATGTCCTCTTAACTTATTCTAAGAATTCCTAATCATGTGTGTATAGGCATACTCAGTTTTGGGGAGGTAGGAAAAAATTAATAGAAGAACAAATATTATACTAATAAAAGTAAAGTTTCTTGATTGCTCTATGCATTTTAACTGAATGTAAATGCTAGAGACCTCAGCATGCTCCACAGAAAAGTCTCACACATGCAATGTCTTGACTACAGCCTCCTGATGGTCCTTACTGAAGCTACTTATATTTTTAAGAGCATCACTTAATGAAATACAATTGAATTGAATCTAATTGTAGCTTCTATGTGTCTTTTCAAAATGTAATCATAAATATCAGCCTGATTGATAGTCACAGTTAGGATGAAGCACACTGATGGTACTCACAGCCTGCACTTGGAGCTGCAGGTCATTCTTCTCCTGCACCAGTTTCACCATTTTCTCCTCCAGCTCTTTCCTCTTTGCCTCAGACTTTGCAAGCTCTTCCTTGGTTTTCTCAAACTCTTGTTTCATGTTGGCCATCTCCTTCTCAGATTCTGCACTCTTCAGCAAGGGCTTGATCTTGAAGAACAGCTTCATCCAGGGCCAGTGCTTGACGTTCATGAATGCACGAATGTTGTACTGGATGCAGTAAACAGACTCTCTGAAAGGTAAGTTGAATTAATATTAAATATTTAGATCACAATAACACAATAAGCCAAATACAGTGAACTTAATTTGAAGAAATGTCTACCTCCTCTGCACCATTCTCTGGTACTCCACTCTCATCAGGAAGCCCCTGCACCTGGCCTGGGTGCGAGTGATGAGCTGTGCCAGTTTCTCATCCCTCATCTCTTCCAAGAGGCCTACCAGCCCAGCTTTGAAGAACACCTTAGGTAAGAATATGAAAATAGGCACAGTGTATGTGTTTGTTGTTCAGTGTACCCTGGTACCCTGTCCCCCTTGGCAGATAATATGGGAAGTTAAGAGAAAGAGCAAAAGCACAAAGAATGTATGTAGTGATAGACCCTCTTTTATATCTCCAAGCTACCAGTCACTTGCAGTTGAGGAACTATAGTAGCCAGACATTTTGCCTTTGTTTTTATTAATCCTTGATTCTTTTATTCTACAACTTTGTGTTAAATTATGAATCCTTAATTAACCCTTAATTAAATCATCCTATGGCAATGAACTTCCATTTTATTCAAGTGTTGAGTCAATATGTACTTAGATGATTTCTTTTAAATACACTATTTGATCATTTCATATACTCTCTGAAGAATCTAAGTAGCATTCTGAAATCATGCGAACCAAAACCGCATAGTACTTGAAGCAAACAGTTCTCGTACCTTGGTGTGACCAAATTTGTATTGAGTATGGTCTATATCAATTGATCCAAGAAGTTTCTCACAAGCCTTCTTGCTGTCAATGAACTGTCCCTCTGGGATAGCACTTGCATTTAATACTTTGTATCTGGGGGAGAAAATGGAAGGACTTGCATTGGACTCAATGATCTTAAGGGTCTTTTCCAACCTAAATGATTCTCTAATTCTAGTAATATAAAGACATCTGTTGTTGAGACCAGTTGTCTGGTACACTGCAAGAAAGAACTGTTGAGAACATAACAGCAGTGCTAAACATAAACTTTAGAGAAGGCCTTAGTCTCCAGAGGTGAAACTTAAATTTCACAAGCTACTGAAGGTGGACAAAATGATACAATAAGGGAAAGAAGTCTGACCTCTGTTTAAAATCTGCATACAGGACTCTGTTGGGAAATCCTTTCCTGCAAATTCTGATCCCTTCCAGCACACCATTGCACCGCAGCTGGTGAAGCACCAGTTCATGCTCCATGGCACCTAACAATTCAGAACACAAATATATGCTATATTCTGTAATAGAGGGGAAGTGTTGCACCATACTGAAAACCTTCTATACATGAGATTCTTACCAGGTGTTTTTGTTTCATTTGGGATGATGCAGCGTACAAAATGGGGGTGGGTGCTTCGCAGATTGGTCATCAGCTTGTTTAAATTCTCCTGGGAGAGTCATTAACAAAAGTTTTTATTAACAAATGTAATTTCCACTATAAGCGTCAAGCCCTCTGAAATGAGATAACGAGATATCAGAGAAAAATTAGCTTGCAGAATCCTGAACTGAAGCCCCCTGCACCAGTTTTTCTAACTTTCCACAGATCTTTGCTGTTATTACTTAGTTATATAGTTCTTCTGATTAATCTGTAGGAAATTTTGTACTCTTAAACATACAATATTAATACATTTCACCAACTCTAGTGGAATGCTTTCATTAGAAATTATATCCATCTTCCATTGGATGTACCCAGAGAGATAAACTGGTATTTCTATGAGGCAGTTTGAAGCATACTACAGAATGTGTTTACGATGCATCACATGGAGCACACTACACAGAACCCTCTTGTTTTCCCCACTGGAAGTAAAAGGAACAAAAATGACAAGCTGAGTTTTACATGTCTAGATTTCAGGTTTGTCTTGTAAGGTAAAACAAGAAAAGGTGAGATGAATCCCAGCCTTGCTTTGTAATTAATATCGGTATACTTATATATAGATAATTATCACCTATAATTAGTGGAGGGAAGCAAGTACCTCCAGAGGACATCTCAGAGTATGTAAGTTAAGCAGCCAGAACATTAACATTAACATAAGCTAAAACATGTCTAAACACTAACGTGTCTAAACAAGAGGGATAGAGGAAGAAAGTTTGAAAACAACAGAAATGCAACCCAAATGCAACAAATAATATTTCTCCTATAATATTACTTCTTAAACTCTTATGATCTTTAAATATAGGCTTATTGCATTATTTCTGAATGATGCATGCTAGCAATAATTTCCCACTTGCAAGGCCAAGGCACTACTGCTATGATTATTTTTCTTGGGGCTTATACACACATGCCCATGTCCTGTTTCAGAGCACTGGCTAGAGGCTGTCAAGTGATCAAGAATCATATGACAGCAGATCTGTAGAAGCAATTAGGCTATATCAAGAAGGGAGTCCTAAATAAAGGATGAATATGTTAACAAATAACCTCAGGAGAGACTAAGTATTTCACCTGGCAGTAGTATATGGAGCAGCTGAAGCAGCAAGACCTGGTTATGACAAAGAATTGTCAAATATCTGACATCTTAAAAATCTATAACCCAAGGAGTGGTATTATTTCAACTATAAGAGGTTGATCCCTGAATCATGGAGAAAAACTAGAGTTATGAATGGAACAAACAGGTCATCCTGCAGACCAGTGGACAGATTGCTGTTAAAGGGCAATAAAAGGTTCCAAAGCCAGAGGTGGACATCTGAAGAAAATCTGATATATTTTAGGTATATTTTAGAAGTTTTTTGTATGACATTCTTCCATCTGGAAATGTCATCCTGGGACAAGTGGACAAAACTAAAAGTTGTGCAATCAGTGGAATGCAGCATAAATAGATTACAGTGGATTTATTCCTAGCAAAATATGGCCCAAGAACTTCAAGGTCTTTTAACACAGCTAAGTCAAAAAAAGACCAGCCATTTTAAATGGTGGATGTACTCCTCCTCTTCGGAGAAATAGTGAACTCTCTACTGTACCCGGAAAAGAGCTGAGACAGTCTGGAAGGAAGAACCCTTCTTCTTGCCACCTTTCTTGCCAGTACTAGCCTCTGCAAAATTAAAAAGAAATAAAACAGGTTTTATACTTTTGTTTTTGCCTTTTACAATTCCTTTTTCTAAGCATACATCAGTGAAAATCCGGGATTCATAGAACCAACCTGCTTCTGCTCCGCCGTAGTTGGCAAAGAGTAAGGCCAATGTCTTCACCGATGATTTCTGGTACAACCCAATGACAGTTTCATTCAGGGGGTCCTTGTTCTTCTCAAGCCAGCCAGAGATGTTGTAGTCCACTGTGCCAGCATAGTGTATCAGGGAGAAGTGGGCCTCAGTCTTTCCTTTGGTAGGCTTGGGCTTCTGGAAGTTTGCAGACTTGCCCAGATGCTGGTCATAGAGCTTGTTCTTGAAAGAGGTGTCAGTTGCCTTGGGGAACATGCACTCCTCTTCCAGGATGGAGAAGATGCCCATGGGCTGGAAAAAATGCAGCAGACTGTAATTTAGTTTTCAAGGCAATAATGACCTTCACCTAGGCACAATAGTGGAACACAGACTGAGATACATATCAGAAAATATTATTATTCAATTAAATTTTCTGCTAGAAAGTGAGATGAAACATGTTGATACTTGCATTTTTTAACACCAAATGAATCATAAAGATTAATAGAAATTAATTTAGTTTCTGTTGCGAACGTGCTTTATAAAATCAGAGCACTACTTTCTTATCCAGAGGAACTCAAATCACACACAGATATCTTGGACAAATTGATGAGTCATACACCCTTGCAGCAAAGGTAGCCAAGTCATTCTGGGCTGCATTAAGAGTGTTGCCAGCACCTCAGGGGAGGTGATCCTTCCCCTCTACTCATCTCTGCTGAGAAACATCTGGAGTGCTGTGTCCAGTTCTTGACTCCCCAGTACAAGAGAAACATGAACATAGTAGAGTGACCAAGGTGACAGTCCACAAAGATATTTAAATGATTGGGACAACTGACATACAAGGAGAAGCTGAGAGAGATGGGACTGCTCAGCTGGGAAGAGAAGACTCTGGAGGAGCTCATCAATGTGTAAAAATATCTAACAGGAGGAGATAAAGAAGACAGAGCTAGAGGCTTCTCAGTGGTGTCCAGTGACAGGACAAGATAGAACAAGCATGAATTGAAATACACAAAATTCCATTCTGTTTAGAAGAATTCCATTTAGAAGAAAAAAACTTATTTATTCTGACGGTGGCCAAAAGTTGGAACAAGTTCCTCAGAGTATCTGTGAAGTCTCCGCCCTTGGAGATATTCAAATTCCAACTGGACTTGGTCCTGAGCAATCTGCTCTAGCTGATTCTGCCTTGACCTAGGCGGGTTGGACTAAGCGATCTCCAGAACTGCTCTCAAACCTCAGCAGTTCTGTGATTCTGTGATTCTGACTACTTATCATCCTGCCAGCCACTGAACTTTTCATCTCATGTGCAGTGCAACTGCCTTCTCATTGTCAGTCACAGGATGCACATGTAAGAGCAACTGTGTGCTGACAGTTATATACATCTTCTATGTTAATTTTACAAAGATATAGCTATTCTACTGTACAAGCTGTTAGAGTTGAAAGGTGAGGAGGACACACTGACCTGGAAACTGTTTTGGAAGAACAGTCTTATTGGGAGTTTAACAATCATTTGGTACTTGAAACATCAGTACAGACTTGCTGCCACAAAGCTGTGTGAAATTTCCTTGTCTCACTTGACAGAAAAAATTAACTACAGAACAAGGTATTTTGAATAACAAAAGCTGAATATTTGGACATGAACATAGAAGATCCCTTTGAAAAATAAGACCAGGTAATTATAGAATTACCACACATCTAATGCATTTGAACAGGAAGGATACCTTCTCAATGAGCTCAATGCAGGCAGCCAGGTCCATCCCAAAGTCAATGAAGGTCCATTCAATTCCCTCCTTCTTGTACTCCTCCTGCTCCAGCACGAACATGTGGTGGTTGAAGAACTGTTGCAGTTTCTCATTGGTGAAGTTGATGCACAGCTGCTCAAAACTGTTAAACTAGAAATAAAATAAGACAGACCCATCTTTGCAAGATGCAGCAATAATTGCAAAACCTCATCCTTTAAAAATATGGAATGCCATTATCTTGGCTTCATTGTCAAGTCTACGCATTTCTTCGGTCTGCTCTATGGTTATGTAACGAAACAGAGAAATGCATTAAATTAATTGTCCACAAGGAATTTTTTTTAATTGATAAAAATGTGAAGATAAATTATATTTCATGTTTAATCTGAGACCAAATTACATGGAGAAAAAAAACACGCTTAGGCCTGTCATGATATACATGTTTTTATACTGTCTTGTGCTCGATCATTTAAACCAATGATTTTTTCTGATCGGACCATACTGTACTTTTGAGTTTACACATCTTGAAATAAGACAAGTCCTTTGAAAGGTCATTTCTTTTCTTTATGACAAAAAAAAATGCAGATAGCTGCAAATAATTATGTGATGATATGACATCTTCTTTAAAAACATCTCAGAGTGATCATAACATCCAGTTGTCTCCTCTAAATAGCTCTTACCAGATCTTTGTTACTTACATCAAAGATCTCAAAGCCAGCAATGTCCAGGACACCAATGAAGTACTGTCTGGGCTGCTTCGTGTCCAGCTGTTGGTTGATGCGAATAACCATCCACAGGAACATCCTCTCATAGACAGCCTTGGCAAGAGCACCTACAGCATTGTGCACCTATAAGAAAAATAAATGCCTGGAGTTACCATACACAGCATAGGAGAATCAAAAGGATCTTAATACAAAACATGGTTCCAGGTTACCACATGTTTGTTACCTGCTGTGCAGTTTGACCCTTGGTCACAAATTCATTCCCAACCTTGACTCGGGGGTAGCACAGTGCCTTGAGCATGTCAGCTGAATTCAGGCCCATAAGGTAAGCAGCCTTGTCAGCAACTAAAAAGAAATAGGACAAAGGAAGAATTTAGTGTCACATAGACTTTGAATCCTGGAGTATTCTCTAAAGGCTGCATGGTTCAGATTTCTGTTCTTTGAAATCTTTCAGCAGACTCTCATAGGAGAAATCTTGGTAACATCAAAGTTATCATTATGCATATTGAGGTTTTCTAAAAGAATTTATGTTTTAAAATCTTCACTGAAGCATGTAGAAAGTAATGATGGTTTCAGAAATCTCCTGGCACAAAACTGAAAGCTTCAGCTTGTCAGTCTGAATATTTGTAGTACATGCGTAGCTGAGGAGCTGCAGTGACAACAGCTAGGTACTGTTCTACATTCAGGTAATCAAAACCACCCAATATTTAGGGTGGAACACAAAGAGGATATCTCTGTTCTCTTTCAGATCCAGAGTCTACAACCCTTTCTGAGCTTTGGTTTCTGATGTTCAGTAAAACACACTGGGATTCATCCTTTTACCTATGGCACCTCCCACGTTCTGCCTTGTCCTTTAGCAAGAGCAGCCATTGCTCAGAGAGCTGGAAACATGAATTGTTGGTCCTGCACCAACAAAAGAGAGGAATCAAATACACCTCTCACAACAGAGCTCCCTGAGCATCTGACAAATGAGGGTGAATGGGAAAATGGTCACCCATCCTGTTAGAGCTGAACCACTTAGCTGTTTCACAATTGCAAGCCATATTACAACAAAAATATGAATAATAATGTTAAAGGAAGGACATCTACTGCTCCTGACTTCCTGGAAGTGTATAAAGGACAGTTTAAACTATCAGTTGTTCATAACATAAGATACAAAAATCCTGATGTAAAATACTTGATGTACTGAGAAGAAGACACGGGACATATTTTTCTGGCTTACCGTTTTCCTTGGGATCCTAAAGTCTAACAAAGAAGAACTTTTGCTGTCTTCCACATACATAGTGGTCTACAGAAGGGTTAATTATTGAGTTTGAGAATACCTTCTGTGCCATCTGGCTCTGCCTGCTCCTCTCTTGGTTTCTGCTTGAACTTCAGGTTCCCGTAGTGCATGACAGCCCCTGTCAGCTTGTAGATGGCGGTCTTTTCATCAGCAGTGAAGCCCAGGATGTCAATGGCACTCTGGTAATACAATCGGCAAAGTGAAATATCTGAATGTTACGTGATGTATGACTTGTGCCTGTTGACCTGTCTTGTAAGTTACTTACATCTGTAGCCATCAGCTCCTCCTTGTCATCAATGCTGGGAACACTGATCTCACCTTGACTCACAAAAGGGTAGTCATATGGGTTGGTGGTAATGAGGAGCATTTCTGAAAATAAATGGGTTCATGGGTTAAATTTCATTGTTTTCGTAATGTAGTTAAATGTCGGTCAGTGATCTTCCTTCAAAAAACTGTCATGCCTCCTACCAATTAGCTCTGGCTTCTTATTGGAGGTGATCTGATAAAATATGTGGTAACTTCTTTCTGCCTTGAGCTGGAAAGTGACTCTGGACTTCTCCAGCAGATCTGTCAAGGAAGGTAGAAAGAGTTAGGCACGGGAACGCACGTGGAGCTGGGAATTTAGGAAAGAATGGGATCAGGCCAGGAGAGTGTCTTACAAGTTTCGATGTCGGCAGAAGCCAGTTTGCCTGTGGCCCCAAAGTGGATTCTGATGAATTTGCCCTGTTAAGGGGAAAAAGAAGCATTTCAGCCTCGGTACATTTCATTGCCATCTCCTTATGTGAGAACACCACTAGCCCATCACTGCTGTTGTAATGAGGAGGCATTTTTGTCCAAAGCAACAACTTACAAAGCGTGAGGAGTTGTCATTCCTCACGGTCTTGGCGTTTCCAAAGGCCTCCAGCAGTGGGTTAGCGCTGATGATTTGATCCTCAAGCGTTCCCTGCAGAATGATAATTATTGCTGGTTATCCTCTCCAAAAATCATGTCAGGATCAGAGGAAAGCTTTGACTCAAACCAGCACCTATTAATTTACCTGCATTTTGCCTGACTGCTCCTCCTTCTTCTTCTCCCCACTCGCTGCAATTGTTGCAAAGTACTGGATGACACGCTTTGTGTTCACAGTCTTCCCTGCTCCGGATTCTCCGCTGTGAAACCAAAGAGAGAAGCAGAGAGCGTGTGGTCAGGCGGGAGGTCCCCCAGCACCGGGCAGCCCCACAGGGACCCGAGAAGGGGTGTACATACGTGATCAGGATCGACTGGTTCTCACGATCTGTGAGAGAGGCAGCATGAAAGATAGTGTTAGCAGTTGACCTGGGTAACACTCAGCTGAATGAGAAGTAATTCTGTAAATGGAAGCTGGGGTTTCTTCAGAAAGAGTACCCAGTTCCCTTCCAGGTCCTAACAGTAGTAACCATAATCCCAAATGGATGCATGGAGCTGACAGAGGCATGTGATCCTCAGGTAAGCTATGCATCCACTTTTCCTTCACACAGTACTCCTCGAGTTCTAATCAAATGGCCTACCTGTGTCCAAAATAGTGGATTACATGGAATAATAACTTTTACTTCCCTATCAGTGAAAAAAAGTAGCAAACTAAGTCAAGTACTATTTCTGCAGTGGTAGAGTGTAGATTTTTGTACAATAAAGTGCAAATAATGCACAGTCCTGAGTCTGTGCATGCTTCTGGGTCAGTTTCACTTGAAATTTATTCCTGCATAACTCGATCAAGTTTTCAGTCTCTGTGGTGTTTTTAGCTGGCTTGTCAAATGTTCCAGTGAGATCAGTGGGGCGTTTTGGTTTAGATTGCTATGAGGGAGGTCAAGCACTCACCAGTCAGCATGAACTGATAGGCATTGTCAGAGATGGAGAAGATGTGTGGAGGGGCCTCCTGGCGCTTCTTGCCTCGGTAGGCCAACACCACCTCCGGGTTGTACACCGGCAGCCACTTGTAGGGGTTGACAGTGACGCAGAAGAGACCCGAGTAGGTCTGTGAGGAAGGGAGACAGCACGTTGGCTTCCGCTTACCCTGGCAGAGCAGTTCCTCCTCGCTGCCCGGAGGAAGACTGCTGCTGGTACTTACGTAGATCATCCAGGCTGCGTAACGCTCTTTGAGGTTGTACAGCACAGCGGGTTCGTGGAGGTGGGTCATCATGGCCATGTCCTCAATTTTATCATACTTGGGAGGGTTCATGGAGAAGATTTGATCATCCTTCACGGTCAGGGTCTGCCAAAGAAACAAAAGATCCATGTATGTCAGCTAAGAGCTGAGAGTGGGAATCAAATGGTGTCCTTCAGCCTTGCTTTTCACTCACCTCTCCACCTTCAGTCTTGACAGTGACCTTCCCTGTCTCCCTGCTCTGGATTGTCCCTTTCACAAAGGATTCCTTAGGATGGGCCACAAAGACGGCTGTCTTGGCGTCAAAAGGCTTGTTCTGGGCTGCAATTCTCTCCTTCTCTGACTTTCGGAGATAAGGGGCTGCCTCCCCAAAAACAGCCATCTCAGAGTCTCCAGAGGCCATGTCTACACTTTACTGAAGGTACGTCAGCAGAGTACTCTAATGGGGAGGAACAATATGGCATTTATGTCTATTTATGTCTATTCTGTAAGACTGGAAAAAATTTTATATCCTGTGCCTTGGTTTCTCTTCATGCTCTGAGTATTTAGAACATCTAATACGAGTTAACTAGAGACTTAATTTTTAGGTCAACTTAGAAAATAATAGGTTTTCATTGATGTAGTCTAGGTCTTCAGACATTTAAGAGAGCAACTTTTAATGACCTTTCAGAACTGTGGGTTTGGTGCTTTAAGAATACCGTGTCTGTAATGTAAGAGTGAATTCGTTGAGCAAGATTCACCAAGACATAACTATTAGTGATAGAAATACATTTAGGGCATTTTGTTAAAATGATGAACAATGAAGTAACATTTTTGAAAAACTGTAGTTTAGGCAACTTACAGTCTTGGAAAACATTGAACCTGTGGGACTTTTACCTGTTAAATATAATGGTAACAGAAAGGCAGTGGGAAATTAATGAACTTTGATAATGAAGTTGCCAGCTGAAAGAAAAGGGCAGGCTTTGTGAGCTTTTAATATTCTGCCATAATTTAATTTGTTGCATGCATTTGTCATTCTTCAGTACAATATCTAAAAAATTTCATCCTCAAAGTTCTGACTTGTGTCAAATAAAATTCAAGCATTGATATTGGAATTGTCAATCCTGTATTAAGATCTGAAATAAATACCGAAAAAATCTGGGAACAGGTGAGTACTCAAAACTTTAAAAAAATAAGAGTGTCTCTTCAGATGCTTTATTAAACATGTAGGTAGCTAATTTAGCCAACTGCACTTGAAAATTCTGTAGCTACATTAGTAAAATTCATTCCCTCTTTATTCATTAGGTAATTTTTTTTTGTCTAGAGTTAGAAAATGGGTATCTAAGAGAGTTCTGTCATTTTACAAAGGTTGTTAGAAGTTCTATATGCTCAGATGATTTATTAATTCATACATTCTCAGGTAGAATACAGAATTTTGCACTTTTTCCTGCTGTACTCATCTTGGTCTGGTTCTACTGCTGCCGTAGCAAAGATGGGAAGCCAGCACACCTTGATCCCTGTTAGGTCAGTTAAGCAGAATTGAAGAATGTCCTCAGGGGTTTTCTGGCCTGCCATCAACGGTCAGAGACTTCAAACACAGTCACTTGAAAACCTTGGGCACCCTACCACCTTCTACTGTGATTACACTGGGTTTGAACATAGGGTGAAACAGTGGCCCTTTCAGAAATCCTACCCAAAAGGATCTTCCTCTGTCCTCTAAGAATTAATAAATCAGGTTCTTACCTCTTGTGACACCAGATGGGTAGCTTGCAGGCTGGCAGCTGGTCAGTACTGTAAAACAGAAATGGCAACTCCTTACTTGCTGTTGCACAGAAATCCAGAGTGAAAATGTGCAGGTGCCTTGAAAGTAGATTCAAAATCTGCGCTGAGAAATTGAGTGCCCTCCTGGAAATGAGCATTGCAGGCAGCAGGAATTCTGTGGAACATAAGGGCGCCATCCTCTTCCTGCAAGCCTGGGACCCCATACACTTACCTTGAAGCTTTCCGTGGAGACAGAGCAGACTTGTCACAGGGACATTTTATATCATCTAGTCTGCAGATGCTACAGATGCCTACTCTTTCTTCGGTCAAAAAATTTTTGGCAAACCTTCTTTGGTAAAGCATTGTCTGGCAAACTGAACTAAGGGCATAATTGTCATTTGACATGACTAGATATAATTAGAAAATTTTGATGTCTTACTGACTATATGAATACATCTCCTATAAACAATCTCACAAGGGTGTTAAGGAGGGAATCTGGACTAGTCAAGGCACTTAGAGAACTTGGATGCAGGACTTATGGATTCTATTGCTGGCTTTCCCACCGACTCACTGTATGACCCAGGGTGGATTGCTTGGTATGTCTGTGCTGCAGATAATCCCAGCTGTACAATGGATAAAACAGGTTGTTAAAAGATAAATTAGCATTATTAAAAGCTTTTGGCAGTTGTGATGGTAAAATCCTGAAAGTAGAAGTGCAGCTGTATAAGAGTTCATGAGGGTTACAGGCACAGCAGGATGGTCAGCCAAACACCAGCAGTGAGAGGCTGGGTTCTACCTGGGAGTTTAAGCTGGCACCTCTGACAGAGATGTGAGGCAGCTTCAGGGATATCAGGAAGAGTGCACGTACACACACACAGAGGCTTGTGCACGTGTGTCTCTCCATACACACTTCAGATTGCAAATAAGTGGTAGATTCTCCAAGAAATTTTGTTGTGATCCTGTGCACCACCTTGTTCTATGGGAAGGGTTGTACCTGCTGAGACTTCTGATCTGCAGGTCAGTGCCAACAAGCAAGAGATGTTCCATTCTCTTGCTGGCAACTTTTTAGCTTAACCAGATGTTCCCATGCCTATAACCTAGGAAAGATAACTCTGATCTAGGAATGGCCCCCACAGTTTCTTTTCCTACCCACGACTGATAGAAGAATCCTCTAGTCAGCCATACCTACACAAATAATTGGACATATGCACAAACACATCACCTCAGCATGCAATCCCAGATGCTCTGCACCTGATACATCCTCAGTCCAGCATTTCCATTTCATCACAAATATCTTGCACACTTACACATTTGCACAGTTCAAAAAGCACAGTGATACCTTTACCTGAGTGTTAGGGGTGGCAGGCATGCCTGTAAAATTCTGATAGAGTGGGGGGAAGGGGGATTTGATGGCAGTCCTGGAGAGAGAGTGATCTAGTTTTAGGAGGAGGGCACTGTCATGTGATCTGCTTTAAATCCTGTCAGATTTAAACACACTCTTCCCCTGGCCATTGGCATTTTGGTTATTAAAAGAGCTCAGTGGATAACACGTGGGTAAAGTTAGAAAAATGGTGCACGGATCTGATGTTATATCCAGCATCAGGCAATGTCCTGTGCTCACAAAGCCCATTCCAAGGAGGGCTGCAGCACTGCACTTTTTTGGAAACCAAACACACAGCTTGCCTCTGGGCAACATGTGCAGGACATGGGGAGGCTGATGGAAACACCCTGCCCAGGAGGAGCCCAGAGCCAGGCAGTGGGAAATGGTGAGCGCAGGGGTGCATCTGAAGTCCTGCCTCTCTGGGGAGCAGGCACCAAGGGGTGCTGGCAGGGCACCTCCCTCCAGCGGGACCCAGAGCACAAATGCTCCAGCGTGGAGGCAGCAGGCTTTGCTCTGAGGGGCTCCTGCAGCTGAGTCCCCGGGTGGTGGGCTGCCACTTGGTGTCCAGCAGCCCAGTGGCTATCAGGCCTGGCCAAGGAGGGCACAGAGAGGTCTTGGCAGCTCAGAGGTCAGGGTTTAGAAGACCATGAAAGAAGATCAAGGGATGGATGATATAGTGGTACATGAGGTTGTTCCTCCCCAGGTGCAGGGCTTTACACTTCCTTTACACTATTGGACCCAGTATTGACCCCTGGGTTTTGCCTAACCAATACCCAGTTGCACACTATCCTTAACATAGAAAACACTTTATGTTAAACGGACCATAGCAATTGCATAATCACAAAGACTTCAAGTCTTTCTGTCATGTTTGTCAGTATTGTTAATTAAGTTAACTAAATCATGTGTGGACTTCCAGATAAAGACTCTTTGCAACACTAAAGTAAAGCAACTAAAGTCCACTGGCACATCTACATTCCTCCAGTAAACTCCATGCTTTGCATACAAACAGGGTGAGATGCCTGTAGGTTCGATATAATGTCCACAGAGTTATGCTGGCTTAGAGACCAAACCACTTGCCATCTACTTCAGGGACTTGGCCTTCACTGTCTCAAATATTGAACTCTACAGTTCACTGAAGCTTGATCTTTGGAGGAGAATCTGGATGGTAGGACTACCCGCCAGCAGGATCCAGTTCTATCAGTGGTTCTGGCCCACTCTGACTGAAGCTGTTTTCAATATGGGGCCATAACAGGCACATGGAAATAGGCATCCTGAATATTGAGAGGTGGGACCTTGTGACCCCATTCCGCAGAAAAACTAGCATCATTATCTTGAACGTGTGAATCTGGCAGCTTTCCTATCACCAGAAAGAATCACCACATTCCTTGACACAAAGAAATGGCAGCTATAGAGCTATTTCACTGAAACGGGAGGGAGCAGGTTCCCTGCCCCCAGAGTCAACAGGGAAGAAACTTTCTGCCAATCTATTCTCCTTGGTCTGAGACTGCAGAACTTGAGTGCTGACAGTTCAGCATGCTATGCCTGTGGTCACCTCCTTAGGACGGAAAGCAACCTTGCATACAGAGGAATAATACAGGATTTACACAAGAGAATTCAGAAAACTGCAGACAGTCACATCCTAGAAGGAAGACTGAGAATGCCACCTGATTGTCCAGCATGTAGTGGAGCTGCAGGACATGTTGTCCCACCTAATCCTGCATCAAGTGTCAGAAGAGGTCCTACTTTGGCTGAAGGTTTCTGTGATCATACGCAAATCCACAGTGTGAATATATATGCTGGCTTAAATTCAGAGAAGAAGAAACTATTGCTACTGTGGATCCCTAATTTGAATTTCTGTGCCCATCAGAAGTATTGACCTATGTCTACACTAATAGCTCTGTACTAGTACCTCAGTACCAGTATAAACCCCAAAGTTAGCATAATGCGACTATGGGTATGTGGTCTTTGCTTGGTATCTTGGAGTGAAATCCCTGAAAGGTGCTTGGTATTAATAATTCAGGAGTCTGAAGGATTACTGAAATCTAGCTAAATTCTCCAGAATGTTGTGTATGGAGATGTGGCCCTCATGCTAAAGACAATTTGCACACTGAGTTCATCTAAAACTTACATACTTTACATTAAATAATACTACTTCCACCATGAAGCAGCATTTATAGATGACATCAAGTGTCATCTGTTACTTTTCTGTCAGTTGAACTGTAATACAAAAATAATCCTGGTGGCTTAGATGAGCAGGGGTGAAGGGGCCTGGACTAAATTCAGCATTAAACAGTCCAGTGCCATTCAAACTGAATATCAAGGCTATTATAGCAACTCCTCTGGAAGAACCAGTATTAGAGAAACTCTTTCAGACAGTCAGAAGAAGAAGATAAAATCTTAAAACATTGACTACTTTCACTTGAAAACTCTAAATTCCGATCCATTCCCTTTTTCCCCTTTTGCGTTAACTAAAAAAACCCATGAAAAACAAGAACTTCTCATTCAGTGTTTTCAGCAGATGTTTTAAAATATCTTTCTGAAGGAAATGATGAACTAAAGCAAGGGCAGCTGTAACAGCATGTGTTGTGAACACAGGTAGTATATGAACTCTCAGTGAATGTCTACAGGGGAAATACCCCTGACAACCGGACTAAGTTTGTGGAGGCTGGAAGAGAAGGCAGGAGAAAGTGCAAAAAAGTCTGGGAGAATAACCCAGTATTCATTGTTTTAGTGTATGACATAAAGCTCAAGAAAAGAAAAATGAAGTGTTTGGTCAGCTGACATAAGCATCCCTGAAAAGAATTCTAAGCTACTGAACATCTGCTTTGGATTTGTTTTAATTTATAAAGGTCACCTATCCCACCCAGGTACCACTTGCATGACACTAGCATAGTAGTTTCTTACAAAGTTTCTTACAAAGAAGCAGTCTCTAATCTGAAGTAGATGATCCAGATTTCTCTGTAGTTTAACTCTGTAGATCCCAGTAAGTTACATCAGGGAAAACTCTGCCCTGTTTCCTGTATCCAGGTGCAGCCAAGGAGAAATCTGCACAGGAAGGGATCTGTTGAAAGAAGGGCAAGTGCCTCAATGCGAAAAGAAGAATGCAAGTTTTCCTGCCAGCCATTAATTTTCTGTCTTTACTATTTCCATCTCTACAGGGCTGGACTCCACCAGGACCAGAAGCAAACCACAACACAGTTAAAAGAGAAGAGGCAGACTGAAAGCCGTCTCTGGGTACAGACTGTCTTGCACAGCAATGCAGTGTCGCCAAGGCGCACATTCCCCATGGAGGAGAAAGGATTCCATTGTGCTGAAAATAGATCCTTCTTGAGACAGAGATCAGGCAGCTGCCTCCCTTTGTGCCAGCCCTGAAGATGTGTATTTTCTTCTCCTGATCTCTGTGGTTAGCTGAGACACAAGGAGTGAGAAGGCATGTTTTTACTAGGCAGCACACCAGACGCGAGAGGGGAAGTGGAAGCGCCTACAGACTGCTGTGTGTTGGCCAGTGGGAATCTGCCTCTCATGAGTGATCAGGGTCATCAAGTTCATGAACTGGAAATATGAGAATGTACCTGTACGGCAGGAGGTTTTGCAGTAGGAAAAGGAATCTTTTACTGTAGTCTGGTGATCCCCAATCTTTCACCCTGGGAACTGCTATGAGGCCCTTTGCTCCTCTAGCAAGAACAGACTGCACTCCAAGAGGAAGGACTTTGGGGTTGTGGTGGATATCAATGTGAGCGCTCTCACTGCAAACAGTATGAACCAAGTACCATGTGGTGCTAGAAGTGTGGTCAGCTGATTGTAGGAAACTATTTCCCTTTTGCTTGGCACTGGTGAGTCCTCATCTGAAACTGTTTGTCTGGTTTTAGGCTCCCCAGTTCAAAAGGGATGTGAACTAATGGGAGAGGGTCCAGCAGAAGACTAGTAGGATGGGCAAGGGTCTAGAAAACTTGTGCTATGAAGAGAATTTAAGGGCATGTTTAGTCTGAGGAAAAACAGGGCTAATGTACATGAGGGGCAGTTACAAAGACAATGTGCCAAACTTTTTTTGTGAGTAGCAGACAATGTAACAAGGGGCAATGACCACAAGTTGTTGCTTGAAAGTCTCCAGTTAGACATTAGGAGAATTCTTGACTATTGGGTAATGCAGAAATGACACAGGATCCCCAGAGAGGTTGTGGAGCCTCTGTCCAAAAAGCTTGGCTAATCGAAGCCATGACTAATCTGACCAACATCAGCTTGAAGTGGGAGACTGAACTGAAGACCTCCAGATGTTCCTTCAAAACAGCATTTCTGTGGTTTTAATGTAGAGGTTCCCTCTATCCATCCAAAGAGGACAATTGCTCAAAGCTAAGCAGAGAAGGTATCTGCAGCTTCATGTCTCGTACTAAGAAACAGAAATTTTCCTGAAGTCCTGAAAAACAGCTTTTCTCAAGTGGACCACTGGACATGAATCTTTGATCTCACTGCATTGCTGGAGACAGTTCATTTCATGCAACTTGACAAAGCATATCCCTCCAGGACACCAATTCCAGAATACCACTTCTCAAGTATGTCATCTGGAAACATCCTCAGCAGCAGAAGCTTTGGTAGCTTTCATTCCTTGAAGAACAGCATGACATGCAGGCAGAGTCAGAGTACTGTGAAGCTCACTGGGGCAGCAGAGTGCATCACATCACATCAGAAAGAAGTTCCACCAGGTGGGGAGCAGCAGGGCAGGCAGAGTACAGGAAGGTCCTCTTGTTATCACAGGCTGGACATATTCACGGTGGTAATTGTATGCTGGTAAGCATTTCCCCAGCCCTGTTACAGGCATTTAGGGATCTGGTACAAGCCTTTTTCATTCTGAGTCACTAGGTACGATTTGTCAGAAAATATGTGTACAATATGGTGAACAGCAGCTGACATCACCACTGTGTGTTATTTCTGATCATAACATAACATTAAAGGAAATAAGATTGTACGATGTCCCTGCCGATGGCAGGGCGGTTGGGCTAGGTGATCTTTAAATGTCCCTTCCAACCTAAACCATTCTATGATTCTGTGTGATTGTGTGAATGGCTGTACTGGGTAAGATCAAAGGAACACGTAGACTCTCAGACCTGAGACACTTCTCATCACCCCAGTCTCCCCAGATACCCACCCTCTGCACAATGTCCCACCCACGTGCTGAAGTCTTCTAGAGCACAAACCACTTCAAGTTGGTGAAAGATGTCATGTGACTGGAGCAAAACCAAGTAAGTCACACATGGGAAACCATACTGAAAACAGCAATGTATTTTCTGTGCACTGCCAATAATAAGAGACAGAAGCATAACCACATCCCTACTATCTCTATATGAAGCCTAAGAAGCCTTTGGACTTCTCAGGTCTCAGTGATTTACTTGTTCCCCCACCAGGAGCCTGTAATGCTCACGGAATACAGCAGACATCCTCTTTATCAGGGATCCCCTTGCACATCTGCTAGTGAGCTGTGGGAGACTGGGGAGAGCTCAGAGCTGCTCAGCTTCTGCTCTAGTAGGAAACCTCCTCCTGTGGGTTGATGGCCTGGAGAGCAGGCTCATGTTCCTACTCAGATAGCAGTGTCTCCTGTGCCTGGGGACGGGTCAATTCAGCTGCTCCTCCTCAGGTGATCGGGGTCCCTGATGTCCTGACCAGGAACTGGGAGGTGCTCAGGGCCACAAGAGGGACTGGGAATATCTGCATGGATGTGTTGCTCCTCTGAGCACACATCAGAGCTAAGGTGAAATGAAGTCACCTCTGCATGTGCTAGGTAATTACTGGTGGTGATGACTCAGGCCTGCTTCAACCTAATCAGCTTGCTGGGTGACTGGTCTCCAGACCCTCATAAAACACTGTAAATATTCCATAACATAGAATTTATATACATCTGTTCAGTGTTTATATACACGTCAATGTTTGATGTGTTAGCAACTGTCTAAACACTGTCACACAGGTGACAGACTTGGTGACAAGCAGCTTTGCTTGGAGATGCTTCTGAAGTTAGGTTCCTCTCATTTATAATGACCAAATAGGGCCTGGTGTTGAGAAATTCAACTACTTTTGTCCATCTGCTGCATCTGTTACTTATTTTCAGAGGAATTACCATATATTCCCTCAAAACCTCCAGAGGAAGGACATCCTACCCAGTCACTAGTAAAAAAGAAACTGATTGCACAGCAAACCCATTCAGAATAAACACCGGTTTCACTTTGTTTTGTTTGACAAAACTCCCTCAGATAGGTGCTATAGCACCAGGATGCTTCCTAATTAAAGACATTCTGATGGTGTTTCAAGGTATCTTCTCCCTTGCATTGCTACCTGTTATCTGATAAACAGCACTTGAGGAAAGGGGGGTTTTAGCAATTTCGATGACAGGCATTGGGACCAGCCTGTTCCTGCAGATGGAGGTAAAAGTGGCCAAGCTTGAACAGATAAGTGTTGGAAGATCACTTACTTTCCAGGCTTGCAGCTGTTGGGATAGATGGGGAAAAGCTGTGGCTGTGGTTTCTGGGAGCACTCTTTAGCATTACCCACTGCTCCAGTATGCCTTACAGTGGTGTCAGTCTGGCCTTGCAGAGCTCTGGCACGGGCAAAACCATTTTGCTGTGATTGTTATCCCCTGCTTCTGAACGCTGCTGACTACAGCAGGCTTTTCTTAAACAGTAGGCTTCTGTTTTGCTCCCTTCCTTCCCTTTCCCCAGGTCTCCAGAGAATTTTACTCCCAGATAATTTGCTTTTCCAGCTGCTATACAAAACTTAACCTCAGCCCATTTGAGAGAATATGAAACAGCAGCTGTGCGTCCATGTCCCAGCTAAAAACAATGAAGATCTGTAAGGCTTGCTCAGCTGTGAGAAAGCCAGAGCAGAAAAAAAGTGTCATGCAGAGATAGTCTCATAAATTTGAGAATAAGCAGACAGCCATTTCAGCCTAGAGCAAAGGTCCAGCTGGTATTTTGTGCATGAGTGTACATTCGATGCTTGGTGAAAATCCAATTTCACTTTTTCCATACTGTTTATAATATTATGTAAGCATATCATCTTCCCACCTGGTTGTTCCTTTCCCAGAGTGAAAGATCATTGTCTGGATAGCTTGTCTCTCCAGTGCTCCCATCAATTTTGTCATTTTTTCTGTGTACCCTTCCTAATTACACAGGCCAAAACTGCAGATAGCAGGTGGTTTGTGGGCATGGTACTATGATTTCTGTTTTGTTGATCCTGATAATTCCTGATACTCTGCCTTTTGTGGCCACCAGTGAGCACTGACTTGATGTTTGGAGACAACTATTCACTATTCTGGTAGCCTTCCCAGCTCCTAATCCTGGTTCTCCTTTCAGACACTGAATTTCTTTAGGGTTTTGTCTATGTATGGCTCAGAGTCATGGTATGGACAGAGAAGATTATGTTCTGTTTTGTCTGCATAAAGGCTGATGATTATACAGTCTGCCTTACGAGGACAACATCTCCTTAGTGACTTTCAGCAAAATGACAGTGATTGGGACTCAGGAGTGGCACAACCCAGTTAACAGAGCAGCAGAGACACGTAAAGCAGCAAACTTTTATTTGGGGGTGAGCAGATCTTCACTGAGTATCAGAGTTGTGCCATTACTTAGACTCCTCATGTTTCCAGCAAACATCAGCGGACGAGCTGGCGGAGGAGATGACATTCAGGATGCCCTTTCTATCTCCCACTAAAGCAGCTGAGGAGCTCCTGTTACAGAGCAGGGGAGTGGGGTGGGCAGGCTAAGATGCCTCCGGGTAAGACAAAGAAGAAAGAGAGCAAGTGGCAAAAGGGGGAGGGAAGGGGAGGGAAGGAAAATCAGGATTAGCTGCATAATATTAGCGCTAGCAACAACTGTATCCTAAAAAAGAGAGCAATGAAGTGATATCTTCCTAGGCTGACGCTCATTTGTGACATGCACAAATCCCACTTCTGGGCAGATTTCAGTGCTGTAAATGGAAATATACTGGTATGGAATTTGTATAAACCTGTTCCCCTTAAGCATTAGACTTTTCAAGGTTAGGACAGCCGACTGGATTACCACAGAATTTTCTGAGTGCCAGAGTCACTGCAGTGAAGTTACCAACAGGATATGTAGCAAATTTTCTAGTGACGTTTTCTGAACTTTTTATGTTGCAGAAAAGTTCCCTTTGCATCCTCAGGAAATTAATCAACAGCCTCATTATTTTATGTCAGCAGATATATTTCTTGGTGGTCAGCCTAAATGTTTCCTTAATTGCTCTCTGCATCCATCTGAGATGTGGAGGGAAGGATACAAGTCCCTGCTCCTCCTGAAGGGCAAATCAGTTGTGTGAAGCAGAACAGCTCCAGCAGAAGGCAATGACAGTGACTGCCGCCAGACAGCCAGCATCCAGGGTGTTTTACATCTCAATTAGGACTGTGACCTGAGAAAATATATGCTAAATCTGCTGCAGCTCAAGATGCAGACTTTACTCCATCACTGCTTTGCTGAGTAACACAAGTGTATGTTGCCTTCCTTCCAAATCAGTCCCTCAAAGTGCCTGCTGCTCCCTGAGGAGTGTCTCCAGGTGAACAGTAGCTTGCAGGATGCCTCATAGGGTCTCACAGCAGACTCATCCCATGACTGCCTCTTACATTAGCTAAGCTTGGATTTTGCCTCTCTAGGCTCTGATCCCAAAGCCTTCATGTGTGCAGAACTGCATTTCTCCCAAGAATACTGTGCTGACATTGGGGCTGTGCTGCTGGCAAGGGGGTGGGGGGGAGTCAGGGCCTCTAAGACTGCAGTAGTGAGACGCTAACAGCAAGGCTCAGATTATTCCTCCTCTCCTGGGGCTCCTGACAGGAGTTCACAGTGTGAACTCTTGAATTTGACTTTACTGACAAAGAGTTTCTGAAGGGGAATGTTTTCAACCATGTGCTCTACTATTACTGGAATGCTGCATTTGAGCTCAGGAGATCCCTGGCCATCCATATGGGACAGCAGTTCTATATGAGTCCATCAGCTGCATCTATTTTAAACTTTCTCTCAGAGATGTTCGTTTATGGCCACTATGGACTGGTGTTCTCCTCAAGACCTTTGCACAAGCCCTTATCAGGTGACAGGCAGCCTCACTCCACAGATAGTGTCAATGCAAAATGACCCTCATTCTCCACAAAGCAGCGAGCAATTCATCTTCCTCACATCAGTATCCCACTTTGACCCTGATAATCCAGCAGGCTTTATAGCAGTGGCTGTCAGTGGGGATATTTTCCCAGGCTTTGCTCCTCCTGCATGCATCCTCCCCTGGCTCAGAACCGCTAATTTGTTCATTTCCCCATTTTGTATCTACCCCCCCCTCCCAGGACAGGCAGGAGCAGGGAGCACCACTCAGAGACACTTAGCTTCTGCTCCAATCTCCTCTTCCACTTCTAGGTTGGTAATTTTTTTTCTTGGAAGATTCTTCTAAAAGCATATGCATGGCTGGTAGCCACAGGCTGGGCTCACACAGAGTGACAAGCTAGGTCCCTGTGGGGTGGGCCACAGCTCAAAACGTGGGCCACATTGCACCATCCCCCTCCAATTACTCACCGCCAGAGACAGCAACAGCTCCTGGGGTCCCCAGGCTGCCTTCCCTGCCTGGGGAGAAGGCTGGGGTAGCTGAGGTCTGGACATGTTTGGGGACTTCCAGACTCCAGCTGGGGACTGCCAGTAGAACCCAAAGTCTTCAAGCCTCTGGGAAGGTATGGCTTTTCACTGCCTCCTCCTAATACAGCTTGTGCTCCTGTGTTTGGGAAATGCTGCTGAATTGTTATTTCTTCCACCCACACACCCTCTACCATCTTATCACTTATCCCTTTTCCTCACACACATCCATCTCACTTTCCTCCTCTCAGACTCCTTCCTGCACTCCTCAGCACAATTTCAACCCTACCTCAGCACTGTGGTTACTCTTACTTCCACCCTCTCTCACGTATCAGCTCATTAACTTTTTCTGCAACAAGAGTCGCATGAAGATGAGTTCAGCTGCTCACATCGCACTTACTGCACTGGGGCTCCAGATCTGTATTTGATCTGAACATGTTCATGGGCTGCTCCTGCTCTGCTTGGCTAAGAGAGGGGACATGGCTTTTTGCAACACTGATGGTCCTGGAAGAAGCTTGGAGCAAGCCCTGCCTCTGTCTATCTCACCAGTGACAGGATTCATGCACTGGGGCCTCTTGCTGATAAGCAAAAAATTGGCTTTTGCATCCACAGGCATTGCTTTAAATTGTTGGTTTACAAGATAAGTGATGCCCCCACCCACCCCAAACTGAGCCCCAGCTGACCGCTGGAAGTACCTGGGCAGCTGCTGTGTTCCCCTGGGACAGCACGTCCCAGGAGGGCATGGCGAGCACCCAGGCGCTGGGCTGGCACAGCGTCATCGCACGCACTTCAGAGGGGCCGCTCTTGATTTATACTCTTTCCAGGGAGAACACACTCGGGCCTGACTCTGATTTTTAACATTTCAGCTGAGAAAGGAGCTGTGCCGCAGCAAGTCTCTCTGGGGTAAGAATAGCATCTGCCGTCTTAGGACACAACACAGTTGTCCAGCTCCTGCATGGCAGCACGTTGCGCTGAGATATAGAAGGCAACCTACCCGCTGAGGAATGTCTTCGAGTGCTATTAGTGGAAGCGTATCATCTACACAAACAGGCATGACCCTGCGCAGGAGCCTTGCAAGAGCGAGGCTATTTTGAGCTTTTGACACTGAGGATGAAGGGAGACAAGTGACAGGCTGATCCTCCTGGCATGGGCAACCTCCAGAGTTCTCTGTGGCCTTGTCTCCTCCTCTTGACTCCTGTGAAGGCTGATGGGTGATTTGCTGGGACCGCAGAGCCCAGGAGGCAGGGGCCAGGAGGGAGCTGTGAGTTTGCTGGGGACGTGAGGCCAGGCCTCAGTCCCATCAGCACTGCCCAGCCCTGCTCATGGCAAGTGCTGCCTGAGGGTGTGCACCTGTCCCTGAGCTTAGGGCATGCGGCTGCCTGCTTTATTTTCAACTATATCCATGCCAGCTAGAGCGATACCAGAGGGTATGTAACTGCGTGCAAGTGAAACACAAATCCCTCCCAGCCAGGAGGGTATTCACCTCTTACCACCTGAGGCTCCCTATCAAAGATTCGTCGGCATCATGGATGTTTGAGAGGCCCTTTTTAGTCTTCCCAGCCATAAAAAACCCTCTCCCAGACTTATTCCCATCCTTTTAACGTCCTCTTTCTTGTTCTGGTATGGATTTGTTTAATTCCAATTTATTTTTATGTCTCATTTTTTTGTTGCAGTTTCATTTTCATCGCTTTGTGAAAAATGGATCTGCACATTAAGGTCTCTGGGGAAAAAAGAACACTCTCCCAGAAAAGCTTTCCACCTGGATTAACTGGCCATGTCAGTCTCTCTCGGGACTCCACATTCAGCTGGACTGATGCACAGCAGCAGTGCTAGCAGGCAGGAACAAGTGGTCACGGTATTGAATGTGTATTAGGCAGCGTATAAATTGCCGCCACCAAAAGCAATCTCACCCCCTTAGGGATGGATCTGATGCTAGCTCTTGGAAGAAGGCCTCTTGGCACAGTCCCAGCCTTCTGAGCCCTTCCCAGGCACATCCAGCGCTCCCACAGATGAAAACTCAGTTGATTCAGCTGGCAGACCAGAACCACAACTATTCATTCATGGTCAGGTTATTTTCCCAGCAGCCTAGTAAGTTAAACTGACTCCTACAACCCACAGCAGTCTGGCTTTGCCAGGCACCTCTACGGTAGTTGGGCATCTCCCTGTGTCTATCACAAGACAGTACAACTGGGTGTGGGCAGTGTCAACAGACCCTCCTCAGCTGCTCACTTAAAGAGCAGGCTGGAGATAAAGAGAAAGGCTTTACTCCCCCATCTTGGTGTCATGTGATGAGGTTCAGGTTCCTGCAGAGCAGCCTTGCCAGGTGCAGACTCAAGCAGGATCTTAAAACCTTCTCCCTGGTGTGTCAGGCTGTGTGATGGGGATGTCAGACAGGGCTGTGTGCTCCTCTGAAGCTCTCCAGCAGCGGAGTGCTCCCGTTGGTGCTGCCCTGAACCATCATGGCTCAGCATGGGCTAAGCTTCCTTGCAGTAACTTGAGCTGTGAAGCTTTGTGATCATGACCATGCATTTCTTTCAGTTTGTTTTATTCTTATTGCATTAAATTGGCAGTACACAAAGCAGAGCACAGGCCTTGCACAGAGCTGCATTGCTACCAGCAGGCCCTGAGCCCAGTTCTGTAGTTGTGCTCTCAGGATCCTCAGTTCCAAACTAGCCAGACTGATGGCATTTTATGCCCATGCAGGCACCATGGTCTCCAGATACAGTCAACCTGGGGACTCAAGGCTGCCAGGTGGGAAAGCCAGGCTCCCCCACTTGCCATTCAGCCAACCTTGTCGTGAGTCAGAGCCAAAGCATGAAACCAAAAGAAAATTAATTTCCCTTTTTGAAATGGGAGAGAGTTCCACTGCCAGTAGAAAGGAGCTGGTGGTGTGAGGGTGGTGATTATCTTGCTAAAGCCACATCCCTGCAGATGTCCATTCCCCAGGGACTGCTGGGGCTGCTCTGCTCTGCTCTGCTCACTGTGCTTGAGCAGGTGGGAAAGAATCTCAGAAGACCAGGGACTGTGTAGCTGGGGCAAGAACTATCAACAAATTTAGTACCAAAAGTGGGAAAGAGAGCTGGGAGGCTTACATGACATATCCAAGATGATGCCTGCATACTCTGGAATGATTAATGACCTTGATTAGGGTTGCTGTACTTTTCTAGCAGTTAGTAATTTCCCATTGGTTTTGCACAGCTACTCCTAAGGAAATTACAGCTGTTTTTCTATAGGTCTATGAAGTAGATCATTGTACTGTGCAACCAGTCATTTGACAGTGTGGGCTAAGCTCAATGACATGACCTAAGAGCAAAGCAGGACTCTTGATTGGATCCTGAAGCACAGCAGTGTGCAATGAGCTGCTGGGAACAAGATGCTGGTAGTCTCCTGGGAAAGCGCTGATTCCAGGCGGCAGGAGCTGAAACAGAAGTTACCCCTTGAGAGAGCAAAAGAGCAACACACCCAGATCTGTCCCAGTTGGTGTGAAAAGCTAACATTCAATCCTGATTCCCCAAAATCACAGGCATGTAACAGTGGATGGAGGCCTCTCTTGAAAGTTTCATGGTGTGGGTGACAGTTTTGGGGGAAACTAATGGCTAGACTGACTGAGAAGGTTTATCAAAGATCCAGACAAGCTGAAGACCTTGCAGCTCATCAACTCAGTGTTTCACGAGGTTAGTTTCAGGATAGAGTGATAGGAAAGCTTGGGCCATTGCATAATGATCATTATCAAACACTCCTAAGGAAATATGAAAACCCATTTGTAACTACGGCAATACTTCACAGACTTCTGGAGAACAAGGTAAGAGGAGAAATCAATAACCCCAAACCCTGCTCAACCTGGCAATAGTTCTGTTTATCTCAGACTAGGAATCTGAGGGCAATAGTTAATTATCTGAGCGAAACAGAGTCCCTGTACTGGTGTTTGCAGATGCTCTGCTTCCCAGGTCTTGGGACAGAATGAATGACTTGACTGATGACAGCAGAGTTGGTCTGCAAGCTCTCTGGTTTGAGGACACAAGCAAAGAAGTGCCACAGTCTTTACAGGACCTTGGCATTTGACTCATTCATGATGAACAGTTGTGAAGGTTTGAGATTAGGAACCAAAGCACTAAACATGATTGTCCCAGTGGGTTCAGAGAAATATCTGGGTATGAGGGTGGATTCATAGTTTGGACCATCAAAATGAGATCTCATTTCCAAACTAGACTTGTAGATTAAACCCACTCAGAAGCTGAAAGTGTTGACTATGTTCACTGTTCCAAAAATCCCCATCTATTTTAAACTGCATTTCATATATAAAAGACAGTGCACTTTTTGGATACCAATATGTGGTAGTAAGGGCCCTCCATATCTCCACATGCATGTATAAGCCTTCTGTATTCAGTAACAAAAGGTGGGGATGGCTGGACTCACAGCCTCATTCCCTTGTACAAGTGTGATGCTTGCACAGACTTGCTAACTCAGAAACATGGCAACTCATCAGTGTCCCAGAGTGTGGATTTGAGAAAGGACACAAGAAGGTGCAACTCAATGCAGGAGATAAAAACGAGATGCTCAACTTTCATCTCACCTGCAATCCTGTAATGCTCCAGCTATTAAAGGATGCCAAGGAAACTGAGTAACTGACGGAACTCCTACCCCAATATCAGATGCTCTAAATCTTGCAGCTGAAAAAAAAAAAAAGAAACTTTCACCAGTGGACTAAACTACCTAGAAAATTATGTTGTGTGGTACACTCTAACAACTCCAGCAGCAATAATCAGATCTAGATTTAGCAAGGAACCCCTGAGAGACTCCTCTTTGTGGCATAACTGAACTACTGTGTGAACCTACACGAAACAGCATGTCCCACCAGGAGTTGAGAGGTCAGAGCCTAGAAAACACACGGAAGCAATGCAGACACTGCCCCGATGATTCTGAGACCTACACTCTGGGAGTCCACTTTGCAGTACAAGTCAATTCAGTCAGTGATCACAGGATCATTAGCAGCCACATAAAGGAAGAAACAGGGCAGGGTCCTGTGAGCCCCTTCTTAGAGAGCAGGCTAAAGACCTCAAACAAACTCAGCTTGTGTTTGTGAATAACAGAAGGGCCCAGACAGCAGGGAGAACTGTCAATGATGAGAGAAACATCTGTGCTAGAAAATACACTGCAACCAGCTTTTGCTAGAACAAATTAAATATCAGACACTTTCTAAAGTGTGTGTACATTGTGTTTCTACTACGGGGCAGAGTGGAGTGACGGCAGGGTGGGAGAGGCTTTGGACCCCATGACCTCCAGAGATCCCTTTCAACCTCAAACATTCTGCAATATGTGGAAAAAAGATAAATGTTAGAGACCTTTGATCTCCTGGAGCCCAAGCAACAACAGATTGATGGACTGATCTGTCAGTGGGCTTTGTTGTGCTCTGCAGGCATGACAAGGTCTTTGCCAACCTGGGAAGCCATGTCACGCCACCTTAGTTTCTGTAGTGGTTCCTAGGCAGCACCTCTGGCACTGAACTCTCAAGGTTTTTGCTCTCAAACTGAGCTACCATTTATAGTTCATGCAGACTGGACTAGGGATGTGAATCTTCAGGTTATCCAATGCAAGGAAGTGATGTACTAACAGGCTGCAACAGGGGACTGTTCGTTTGCACAAGGTTGTGTTCAGCAGTGGGTCCCATCTATAGCACAGCTCTACCTCCCTTGCTGCACAACAAAGTACAAATCCCAGGTCAGGTGGGCCAGGTGTGTCTGGCACACAGGATCTCACACAGAATCACAGAATCCCAGAATCATCTCAGTTGGAAAAGACCTTGAAGATCATCCAGTCCAACCATGAACCTCTCACTGACCGTTCCCAACTCCACCAGATCCCTCAGCGCTAAGTCGACCTGACTCTTCAACCCCTCCAGGGATGGGGACTCCCCCCCTGCCCTGGGCAGCCCATTCCAACGCCCAACAACCCCTTCTGCAAAGAAATACTTCCTAAGAGCCAGTCTAAACCTTCCCTGGTACAATTTGAGGCCATTACCTCATCCTATCGCTTATTACTTGGCTCAAGAGACTCATCCCCCCTCTCTGCACCCTCCTTTCAGGGAGTTGCAGAGGGCCATGAGGTCTCCCCTCAGCCTCCTCTTCTCCACACTAAACCCCCCCAGTTCCCTCAGCTGCTCCCCATCAGACCTGTGCTCCAGACCCTGCACCAACTCCGTTGCCCTTCTCTGGACACGCTCGAGTCATTCAATGGCCTTTTTGGAGTGAGGGGCCCAAAACTGAACCCACTCATCGAGGTGCAGCCTCACCAGTGCCGAGCACAGGGGTCAGATCCCTTCCCTGTCCCTGCTGGCCACGCTATGGCTGATACAAGCCAGGATGCCATTGGCCTGCTTGGCCACCTGGGCACGCTGCTGGCTACTGTTCAGCCAGCTGGCAATCACCCCCCCAGGTCCCTCTCTGACTGGCAGCTCTCCAGCCACTCTTCCCCATCAGTGCAAAGGGGTATGGTGCAGTGCTACAAATCAGTAAACTGTTGAGCTGGTGTGGTGGCAGACAAGTGATTAAGGCTCCTAATTATTTTGTGGCAATAAAAGAAACAGGTCTGCCATTCAACAGGAGCAGCCCATACATTGTTAATGTTGGACTGGCAAGGATTTGGCAGAGACATTGACCATGATGGTAGGGCCATCCTGACTCTTTGCCAAGGAGCGTGAGTGCACTGGATGAGGAGGAATGGAAAAAATTGGGGGTCTAATAGAGAGCCATGGTGTCCTGGTTTAAGCCCAAAGGACAGCAGAGCACAATGCAGTTGCTCGCTCACTTGTTCCTCCTCAGGGATGGGGAGGACAAAATAAAACAGAAGGCTCCGGATCAAGACAAGGACAGGGAGGGATGACTCACCAGTTATGATCACAGGCAAAGGACAGATTCATTAAGGGAAGAAAAAGAACATCAATCTAATTTGAACACCACCACCACCACTTAATTTTCTAGACAGAGTAGGCCAGTGAGAAGCATTACATCTTAAAAACCCCTTCCCCCCAATCCCTCCCTTCTTCCCAGGCTCAGCGTCACTCCGGTTTCTCTACCTCCTACCCTGCAGCGGTGCAGGGGGGCACTCAGTTCATTGGGGTTGCCGTCAGTCCATCACCCGTTGTCTCTGCCGCCCCTTGCTCCTCAGGGGGAGGACTCCTCACACTCTTCCCCTGCTCCAATGTGGGCTCCCTCCCATGGGAGACAGTCCTCCATGGACTTCTCCAACATCTGTCCTTCCCAGGGGCTGCAGCTCTTCATGAACTGCTCCAGTGTGGGTCGCTTCCATGTGCTGCAGTCCTCCCAGCACAGAACTACAACAGTGGGAGCTTCCCACAGAGTCCTGGCTTTCTTTGGGCACAGTTGCCTGCTCCAGCGTGGGGTTCTCCACAGGATGCAGGTGGGCATCTGCTCCACTGGTGACCTCCATGGACTACAAGGGCACAGCCAGCCCTCTCACCACAGGCTGAGGGAAGCCTTTCCTCCAGCGCACCTTCCCCCCTCCTTTATTCAGCAGACCTCGGTGTTTATAGAGGTATTTCCCTCACAACTCCTCCTCCTCTCAGGTTCCCCTTCTTAAGTATGTTATCACAGAGGCACAGCCACTGTTGCTAATTGGCTCAGATTTGGCCAGAGGCAGGTCTGACTTGGAGGCAGGGGAGCTTTGAGAAGCTTCTTATGGGGGCCACCACTGTAGCCCACTCCCCCACTGCCAAAACCCCGCCACACACAAACCAAACACACTTGGTGAAACCTTCAAAGGTGTCATGGGAGTGGCAGGCATCCGCTGGTTTTATTAATGTCTTTGTAGTCGAAAACTCAGAACGAGGTGATGCTCATCACTCTTTCTCAGACAGGAGTGACAGAACATCTTGGGTCTCTCCTCTCCCATCCTTGTTACTGACAGCAGAAGCAGGCCAGAATGCTTCCTGAGCAGTGGTGTGGCTGTGTCCTGGAGCCAGGTAAGGTGAGATCCATTTGGATATACCTTTCCTAGGCACACAGACATGAAGCAGTCAGCTGGAACTTCCCAACAGTGTCAGCATCCTATTTGACCCAGCATCTAGTGCTGTGCACAAACTAATTCATCTTCTCGGAGCACTGGGATATCTGCATTCCCTCTCTAGCCCTTACTGTGCTGCCAGGCACATGTCCTCAGCAGTCTTCACCAGTGCCAAAGTGTCTGGGTTTCCTCACTACCTGAGATGCTGCAGTTTCAACTATACCACACATACATAACAAACTAGCTGAACACATATTTGTCTTTGGGAAACACAAAGCAGAATTATTGTGCCCAGTGTCACCGGGAAGATAAGCTTCTAGCAGCTACTCAGATTTTGTTGCAAACATTACAAACCACTTGATAACTATTTCCAATGTAACAAGAATATGAGACACGCAAGTCTAAGTCTCATCTGCTCAGAGATGCAACACTGGATAGCTCAGAAGTGGGCCCCCCTTGTGAGGTGCAGTTTGACTACAAGGAGATTAGAAATACTTGACTTGTAATGCACACAGGTGACTGTGGGCTCACAGGCTGTACCAGTCTTGTTCTCCCATGCAGAGATACAGCAGTGAAACTAAGCATGAAGGCGGTGAGTTTTTTCACATTGCATGTTTGACATACTACATCTGCTCATACAGCAGTTTATTCTCAGATTCATTTAACAAGGTCAGGATATCTGCTTTCAAGCAGCAGAAGGTATGGAGGAAGCCTGTCAAAACACCTAGATTTTAAGGTCAGGACAAAATTGCTTAAACATGATCATAACAGCAGTAAGACCTGAACCCACAGTTTTGACTACACTTAGTAAGAAAATTATTCTCATCTCAACATCAATATTTGGAGCATCGGAAGATGCAGATATCTACTTTATTTACACTGGTACAGCAGCAAAGTGACAGAAAATGTTTGTGTCCGTAAGCAAATGGAAGATCACTTCCTACCAGTGTAGCTCTAACTACTGCAAATCCACAGCTGGAAAGACACTTTGTGCAAGTTCTGGTTATTCTAGAGGAAGCTCATTTTTCACTTTTTAACACTATCTAGAAAGGAGAGGCTTTGTTTAGTCCACACATGTCAAGATGAGTCTTTTGGTCCCTAAAATCATGTCTCAATACACCATCCAGCTAGGATGTGCAAGTGGACCCAGGTCAATGTAGTGGTGTCTGTAACGTTTAAGACCACACATCATCAAATGTCGTGCTGTCAGAGTGATGGATTGAAACTGAAAAATGTATCTGTTGGCTTTTCTGAAGTGCTACTTTACTGCCATAGTGTTTAAACAACCTGCACCCCCCTCCTCTGGGACATGGAGTATCCCAGCATTTCCAAAAGTGAATGTAAAGCATGGAAGGGAGTAAAAGGATGTATTGATCCACTGGATCTATTCAAAGATTTATGCATTATAATGCTTAATTTTTAGGCCTCCCAGAGTAGAATCCAGAACTCGTGCCAGGTGCCCAGGCTCCATATACACTGCACAGTATCAGGCACCTCAGAGCAGGATCTAAAACTATAGCATATTGCAGAGAAAGCTGCACATAGTCAGTATGTTCAACCTTTTACCTGGGGATACCCAGTAGGAGTTATCTGAAATCTTGCACCTGTCTGGGCTTTCAATTCAATTAGAGATTCAGCATTCCCTCTATAAGGTAATCTCCTACCTAGACACTTTGCTCAGGAACCTGGACTCAGACTTCCAAGTACTTCCCCTGCGGTCTTGGCAAGATACCCTGAGAAGCACTGAGTCAAAGCCTCTTACTGGAGCACAGCATTACGTGACTCACTGAAAGCTGCACACCAGCCTCTGGCAGAACCAACTTTGTCTATTGAGTCTCAGACCAGAGCCTTCAGGCAAAGGCATGTTCTCCATAGCATCTCTTCTAGAGTTAAAATGCTGTGTGAGTAGAAGGATGCTGTGGATAAGCAGAAGGCATCCTGGAGCCAAGGTTCTCCATGTCTTAGATACATGCTCTAGGCACTAGTAATTTTTCCAAAATGTGGACTGAGGGTATTTTACCTCCAACCACAAACTGAGCTAGACTAGTGCAGTCAGAAGGTGTTACACCTGCTCAGATCACACAAGGTAAAATAGGCTCTAGATCTTGTACCAAACAGTCTTGAGTTGGAGATAGACAAGTGCCTGGGAAGTTCAGCTAAGGACACAGTACTGCTACAAATTTCTCAATCAGAATGTAATTCTGCCTAAGGCTCACAGGAAGGTTGTTTTAAGAATGTTCAGAGTTAGGTTGGCTCAGTTTATGAGGCAGTTTCTTAAATCTGAAACTAATACGATGAAACTAGCCAGAAGGCTCAGGCTCAGCACCAGAGCCTGAAATGCCAGTCATAGAATCATAGTATCACAGAATGGTTTTTGCTGGAAGGGACCCTCAAAAATCATCTAATCCAAAACCCTGCCATGGGCAGAGACATCTTTCACTAGATCAGATCGCCCAAAGCCCTGTCCAACCTGGCCTTGAACACTTCCAGTGATAGGGTATCCACACCTTCTCTGGACGACCTGTTCCAGTGTGTCCCCACCCTCACCATAAAATATTTCTTCCTTATTTCCAACCTAATCCTACCCTCTTTCAGTTTAAAACCATTGCCCCTTGTCCTGTCGCTCCAGGTCCTAGTAAAATGTTTTTCTCTGTCTTTCTTATAAGCCCCCTTTATATATTCAAAGGCTAGAATAAGGTTTCCTTGAAGCCTTCCCTTCTTCAGGCTGAACAACCCCAACCCTCTCAGCCTTTCTTCAAAGTTCCTTATTTCCAGAACTGTCCTTTCTGAATGATGATTATAACCCCCCATCAAGGCACAAATCTACCGCTTGACTTGCTCGAGCAAACAGTACAAATAGCACACCTGTCTCCTGCAACAGAGGTCTACCTTTGTAGAAGGGACTTTTAGGGTTTTACCTCTGAGCTTGTTTACTTGACTCTCAGCAGTATCTGCACTTTCCTCAGCCTCTTCTAGCTTATGCTGCCTTTTTCTGAATCTGGAGAGATTAGTATTGGCTTGTTCATCCTGAAATGGCAAAACAAAATGTACTAAAAACCATCTGGCAACATGCTGGGGCACAGAGCCAACTATTAAACTGATAGTCCTAGAAAATGGTAAATAAGTATTTGCTTCAGTTTAGTGACTCACAGCTTCCTCAGCTGTCTTTTCACAGAATCACAGAATTGTCTGGGTTGGAAAAGACCTTGAAGATCCTCCAGTCCAACCATCAACCCAACATTAACAGTTCACAACTACACCAAATCCCTCAGTGCTGGGTCAACTCTACTCTTAAACACCTCCAGGGATGGGGACTCCCCCGCTGCCCTGGGCAGCCCATTCCAACGCCCAACAACCCCTTCTGCAAAGAAATACTTCCTAAGAGCCAGTCTGACCCTGCCCTGGCGCAGCTTGAGGCCATTCCCTCTTGTCCTGGTGCTGGTTCCTTGGCTCAAGAGACTCATCCCCCCTCTCTGCACCCTCCTTTCAGGGAGTTGCAGAGGGCCATGAGGTCTCCCCTCAGCCTCCTCTTCTCCACACTAAACCCCCCCAGTTCCCTCAGCCGCTCCCCATCAGACCTGTGCTCCAGACCCTGCACCAGCTCCGTTGCCCTTCTCTGGACACGCTCGAGTCATTCAATGGCCTTTTTGGAGTGAGGGGCCCAAAACTGAACCCACTCATCGAGGGGCGGCCTCACCAGTGCCGAGCACAGGGGCAAGATCCCTTCCCTGTCCCTGCTGGCCACGCTATGGCTGATACAAGCCAGGATGCCATTGGCCTGCTTGGCCACCTGGGCACACTGCTGGCTCCTGTTCAGCTGGCTGTCAATCAACCCCCCCAGGTCCCTCTCTGACTGGCAGCTCTCCAGCCACTCCTCCCCAAGCCTGTAGCCATGCTGGGGGTTGTTGTGGCCCAAGGGCAGCACCCGGCCTTTGGCCTTAGTGAAACTCATACAGTTGGCCTTAGCCTTTTGTAGGATTTGATTTTCATCTGCAGTTTATCTACGAGATCTTGTAACTTCATCATGTTCTTCCTGTGTTCTTCATTCTGTGGAAAGGGAATGTGCAATTATACGTCCTTGGGAGACAAAACATCAGGAGATTGCTTTCTATTTATACCCACCTGGAAAGTAAGCTCTTTGACATGCTGTTTGTATTTGCCTCTGTGAACTGCTTATGTTCTTCTTCCAGCTCAGATTCTAACTCTTGGATCTGGTTAATCCAACATTTGGCTTGAGCCCTCACATGGGACCCAGAGAAGAAAGGTATTTCTGACACCTGTGTTCAGTGCTGGTACCCACTCTGGCCTCCTTCTTCAAGACTTGTTTCTTGCCACCTTTCAGTGCCAACAGACAGACGGTGCTGCAGGTCCTTCACTGTCTGGTCCAGGTTCTTCTTCATCCTCTCCAGGTGGGTGCTGGTGTCCTGCTCCTTCTTCAGGTCTTCTGCCATCATGGCCACCTTGAAAGGGAAATGACACAAGAAACTGGAAAAATGTGAAAGAACAGTGCATGCTGTGTACCATCTGAGTATCTTTTCCTGGTTCCTGCTGACCATCCCTGCCACTGCTTTTCCTGCTTCATTTTTTTCTGTGACATGATAGTGGCAGAAACATGATAGAAAATAGTAGGAAAAAGGATGGGAAAAAATCCGCCTTGCTTCACAGGCAGAGCTTGGAACAACAGGAAGGGTAAATGCTCTGTTCCACTGTATGGTCATTGCTGTGGCCTTCATTGACACCCAGGTGCCGTGGGGCAGGGCAGGAGCCACAGCAAAGCTGAAAGGCTTCTCTGCACAGCACATGTGGAGTGTGATGGAGTCTGTGTGCTGTGTCTTAGTGCATGCCCTGTTATTGCCACAATAGCCTGGATGGCTAGTATTACAAGGCAGAAAATAGTTTAAAACAATCTATGTTATTTAAGACAAATCTAGGATATATTTTGCTCTCAAACATTTCCTTCCTACGTGATCAAATTAAGCGTTTTGGTGAAATATTGAGTGACATCACTTACAAATAATATAAAATCCAACAAATTGCTTTGGGAACAAAATACCTGAGAAAGCCTAAATTGAAAAATGAGAGAATAAAAAAATGGCATTAGAAAATTTATATATATATGTGTGTGTGTATGCATATAATTCATTGTAATGCTCTATTTCTATTTTATTCAAACAGAATACAAATGATCTAATCTTTCTTTAATTTTCATGAGCAAGTGGAGAAGTTTTCCTTCTATTTTAACTCCAAATAATGATTTTAAGTGTTAAGATTTTGTTTTGATCCTATGCATCAAAAATCATCAGCAGGTTGGGTGCCATGATACAACAGCCCTATTGCCTGGCTGAGCTTCATTGGCCTTGCACAGGAGGATATAGCACCAATTTTGAATGGAAATTCACAATTCTCATTTGAAACATTCTTAAATAGGATTTTGAAAAGATAAATATTTAAATACATTAGACACTACTGGTTTCAATACTACAGGATTCTTTTGTGTTTTACATTTTCATGCAGCAGTGATGAAAGTTATTTGGTTTAGACTGACTAAATGTGGGTTTAGTTCATTATGATGACAACAGCCCCGATAACTCATCTATCAGCAGGAAAGTTCCGTGTTGCTCTAACCCTCCTCCAACGCGTAGCCTCTTCAACCAGGCCTACAGATTGTTGCTTTGTCCAACTTGTGACATTAACTCTGCAGCAATGTAGCTGGGAAGCCCTGGAAATCCAAAGGGAAAAATACAGTAACATTCTCACATCTGTGATTGCCTCCTTTGCTCTTTTTCAGCATTTTTTGCTGCATTAGTAATATCTTCCATTTCAGTTTGGACTTGTGCCATATCAGTTTCAAGCTGCTTCTTTGTATTGAAAAGGCTGGTGTTCCATGAAGGAGAAAAAGAGAGGCTTTGAGTGTCTTACACATAGAGACCATGAATTACTATTTGTTCTTACTCTGTGAATCTCTGGACCAAAAATATGTCTGTCTTAGCAAAGCAAACTACCTGGGTATGGAGGAGCTGCACACGCTCACTTGCATCCAGGAGCTCCTGCTCAGCCACTTTCCTCGACCGCTCCATCTGCTACAGGGCTGCCCGTAGCTCCTCAATTTCAGCCTGCAGCAGGTTTGCTCTGCGCTCCACCATGGCCACCTGCTCCTTCAGGTCCTCCTGTGTCCTGAGAGCATCATCCAAGTGCAGCTGTGTGTCCTAAATATGAAGAGTCAATTTTGTCCTAATGAATTTCTTGGATACTCTGCTTAAATATAAATCAACCAGAAAGGTAAAACAAGACCTTGAGAACTCCCTGGATGCTATGCACATGTTTCTGTGTCTCAGCAGCCACGCGGTTGTCATGGCTCAGCTGGACCTCCATTTCATTCAGGTCTCCCTCCATCTTCATCTTAAGCCTTAAGAATTCCCTTCTGCTCCTGATCTCAACACCCAAAATACCCTGCATTGTCTCCACAGTCCTTTGACAGTTCATTTTAACTAGATATCTCCTCATCTTTCTCAGTATGATTTCTGATTTAATCCAAGTCAGTTCTTGGTTGACACCAAGGATTTTGATCTCTTAATGTTCAAGAGCTGCCTTTAAAAGAAAAGGGGGAAAACCAAACAAATGTAACATTTCAAAGAACATAATCATTGTGATGTTACTCACTCCTCAAGTTTGTGACAATCAACCTTGCACAAACAACTTGCTTGTTGTGACAAGCAACTACTGCCCTGGAGAGAATAGAAAGCTGTTTAGACTGGTCTCTACTTTTTCCAGTAATATTTAAACTAACTCACCTCTGCCTCTTCCAGAGCTAACTGCAGCTCAGAGTTTTCTACTTCAGCTTGCTCTTTAGCTTTCTCAAGGTCTCTCATTTTGCCATTTTCAGTAATTCGCTCAGTTAGATCAGCTATTTCTTCTGTGAGACAAGAATGACATCAGCCTGTGGTAGCCGGAGAAGCTGAACTCTATGTTTTGTGCCTGAGTTCAACACTTCTTTTGTATACCTGCTATATACATACGCACACACATACGTACATGTGTCCATGCTTGTATATGTATGTACAGATAAAAACAGATACAGCCAACTCATAAACACAGGGGCATCAGAGTGGTTTCATAGCCCTCCTTACAGAGAGCCTGGAAGATACCTGCATGTGTTTATGTCTCTGCATAGGCCATCAGGGTATCACTACAGGTCTTGTCATTATATGTTCACAGTGCATCTGTAAAATTGACTTTCGCAAGCTGTACAGCCTTTGAGGGCACCACCTTTATCTGGGACTGGCACCTAAACGCCCTTGATCTTACGTCTCTGCAGCAGATAACGGAGAGCCAGGACATTTGCTTTATTAACTTAGTCACTTTACAAACTTGCTCGACAACTTGTGGTGAGACATTTATATTCTTCATTAAAATGGAGAGAATAGTAATGACAGAGTCCTGTAATTTGGTGTACCTCTTGTGGACACAAGCATGCTTGTAGAGCTTGCCTTGTTGTGGCAGGACTGTGAACAGCTAATGGGAAATCAGAGCCAAACACTTACACTTGAGAGTCTTGTTTTCCCATTTGATTGTTTCAAGCTGGTCTAAGGTTTCCTCATAGGCATTTTTCACTTTGAAAAGCAAGCATGATTGTTTAAAGAGAGCTTCTCACCCCAGCTGGCTCTCCTCATACTTTCCCTTCCCTTCTGCCACAACCTGAAAGACATCATGTTTCACTTCCTGATAATACTGAAAATGTTAATTTACTTGTGTCCATTTTCTGTACTAGATAAATACCACAGACTCTGAAAACAGGACAAATTACTATTGCCATGCTCTAGAGGAACTTATAACTGTTAGGCTCGATTTCAGTATTGACTTAAGTAGGGAGTATTAGTTTGGCCTTCCAGGAAAGCTAGACTTAAAAGATACTGTGATCACTTATCACCTTATCAAAGTTCTTCTGCTTCTTGTCAAAGGCAGCTGCCAACGTGTTTTCTCTCTCTATGTCCACAGTCAGATCCTCCACGTCCCCCTGCAGCTTCAGCTCACTCCTCTCCAAGGAGACACACTTTGAATTCACAGTCTCTGCCTGCTGCCCTGCTTCCTGGAGACTCTGAGAGAGTTTTTTCCTTAAGGAATATAAATAAAACAAGCATATGATTCAAAAAATCAGTGTATTATGTACATAATTTCATGAGTACAATATCAGAAGTAGTTTTTTAATTAAGTGTATATATGAACGCCAATAAAATAATTTAGGTCAGGCTACTAAAAGCAGGTCTATTTTCTGCACAACATACATAACATCTGGACAGTTCATCTCATCTGTCACGTACTTGGCCTCCTCCAGCTCCTCCGTGCGCTGAATAGCATCCGTCTCGTATTTGGTTCTCCACTGGGCCACTTCGCTGTTGGCCTTGGACAGGGCACGCTGCAGCTCCCCCTTGGCTTCCTGCTCCTCCTCATATTGTTCCCGGAGCAAGTCACAGTCGTGCCGAGCTGACTGCAAAGCGTGGGCCAGGGCGTTCTTGGCATAAAAATTACCCATAATATCATTTATTTATGTTAGCTGTGACCATCAGGTGACCCCATGACCTTGCATACCAAAGATGTGGTCACTGTAGCGTGGGCAGAAGACAAAGGGCCAGAGGTTTATAATTGTTCAGGCAGCAATCTTCAGCTGCAACCAACTTTTCTCAGCTCTACCACTAGAAAAGACCAAGAGCGATGCTTTCACCTTGGCATAGGCTGTAGCTTTTCTTCCCTACAGCTATAGAAGCAAAAGAAATCACACAGACCACAGCTTTAAAGTTAAAGAAGATGCAAAAGGTTCACCCAAAGTGAAACCACTTTTAAGGTGTCAGGGACACCCTTAGCAAAGCGTTTAAACGCAGTGCTCGCTGTACACAATTCTGCCCAGTAGTAATTTCATTGTGTTAGACTGCAGACAATACTTACAGAATTCCAAATATTTTTTAAATGAGCTGAGGCCCTGATATATTTTGAAGCCTTAGCATGTGCTCAGTAGTTGGCACTACCTCGATCTCTTCCTCTAGCTGCCTTTTAAGTTCTTCTATTTGCAGTGTAATTGCCTGCTTGCTTCTGCACAGTTGCAATGTTATGGTTTCTTTCTCTTCGAGTTGACAGCTTAGTTTCACCTGTGACAAGAGAAGACAAGTTTCCAGTACTGTCCAGATGAAGCACCCTGGAAACATTCATATATAAGTAATAATCAGTAACAGACAAGTGGAATCACACAATGTTGTTTATCTTACCGTTGTTACCTTTATGTATATACTTTTACAATTCTTATTTTACCATTCTCATTGCATATATTTTTTTACCATGTCATCTTTACTCTTAGAGTAATGCAGGGTTCAGTAATGAAATTATGAGACAGATAGAAGTCTTCTCCAACACTTATTTATTCTACCTCCTTCAACATTACTCCTGTTCTGCTTTAATGAGTTTTACTGTTCATTCAGACGTCCACATACATAAGTCTTACCCTACAGTTCTCTCAGCTTTCACTGCTTCAGTGCATTGCACTTAGTTTCTATAGAGTTTCAAACCTTCCTTTCTCTTTCCTTTCTTGTCTACTATACCTTCAGAATTTCTTCTATACATACATTCTTTTTTAAAAAGGGAAATTGGCAATCCTGTCTCTAGGTCTAGTTTTTTCTCTTCAAGTGGTATCACTCTTTCTAGCTTATTCTGTGTTTTCTTCCCACTCCACTTCACCATATCTTCTATTAAACACTTCATTACTCCCCACCACTTTGCACAGGCTTAATCAATGTCTTCTGCTTTCCTACCCCTGTCATCAACAGTTACTTGACCTGTCCTTTCTCTATTCATCCACTCTGGACACTTCCTCTTCTCTGCTGTTCATCTGCTGGGTTACTGTAAGTCTCTGCTCCTGCTTGGCCCACATAAGGAACTTTCCCCTTTTTTCCTTTGCTTCCTTTCCTCCTAAACCCACTTCACAATACTTAGTAATATTCTGTATTATTTCCACCACTGATCCCAGGTAGCTTGCCCTGCTTTCTTCCACCCGGGCATTTGCAACATGCAGTGTGGTGCCCCAGTGCTACAAGGAAGGTGATTCATCGTGGCTGCTGCCAGAGGACTAGAGCGACCTGTGCTCCACCAGGACTGGGTGACTGCCCACACCTGAGCGACCCCCCATCATCTCCCCATTGATGGATTAATTAACACTGCCAATACCATTTTTGTCTTACCTATCTGGTGGGCAATTTGGCATGAGGCAGTCATCAAGGGGGCCATGTAATGATCCCTCGGGGCGTAATGATTCACCTGGCCAAGAGCTGGTGTAGCACAAAGGCTAATCAGTTTACCTATTTCATTCCTACTTTATTAAATGTTTGCAGCAGATTCTATAAAGCACCACAGTCCAACCCACAACTCTAGCTTCTTTCAGTGGCCCAAAATCGGCAGCTATCTGTCTTACATCCTCTGCTGTAATTTATTTGAATGTAACAAGACTGGTTTGATCTGCAAGTACCTCTCTGTCATGGGATGGGGGTAGTAATCGTTGTATATACTGATATCACCACCCCTTCTTCTTTTTTCCATTCATCTGTATTATCCCAATAAGTGATTCCTCCTGACTGCCATTCCAATTCCCCATCACCTCCTGCAGAGCAGCAACTCTTTTTCCTTTTTGCATTCTGATGCAAGCATCTAATTTTAGTTTCATATTTTTTATGATCAGGTCCCTCTGGAGCTCTCCCTTGCTCCGAGCAGCCCATGGTGAGGCAGCAGTACCCTGCACCCAGGGAGGGTAACGGGGGAGATCTCCACCTGCAGCCCAGGGAGGACCCCACGACAGAACAGGGGGATGCCCGAAGCAGGTTGAGACCCTGTGGGAAGCCAATGCCATGGAGAGAGAAGACCACACTGGAGCAGGTTTGCTGGCAGGACTTGTGACACTTCAAGGGCAGCGAAGCACAGCAGGAGAACTCCACCAGATCCCTCAGTGCTGGGTCAACCCGACTCTTCAACCCCTCCAGGGATGGGGACTCCCCCGCTGCCCTGGGCAGCCCATTCCAATGCCCAACAACCCCTTCTGCAAAGAAATCCTTCCTAAGAGCCAGTCTGACCCTGCCCTGGCGCAGCTTGAGGCCATTCCCTCTTGTCCTGGCGCTGGTTCCTTGGCTCAAGAGACTCATCCCCCCTCTCTGCACCCTCCTTTCAGGGAGTTGCAGAGGGCCATGAGGTCTCCCCTCAGCTCCTCTTCTCCACACTAAACCCCCCCAGTTCCCTCAGCCGCTCCCCATCAGACCTGTGCTCCAGACCCTGCACCAGCTCCGTTGCCCTTCTCTGGACACGCTCGAGTCATTCAATGGCCTTTTTGGAGTGAGGGGCCCAAAACTGAACCCACTCATCGAGGGGCGGCCTCACCAGTGCCGAGCACAGGGGTCAGATCCCTTCCCTGTCCCTGCTGGCCACGCTATGGCTGATACAAGCCAGGATGCCATTGGCCTGCTTGGCCACCTGGGCACACTGCTGGCTCCTGTTCAGCCGGCTGTCAATCAACACCTCCATGCCCTCTCTGACTGGCAAGAGAGATGGAGGCCAGACAAACTGTGGCTCTTGGCACAGTCCACTTCACATCTGCTCGTAGCCGTGGTTCAGGATCGCGCCAGGGGCTACAGGTACCGCACCCGAGGGGTTGAAGCTCGGGCAAGTGGGACTTTGAAGCGTGGTCAAGAAAACCTGCACTAGTGATGAGAAATTCATACAGGATAGAGCGTGATCTCCAAACCCTAGGAAACAAGTGGAACACCCTGGAACATAAAGAGAAGGTCTGGGATTGTGCTGGGGATGAAATATTGGACAACCTGGCACAGTGAACAACCGATTAATTAACGTGGCAACGAAACTAACTTTTGAGTGTCCTGGAAGTGAACTGCCCTCGTTATAATACTAAAAACCACACACACACACACAGGTTCAGAAGATGCTGCCCGGGTTGAGACCCTTTCCCTGAGCACACGCAGTAGTAGAAGCATGCAGTATGTTAATCACTAACCAATCCGTATCCAATAGGCGTATTTGGAAAAGCCTCTGATTTTTGTGTATAAAAGCAGCACAAAAACCTGCTGTTGGTGTCCTTGATTTGTGGAAAGGTCCCCCGAGCGCCCAGGCCTCAATAAGTACAGTAACTCTGGTGAGCGTGTGAAGATCGGTTTATTGCTCAGCCATCCCCTGGGCACGGCCTGGGGACGCCACCCCTTCAGCCTGGCACAAAAGGAGCATTGTAGGACGCTTTTCTTCAGGGACTCCAGGAAGAGCTGCTCATTATCTAAGTAAGCGTGGTCCTGAGAAGAGAGGGATGGATGGAAGGGGTATCAGAGAGTGCCACAGAAGGGGGCTGACAGTCCCGGGTGTCACTCATGAGGGAGGAAAGCATCCCAAACCCTCCTTCCTGCAGTCAGCAGGGGGCAGCTACCATCCGTGGTACCCCCTGGGGTGTGGGGGCTCCCCCCGCCCGGAGCCCACAACCTCACACTCTCAGCAAGACCCACAGCGGAAGCCTCAAAGAGCAGCCCTGCTTGGGGAAGGGCCCAGCAGGGAATCGGGGGGCTGACGGGAGAGGACGGGGACATCGTGACGCCAGAGGCCAGCAGAGCTGGCTTCTCCCACCCAGGGACAGGGCGAGGACAAGGGCAACCCCATGGAGGACATTATCCATCAGCCTGAGACCAGCTGTGAGGAGGATCCACCCATCCTTGCTTGTGCCATCACTCCTCTAGGTGCCCGGGGCTTCTCCAAGCCCTCCCAGCCCCACAGCTCAGCAATGATCTGAGCCACAGCCTGGGCTGTCTCCTACCAGGCTCAGATCAGGCTTCACCCAGCCCTGCTCCCACCCAGCGGGTTTGAAGCCCCTTCCCACCCCCGTCTCCCACCAACTCACCTGCAGGGCTCGGAAATTCATCATCGCCAGGGTGGTGCTGAGCTCGGCGGAGCTGGCCCTGGCCAGGAGTTCTTGGATACCTCCCGGGCTGCCGATGGGAGGTGGAAAGCCTGGAACAGAAGCCCAATTGTGTGGGGCTGCCGCCGTCAGAGGAACCGCAGACGGAGACGACACAGCATCCCTTTGGGTGCTGCCTGCGTGTCCCTGCAGCAGGGTCCTCCCCACGCTCCCAGTGCAAATGGGCTTAAACCCACCGGCCTCTCCCTTCCTGGCCCCTCTGCCCTCTCCTGGCACTGCCCTGGCTCAGAGCTTCACTGAGCTCCTTCAGAGGACGAGGAGGCCAACTCCCATCTGAGGTTTATATACAGGGGAACTAAAACAGCCCCCAGGAACAGACCAAGCCTCCTGAGAAGTGGAATACAAGTGCAGCTGCCCCAGCACGTCCCTCCCCACCAGCAGCAAGCACAAAGCCTTACACAGCATGCTGGAGAAGCCACTCTCAGGGGCTCAGCTGGTCCTGCCCCGTCCCGGGGAGAAAGGGAGAGAGAGAAGCTGTTGGCAAAGGTTCGGGCCCTTGGCACGGCGGCCCCAGGCCCACAAGGGAAGGCGAGGGGGTATTTGCCTGGTGCGGATGCTCTTGCTGCTGCTTGACCTGCTCCAACTGCCGCTGCAGGGCCTGCAGCCTCGACTGGTCCTGTGACTCGACCCTGCGTGCCTCCTGCAGGGCTCGCTGCCCTTCCTCATACTTCTGGGAGGAGAGCTGCAAGGCAGAGCAGCTGGGGAGGCTGGGGACAGGGACCCGCGCTTCCCTGGGGCACGACTCCTTTGGGCATCCCCTCCTTCCCCTTCCAGGACAGGCTTTCTGCCCCTGCTTTGGCAGGGCTGTGAAAGCCCAGCTTTGCTGCCAGCCCGTGTGCAGCTGGGAACGGCAGCGCAGATGCTCCGCTTACCTTGGTCACGCTTTTCAGCTCCTCCTCCTGCTGCCGGACGCGCAGCGTGGCCCCATTCACCTCCTCCCTCTCCGCCTTCAGCTCCTGCCAGGCCTCATCCAGCAGCTCTTTCTCTCTCGCCAGCTGCTCCTCCTGGGCTCTCAGTGCACAGACCCGTATCTTCACCTCTGCCCGCTCCTAGGATGGGCACAGGGGAAACCAACGTATGACCTGCTGTCCTGGACACTCTCTCGTGTCTTCCCAAGAGATGGCAAAGACCTGCCCCTGCGGAGCTTCTCGTGTGTGCCAGTCTGGGGTGCAGAGCAACACCACCAGCTACTCCAGCAGCACCCTCACCCACCCAGCCTTGGGCTGCTCCCGGAACAGCCTGATTCTCACCACCCCGAGCCACGTCTCTGCCTCCAACAACTCCACGTCTCCCCTGTAGGCAGGACCCACCCGGCAGCCTGCCAAGGGGGTGCTGGAGGCCACGGGCAGGGGCTCTGCTGCGGTACCTTGGCCAGGCTCCTGACGGGGCCCTCCCCTTGGGAGTCCATCCCCAGCACTCGGGCCGTGTCCTGCTCCTTGCTCAGCCCTGCTCACACTCACAGGACGTGTGAAAAGCACCTGGAGATCTCCGCCCCACCTCACCTTCACCCTCTCCAGCTCCGCTCGCTCCACGAAGAGCTGCTGTGTCACCACTCGCCGCTCCTCCTCCAGCGAGTGCTGCAGCGATTCTGCTCTGGAGTGCTCTGCCAATGCCCTCTGTCGCTCCTGGGTTCAGACACAGAGGAGACACAGATGCCATTTGCAGGCTCCAGGCCAGGGACCACCAGTGGGTGAGACCTACTCCCCATCCCCAGACAGGAGGGCTGAGCCGGGCAGAGGACACAGGCTGGGCTCACCTGCTCCAGCAGCCGAATCTGCTCATCCAGCCTGGCCTCCATTTTGGCCACCACCTCCTGGAATCGGCGCCGCTCCTCCTCTGCGTCCCTCTGCTGCTGGGACAGCCTGTCCTGGAGCACTGGGGAGAGGCAGCAGTGGGGCCATGAGCAGCATGAAGAGGGAAGCCCCCCTCTGCCACCCCAGATTCACAGAAAAACTGCACGTGTTTGTGCTCAGCACCTTCTGCACCTCCCCCAGGACACTGTTAGGGAAAGGAAAGACCCCGAGATGCCCAGAGACCGAGGCAGGTAAGGCTCTGCCAGCCTTGGCTCCCAGCCTCTGGCCAACTCAGAGCACCTTCTCCCTGTTTCCTGGGTGTCCCCAGCCCCGGCGGGGACCCCGCGGCCATTTCGGCGCAGACGAACGGCAGACGTACCCTTGAGCTGCTTCTCCTGCATCTGCACCCCCACGGCCAGCTCCCGGGAGGTGCTGCGGTGCGTGGCCTCCACCCTGTGCAAGACGTCACACAGGTCGCTGGAGAACTTCTCCATCCGCTCGATGACGCCGTTCAGAGTCCTGCAGAGAGCAGCGAGGGGAGGGTCACCCCGGGGGGACACACTTCATCTCCCTGCGATGGGCAGGGGGACGTGTGGTGGGCCAAAAGCTGGGCAGCCCTGCCCTGAACCTCTCTGGGGCAGAGCAGAGCAGTATTCCTGCATCGGTAGAGCTCAGCGTCCCTGGAGGCAGGGGCTGGGAGAGGGGACGGCCTCTGGTGCCACGGTGCGAGGCCGCTTCCGCGGAGGACAGGGAACACCGTGGCCAGGGACCAACGCGGGGACGCGACGCCGGCCATCGGTACCTGGTGTGTGAAGTGGCGCTGGTCACCGCATCGACCTCCTGGTCCTTCAGCCACTTCAGCCGCTGGAGCTGCTCCTCGTGCTCTCTACGGAGCTCCTGCACAGACACCCTGCAGGACACGGGGAAGGAGCCCACCACGGGCTGTTACAAACCGGGGCTCCCCAGGACGGGCAGCGGGGACGAGGCTTGGTCAAGGGCCAGAGAACCAGGTCCCAGGAGCTGAGCTGGCACGGGGCTCTGTCCCGGGGCATCCACTGACAGGCATCCGCATTGGGCACGGACCACAGCTGGGGGGGACGGGCTTCTCCACCAGAAACTGATTTCTCATTGACCCCCAGTGTGTGGACATCACTGACTCACCGACCTGGACAACAGGGCTTTGGGGGAGATAAAACACCGGGCTCAGCATCTTTCAAGATACAGTGCATTCACTCGGAAAGGACGTCTCCAGCCACATCTCCCTCTGTCCGGCTACAAAGCAAATCCCCATTCCAAACGCCGCCCAACTGCCCACAGCCCAGTGCTTCTGGAGTCTCCTTTCTCCTGGCACCGTGTCCCCAAACCACTCCCCAATTCCTCTGCCACAACCAGGAGCACCAGCCCCATGCGTGCGCCGCTCGGGCCGCTCTCACCTCTGCAGCTCTCGCAGCCGCTCCAGCTCCAGCGCGCTCCGCTGCTCCAGCTCTGCCCCCGCCTGCTCTGCCTCCTGCCTCTGCGACAGGAGTTGAGCCGCCAGCTGCTCCTTCTCCTGCCTCAGCCTCTGCTCCCGCTGCCTGCAGGTCTCCTCCAGCACCTTCACCTGGCTCCTGCCCGCAGAGGTCACGGCCAGGAAGAAGTGTTACTTTCAGGGCAGTAGCCGGCCCTCTCCACCCACAGCGCACGCGGGGATTTCGGAGCAGAGCGGCGGCGCTGGGGGCGCGGGGAAACACGCGACTCTGCGCAGCCTGAGCCCTGGCTGGGGATGTGCTGGCCCTGGGACCGGCTCCTCCTCCTTCTGCCCCACGGGACGGTGTTGGTGAGAGCGGACCCCCACCTTGGCTCACCTATGGGGCTCCTCTCTGCCCCCACCAGCTCCACACCCACACGGCTCTGGGCCTGCCCGCCCCAGGGATGGATCTGGGCAGCACCCCAGCGCTCCCCGCCCCGGGGAGAGGGACAGGGCTGTAGGCAAGGCCCTGGCAGAGGAGGGGAGCACGTGCTCTCGCCTGTGGGTACCTGTGGGTGCTCTGGAGGAGATCCAGGTCCTCCTGGTGCCGCTGCTGGAGGCTCTCCATCAAGAGTTTGTCCTGTGCCCGTGCCAGCTCCAGCGCCTGCACCTGCCGGGCACCCGGGGAGAAGCTCCTTGTGCCGCCCAGGGGACAGAGCTCCCACAGCAGCACTTGCTAGCCACAGGCTTCTCTGGACACGCAGCTTCCTCCTCTCTGCCCCGGCCCCCTGATGCCATTGGGAGCAGGCGTGGCCCCTGCTCCTCCCCCTGGGGGGGTGTGGGAGGGGGGTTTTGGGGGGCTCAGAGGGACTTTGGGGGGGCTTTAGGTGGAGAATTTGGGGTGCAGGGGGGACTTGGGGGGAAAAAAGGGGGTTTTGGGGTGCCGGGGGGTTTGGGGGGGACAAAGGGGGGAGGTTGGGGGTGCGGGAGGGGGCTGGGTGGGTGTGGGAGGGGGGTTTTGGGGGGGCTGGGGGGGCTTTAGGTGGAGAATTTGGGGTGCGGGGGGGGTGGGGGACAAAGGGGGGTTTTGGGGGTGCGGGGGGGCATTTTGGGGGACAAAAGGGGGGTTTGGGGGTGAATTTTGGGGGGCAGGGGGTGCATTTGGGGGCGCTCAGAGGGACTTGGGGGGCTTTAGGTGGAGAATTTGGGGTGCGGGCGGTTAATTTTGGGGTTAATTAATTTGGGGGGTTCATTAATTTGGGGGTGTCCCCCCCCTCCCTGGCTCGCTGCCGCCGCCTCAAGCGCCGCCGGGAGGAAGCGGCCGAGCTGGCGGCGCTGGACGTCACCAACATCCTCCCCACCCCCGGTAACCCCCCAAAAACCCCTAAAACCCCCCAAACCCCCCCCCCGGACACCCCAAAACCTCGTGCTTTATCCCCACAGGCCGCCCCCGCAGACGCCGCCCTTGGAGCCCCCCCAAAAAAACAGGGGGGTCCCCCCCACCCCCCCCTCCAGTGGACCGGTCGCGCCTTCGCGGCGTCATCAGCTCCGATGGTGACAGCGACTAAAAAAACCCCAAAAAGGCGCTTTTTAAACCGTTTTTTTGGCGTTTTGGGTGAGTTTTAATACTTGCGTTGACGAAGAAAAAAAACGGGGGGGCGTTTTGGAGGGGGGGGGGGTCGTCTCCTTCCAGCGGGAAAAGGTCCCTCCCCGTGCGCAGGATTTGTTCTTCCAATTTTTTGTGGCGCTTCATGTCCGATAAAACTTTGTCCAATCGCGCTTCCCGCTTCTGCCCGTGCGTGGGGGGCCCTGCGGGGGGGCGGAATTTGGGTAAATTTGCTTCAAAATTGTTATTTTTTTAAATGGGAGTTCGTTTTGGGGTTGGAAAGGGGGAAAAAAGGGGGTTTTGGGGGGTGGTACCTGGCGCGCGGCGGCGGTCGATGAGGGAGCGGTTGGGCGCGACAGGTTCGTCGTCGAAGTCGAATTTGGTGGGGACGGGGGGCCTGGGGGGGGGGGAAGGGGGGGAGAGGGGGGGGTTGGTGTCAAAAATGGGGATTTGGGGGGGTTTGGCTTCAAAAAGAACGAGCTGGAGTGGTTTTTGCCTCAAAAATGCGGGTTTGAAGCGGTTTTGTGCAAAAATGCGGATTTGAAGCAGTTTTGCCTCAAAAAGAACAATTTTAAGCGGTTTTTCCCTCAAAAATGTGAATTTGAAGTGTTTTTTCCCTCAAAAATGCGAATTTTAAGTGGTTTTTCCCTCAAAAATGTCTATTTGAAGCTGTTTTGTCCAAAAATGCGGATTTGAAGCGATTTTTGCCTCAAAAAACACGATCTTAAGTGGTTTTTTCCCTCAAAAAACACGAGTTTAAAGCGTTTTTTCCCTCAAAAACCTGGATTTCAAGCAGGTTTTGCCTCAAAAATGTGGATTTGAAGTGGTTTTTCTCTCAAAAACACGAATTTGAAGCGGGTTTTGCCTCAAAAAGAACAATCTTAAGCGGTTTTCCCCTCAAAAAACATGAGTTTTAAGCGGTTTTTCCCTCAAAAAGAATGATCTTAAGTGATTTTCCCAAAAAAACCCACAAGTTTTAAGTGTTTTTTCCCTCAAAAATGCAGATTTGAAGCGGTTTTCTCCAAAAATGCGGATTTGAAGTGGTTTTGCCTCAAAAAGAACAATTTTAAGCGTTTTTTGCCTCAAAAATGTGAATTTTAAATGTTTTTTCCCTCAAAAAGAATACTAAGCAATTTTCCCAAAAAAAACCACGAGTTTTAAGCGTTTTTTCCCTCAAAAATGTGAATTTTGTCTGATGGGATTTACGCCAAGTCTGCGATTAGCGAGATCCTGTGAAGTAGGCACAGACATGAGCTGTGCCATGTAAGGGCCAAACCCGAGAGGGTCAGCAGAAGATAACGCAGAGGAAGACGACGACCCCCCTAGCAACAAAAGGCGCAGCCGCAGCTGAAACCAAAAAGGCCCCGTCAGCCCAGAACCTGAAGATTCTAACAAGAGACTGCCAAAGAGGAGGGGCGCGCGCCGTTGGCGGAGCAGCGACTCCCCGGCCGCCCAGCGCTGCTTTACTTGCTCAAGCGCTTGCTGAATTAATAAATTTTATAAGTCACTTGATTTGGCTTCTGAAAGTGATTTTCCCCAATTTATAACAGCTTAATTAAAGCAGCAGGCTTCTGCACCTGGGAATGCTGTTTCTTCCTGCCAGTGATCATCTCGCCTTCACCATGTGGTACTCGCAGCGAAATAAAAGTGCAGGACAGACTGTTTGGCTGATGAACTTGCTTCCCCCCCACTCCTCAGGGTTCTCTGATAGTCTTGTTTTATAAAAATTGTGGTTGCTCTGGGTTTTTTTCTCTTTTTTCTTTATTCCCCCCCGCCCCCCCCAAGCTGCAGATACTACAAGCAGCACTTTGATGGATCACTCGGGCTCGAAGATTTTTCCCAGTGTTTGAATACTTCCTGGGGCTGTCTGGATGCCTGTGTTTAGCTGCGTTTCTTTTTTTCCCCGCTCTCGCGGCTCTTTGCTTCGGTGCAAGGTGCGAGAAATCTGTGTGTTGATGCAGTCAGCAGCAGCCTTCCACCATTGCCACGTCTGAGGGAGAGGGTAAAATCTGTCATGCTTTTGACACCTCAGCCAATAACTCAATGGAGGTGCTTCCTTGCCGGGACTGGGCTTGTCTGGGAGAGTTTCAGGGGGGAGCAGGGTGCCGGACGGGCAGGATGGTCTCTGTGCGCGGCGCAGCCACGGGCTGCAGGGAGCTGCGTCAAAATATTCGACGTCACCAGTTGTATTTTGTGTCGTCACAGTGGCAAAGGCAGCGGGGAGCCTGGGCCCGGCCCGCCGCCGGGGCCGCCGCGTCGCCTGGCAACGGGAGGCGCTGCGTTATCCCGCCCTGTAAACACGGGCACGTGGGCAGCGGGCTCGGCCAATGGGCAGCGGGCAGCGGCGGGTGGTGGCCAATGAGGAAAGGGAAGGGGCGGGCTCAGGGTGAGGGGCGGGGCTAGGGGAGAGCAGAGCGGCGGCGGGGACGGACGAGTAAGGTTGGGGGTGCGGGCTCGGGAGAGGGGGACTGGGGGGACTGGGGGGACTGGGGGGACTGGGGGGCCCGGGGCGCCCGGGGGGCTGGTGAGAAAGTGAGGCGGGGGGCAGGGGCAGGGGCAGGCAGAGCTGGGTATGAGGCTGGGGGTGGCCGGGGAAGGAGACACCCCTCCCTCTCCCCCAGACAGCCCTGCCCTCGGGGGGTCACCGTGTCACCCGCCCCCCCGCCGCTTCGACCACTTTCTGTGGTGAGGAGGAGGAGGGCGGCTGCCCATCCCTCCCAGCCGCCCAGGTCCCCTCCAGGCAAAAGGGGTGCTGTCGTGTCCCCCCCGCTCAGGCTCTGTGTTTTCGGGCAGGGCAGCAGCCATGGCCGCACTCAGCCTGTCCCAGCTGCTGGACGTCGCCATCGGGACGCCCCAGGTCGGGGCTGTCAACTTCACGGCGCTGCACAGCCTGCTGCAGGCCGTGCTCAGGCACCTGGGCCTGCAGGACCTGCCTGCCCTGGGGCGAGGGCACAGCCCGACCCCCCTCCTGGGGCGGGACCAGCCCCCCGAGGCACCCCCCAGAGAAGAAGGGGGACAGGGCGGAGGCCCAGGCACAGAGTCGCTCACCCCCGCGAAGGACCCGCTGCAGGGGACCGTGAGCACTCCCCAGGACGCCTCCGTGGCTGCTGACGTGGGGCAGATGAAGATAAAGATTGAAGAGAATGAGAGCAGCATCTCCAAGGTAGAGGCTCTTCCCCGTTCCCTGGGTGCCCCCCCGTGAGACACCCCCTCCTCTGGGGTCTGCACCACCATTGTGGTGCCCTTAGGTCTGGTTTAAGCCTGAGCTCGAGGTGGTATGTGGGGCTTACACTGTGGGAAAGGGATGGAGTTTTGGGGAGAAAGAGCTGGGGCTGAAATGCTGCTCCAGTTGCTCTGGGTTCTCCCCAAGTTGCCATCAGCAAGTCGTGGGTCCAGTAGAGCACCCGGTGCCCTCGGCTCCAGCAGCCAGAGGCTCAGCACCTGTGGAGATCCAGCCCTACCACTCTCCATCCCTCCCTTCCCCACTCCTGAGCCACAGCCAGGTACGGCACCCGCTCCTCAGGCAGCTGAGAGGCTCCATCAGCACCTCATGGGCCTCATCTCCCAGCCCAAATCCCCTTGGCTTGCCCGAGGGCTAGACCCAGCCCTGGTGGGGACCGGAGAGGGGCCTCATCCTGCACAACGCTGAGCCGTTTGGGGCTGCGAGCATCCCCAGTGGGAAGAAATAAGCTCAGGTTCAAGGAAACGGTCACCTTGGGTGCTGCAGGGCCGGATCCTGCTGGGGCTGGGACATGTAGGGAGAAGGCAGCAGGGAGGGTTTCCCCGGGTGGCTGAGCTCACCCTCCTCGGGGCAGGCCCCTGCTTGATCGCTCCCCGCTTCGTTAGCCGCGGTTGCCGCTGCCCTCGCGGGCCAGGCTGTGGTTGAGAGGGTGGCAGCAGCTCTTTGCCCTTTGGATCGGCTTCAGTAGTCTTGCCCAGAGCCCGGTGTGGGGGGGCAGGGCTGGATCTGTCCCCGCTTACTTGGGCTGTGCAGTGGGCCCCCCCCGGGGCAGGGTTGGGGGGGGGGGGGGGGTCTCTGGGGAGCTGCTGCCCCTTCTTGGCTGCTGAAGGTGTGATGAATGGTAAGTGCTGCCCGCAGTGCCCCCGGGACTCACCCCCGCCACTGCCCTCTCTCAGGCCGTGGCTCTCTCCCAGGATCTCCTCGAGGAGATCGGCGGGATGAAGGCGGCGCAGTCCCGCATGGAGGAGGACATTCGGATGATCCGCGAGACGCTTGGCATGGTGAGCTGCTGCCGGTGTCCCCAGGAGGCAGCTGGGCCCTCACCCCCCTCCCTGCCTCTGTGTCACCCTGCCACCCCTGCCCCACGGCCCTGGGTGTCACCCGGCGTGAAGGGTGCCAGGAGGGAAGAGCAGGAAGGGTGTCCCAAGGCTGAAGAGGTAACTGCATGCACCAACCAAAGTGACGCTAAGACATTTTTTAACTAAGCAGCTGTAAAGAAAGAAACATGGGTGCTAAGAAGGAGAGGAGATAAAGATCTACCCATGCAACACAGCCACAACCCTGCCTGGCATCCCTCTGTCCTGTGCCCAAGTTAATTTTCGGATGCTCCTTTTCAATCCTGCTCCTGTGTCTGGGCTGCCATCCCTCTCCTTGTCCCGCTCCAGGGGAATCTCCAGGACGCTGCCGGCCAGCTGCCGGCCCTCCGTGACCAGACGGCGTCGGACAGTGACATGGTAGGGCCGCGCGCACGCCCGGATCCTGCTCCGGGAAGGAGGCGGCTGCATGCCCGGGGCACCGGTGCACCCAGTCCCTCCGTGGCAGGGCACGGTCCCAGCAGGGCTGGGCAGCGATGCTGGAGGGGGTCAGTGCTCCTGTGGGTGCCATCTCACCCGGCTCCGTGGCCAGGGTTGACCCCCTAATCCCTTTTCTCCCCAGAAAAAGCTGAAGGAAAGGCTGAGCCTCTACCCAGCCCCGGAGGAGGTGAGCAACATGGTGCGCTGGGAGGTGCTGGAGGATTGCCTGGTGGGCAGCAAAGCAGGAGGAGGAGAAGGAGGAGGAGTAGGAGGACGAGAAGGCCGAGGTCTGTCGGTGGTGAGTGCTGGGGCATCCCGGCTATGGGAGTGGGACTCAGCAGGACCGCAGCCCCCGGGGCCTCGGCGGAGGTTTGCTCAGCACTTCTCTTCCCTGTGCATCCCGCCGGGAGGCAGGACCTGGCACCAGCAGAGCCAGGGCAGCTCCTCGGCTGCCCCAACAGAGACCTCCTCATCGTCCTCATCGTCTGTGCCACCGACAGCCCCCAACAGCCCCTCCGTGGGGCAAGGGAGCGCCCGAAACCCTTGGGGTGACCGCCCAGCCCCCTGTCCTTGCTCAACGTTGGGCAGGACCACGGCTCCCTGCCCTCCTGGTCTCTCTGGGGCTGGTAGGTGGGAGCCGGGGGCAGCGGAGGGACATTTTGGGGCAAACCCCAGCATTCTGCACCATGAGATGGTTTCCAAATCCTACCTGGGGCTGCTGCTCCTGAAATGAAGGCGCAGCCCATTAGGCTGGGAAGCGGGTCTGGTCCAGCAGCTCTGGAGTACAGAATCCCATTGCTGGAGAGAAGAATGCCTTGCTGTTGTGTCAGGTGGCATCGGCAGGGGGTTTGCTGATCTCCAGGATCGGCTGCTGAAATGACTCTGCAGGCACAGAGGTGGCCAAAGGACTAAAGGGACTGGGGAGGGGCCGTGCGGCTGGGGCGCCCGGGGGTCCCTGTGGGTTGGGCAGTCTCTGCCTTTGGGGTACTTGAGTTTGGCTCCGTGAGCTGGGGGGTTTGAGGACAGGGCGGGTGGCCCTTGCCGCTGCACTTCCGCCCATAAACCTGCTCCCCTTTGCCTCCTCTTCGCAGGATGGCAGTGAGGGCCAGGCTGCCCCCGCCGAGCCCCCCACTGCAGACATGGACGCCCCGCATGGGGCAAGCTCAGCGCTGGGACTGAAGGGACCAGGGCCACAGCCTGCACCCAGGACCAGCAAAGGGACCAGCAAGGGGACTCCGCAGACACAGCCTGGCTCCCCGGGGACGCAGAGAGCACCAGTGGCCCCTGAGAAGGGGGCAGGTGCTTCCTCAGATGAGGCAAAGACTTGTGATGCCCGTGCCACCACCCTGGAGACACAGACAGGATCCCCTGGCATCAAGACCACTACGCTGGGGACAGAGTCAGGGGCCCCTGACAGCCAGACCTCCACCCCAGGGGCACAGCCAGGGGCCTCTGACACCCAGAGCGCTACCCCAGGGGTGCAGCCAAGTACCCCCAGCACCCAAACCACCACCCCAGGGGTGCAGCCAGGGATCGCCAGCACCGAAACGGTGGAGGCTCTCTGCCAGATCGGGCAGCTCAGCCACCCCTGTGCCAGCCTGAAGGAGCAGGTGGCCCAGCTGGAAGCCAGCAAGCCAGACCACGCCGAGCTTGAGAAGCTGCGCCTGCTCTTCTCGGAGGGAGGTAGGAGCCCCTGGGGGGGCTGGCAGGGGGGTGTTTGGCATGGGGACACCCTGGGCTGGGGGCTCATTGTGCTCAGAGCCTGGCCTCAAGGGCGAGACCCCCTCTCACTGACAGCATGTCCCCTCGGACCACATCTAGACAAGGAGAGCATCACCAGCGTCCTGGCCGACCTCCAGGGCCGGGTGTCCTCGCTGCAGGGCCTGACCAGTGACCTGCAGGGCGAGAATGGGAAGGTGAGCTGGCAGCAGTCCCTGGGGGGGCTGCGGGGATGCCAGGGGGGAGTTGGGCAGGGAGGAGGCAGCTGAAGGGCCCCTGGGCTGGGACAACAGAGGGGGCTGTGCCCTGACTCATCCACCACTGCCTTTCCCAGATCAGGCAGCTGGAAGATGCCGTCGGAAAGCTGGAGGTAGCTGGAGCCAACTGGAAAGGGGATGTCAGCGACCAGATCACCCTGCAACTGGGGTAAAAGGACGGACAGGGTTTCCTACCCTGCAGGAGGAGCCCGGGGGGACAAGGGACACCCCCTGAGCGGCCCTGTGGAGGCTAAGCCTGCCTGTGCCCCTGTCTCACTGAGCAGGTCCACGCTGCAGGAGATGAGGTATAAGCTGAAGGAGCTGGAAGAGCAGCAGGAGATGACCAAGGCCACGCTGGAGCGGTTGGTGGCCAAGACGGCTGACGAGCTGCAGGAGCAGGTGAGGTCCAGGGGCAGCGCTCCCACCGCCACAGCTCGGTGGGGTGGTCCTGGAGGGGTTTCCAGCCACATCCCCTGGCTGGCTGGGGCCATCGAGCCTCCACAGCACCCGGATTTGTTGACTGCATCCACCTCATCTCAGAGCCGACTCCTTCTCCCCTTCCTGCAGCTGGGCGAGCCGAGGGCGATGGTGGCGAGCACAGGGCAGGAGCAGGCAGAGGCGCAGGCAGCGTGCCCCGCCTGCAGCGGGGACATCCGCAAGCAGGTGGGGCAGCTCCTGCAGTGCTACGAGAAGCTCCAGGAGGTGGTGGACAATTTCATGTCGCAGCAGGCAGTGGGCAAGGTGGTAAGACGGCTGCCAGGGAGGAGCCAGGTAAGGAGATGCCGGCATGGGGGGCTTGGGAGGTTGCCAGCACCCCCCCAGCTGGTTGTGCTTCGCTGTAATGTGGAGGAGCCCCTCACCGCCTCCCAGATTGGTTCGTACAAGTGAGCAGCACGGAAGGAATTTAAAGCCTTGATGCAAATGTCCTGTTGGCACTGAGAGCCCATGGCCACCGGGCAAGTAAGCCGGGTCTGTCCCCACGGGGGCAGCCAGCCCCCCCCTTGCACGGCACCGCCTTGTCATCTTCCTCCCTGAAGCAGGACGAGGAGCTGCTGAAGCTGCTGAAGCACATCCAGGCCACCGTCACGCAGGTGCAAGGGGACTACGAGAAGCTCAACTCTGTCACCGGGAACCTCCTGAATGACCATCACCAGAAGGAGAAAGATATGGAGGTAGGTGGCTGAAACCCCCTCGGGGTCAGAGCATCCTCCAGGCAGACCCCAGGCTGGGGACCACAAGGGATTTGTCTGCACCCCCCCAAACCTTGCAGCCCTGTGGAGGTTCAATGTACCTTTCCTGGAGGTTTGGGTGAGGTGGGGGGAGCGGGGGTTGCTCAGCTGGCCAGGAGGCAGCTCCAACCCTGCCGCGGTGCCATGGGATGCTTTTCTGTGTTGGAAGGCTCTGTTCCGGTCCCTGGAGAGGCTGGAGAAGGAGAAAGCGAACAAGGAAGACCTGGTGCTGGGGATTGATGTGGTATGGCCTTGGGGGGTCCTGGCACCACCCAAGGGGGTGCTGGGCAGGGTGACAAACACCCCTTGTGCCTTGGGGGCTCAGTGGCAGAACTGGCCTGGGGGAGGGAGGATTTCCAGACTGGCTGTGGCTCCTTCCCCAGGTGCCTCTGTCTTCCCCTGGGTCCCTTCAGCTGGTGTGACCAACCCCACGGGGGTGATGGGGCGAGTGGGGCCACGTAGCCACTTCTCCCTGTCCTCCTGCCACGAGCTGGCCCTGCCCGTCATCCCGCCATCCTTTCCTCACTGCTCTCCTGCCTTTCCCCGCTGCTAGAAAGCAGACAAAACCGCCCTGGCCGGCAAAGTGAGTCGCACCCAGTTTGAGGCGAGCATGGAGCGGCTGAATGAGATGATGCAGGAGACGCTGAGCCGGGTGGCGGGGCAGGAGCAGGGCTGGCACCAGGTCCAGCGGCAGCTCAGTGAAGAGATGGACTCCAAGGTGAGGGGTGGCACGTCCCCGCTGCGCAAAACTGGCACCTTCGGGGCTTGGCAGCCTACGGCAGCGTCCCTCTGAGGATCCGCCCTCCTGGCTTTTCGTGGGGAACATGATGTCCCAGCCCGGGGCAGCTGGCTGAGGGTGTGTGTCTGTCCGTAGCTGGACCGCCTGGAGCTGGGGCCTTTCCGGCAGCAGCTGGAGGAGCACTGGAGGAGCATCCTGGAGCAGCTCAAGGAGAAGGAGCCGCTGACGGAGGCTGACGATGCAGCTGGGATGAAGAAGTGAGTGCGATGGGGGTGGCGATGGCTTCTGCTCCCACCGGTAGCAGGCTCCCGATGTTAAAGGAGGCACGAGGAGGGGGACCTGCAGGATGGAGCCCTCCCGAACCAAAACTGGGATGTGGGTGCAAAGGTTTTCTGGAGCAAGGGTGGGGAACGGCGACTCGTCCCCCTGGGCAGGGCTGTGACACGCGGCGCCGCAGAGCTGGGTTGTGACCTGCCCTCCTGGCGAGGGGCGGGGGGGTAATTAGCGCTGACGAAGTGATGAAACCGGTGTGAGGGCTGGTTGGGATGGCAGCTACGGGTGCCTGCGCCCTTCGCCTCCCATCCCTGCCTGCCCTGGGCAGCCACAGGCAGCTGCCAGGTTTCGGAGGTGCCCGCAGGACCGAGGCGAGCGTGTCCCTGTCCTCGGGGCAGCTGTGACAAAACTCATCCTGAAAAATGTGGGAATCCTGCATCCCCCAGGCCCGGCGTTTGTACCCCAGCAAGAGGTACAGGAACAGCCCCATTCTGTCCTTGCTGGTACCCCCAGTTCCCATGGGACTGGGGTGCTGTGCGTGCCTGTGGGCGTAGTTCCCATAATGGTGGTTTTTGGGTGCTCCCCTCAGTGGATTCTCCGGTGCCTAATATGAGGTGGAGCTTTTTCCCAAGCGGGAGCCCACAACCAACTGCTCTCCCCCATCGTAGCCCCTTGATTTTGTAGTCAGCCGGTGGGTTGTGACCTTGTTGGGGCGGGGTGGGGGGTAAGCCAGGCTCAAGACCCTGCGGTTCCCCCCGCAAATACCATAACTCATTACAATGAAGTGCCCAGCACCTTGCTGCTGCCTGCCAGCTGCCTGCCTGTGTGCAGGCAGGGCTGTATCCCCCCCCAGGAACTCACCCAGGCCTTTCCCCCCCCCGCCAGGCAGCTGCTGGCCCATTTCCACTGCCTGTCCTGCGACCGGCCCCTCAGCATGCTGGCGCCTGGCCCGTGAGTACCGTCCGGCACCGGTGCATCGGGGGGTGCGTGGGTGATTCGGAGGGGAGATGGGTGCTGGCAGTGCCCCGCTGTGCCCGGCACGGGGGTTAGGGTGTCTGCCTGGGGGGGTGCAGCCCTCCTGAGCCCCTCCCTGGGGGCAGTGGGATGCCAATGGGGTACAAGCCTGTGGGTTTTGGGGCACTGCCCCGAGCTGGGGTGGGTCGTGTGTCCCCTGTCACCCACCCACGGCTCCTGCCCTCCCCAGGCACATCGCGGCCATCCCATCCAGGCCACCGCTCCCCCCCCACCTTGCCGGGCGCTCCCATACTGTCGTGGAGCTGGAGCAAACACCGCAGCACAGCCACAGGTATGGGACACGGGGACCCGGCCCCTGGGGTGCAGGTTGGCCCTGCCCTGGAGAGGGAGAGCCCTTCCCAGGGTGGGGCTGAAGGGATGCAGGGGCGGCCTGGGCAGGGCAGGGGAGCAGAGATGTGCTGCAGAGGGGTCAGCTGTGCTTGTCCCCGGTCTGTGGCGTTTTACAGCCCTCCCTGCGCTGCCCTGTCTAGCCCAGGTCTGTGTCTCAGTGGTGCTGAAGCCACATGTGATGAGCTGTGTCTGGTCTCAGCCTGACCTCAGGCTTCACTGGGGAGTCAGCTGCCTCCTGTGAAACAAGTCACCGAAATTAAACACTGCAGCTGGGACAGCCCAGCTCCTGCCTCCCGGTGTCCCTCGCGTAGGGTGCAGGGACCTGCCATGGCCATGAGCAGCTCACCAGGGCCACGGGGAAAGAGCAGATCCAGCACAGCTGGACAGGCGTGGGTCTCCTTCAGCAGTCGGAGGGCACCCGGGAGGGACATACCCCACCGGGGAGCACCCGCAGCCCCCTCCCTGGCATAGTAGGGTGAAGCACGGGGTGCCACGGTGCCGGGTGCTGAGCATCCCTGTGCTCCGTCCCACAGGGAGCGGGTGGGCGAGTGCAGGTACCCCCGCGTGCCGCGGCAATGCGGGGGCCGGCACACCCTCACCCACCCGCTGCAGCGCTGCCCGCACCCCCAGCCCCACCCGCCCAGCACCCCGCGGCCGCTCCAGCCCCGCACCCTGCTCCCCATCAAGGTAAGGATGACGAAGGTAGGGATACAGCGGGGGCAAGCGAGGCTGGGAGGGTGATGCTGAGCATCCAGGGTGGGGGTGGGGGGATCCGTGCCTCAGTTTCCCCAGGGGGAGCTGGGTGGGGGGGTTTGCCTGGGCATGCTGATTTGGGCCCCGTGTTTCAGCCAACCCCCTCTCTCCTTCCCAGCACGACGAGACGGAGCTGTCGGGCCAGGATGGCCACATCTACAGGGGCCGGCGGGTCAGGCAGCTGCCTGTGCTCGTGGGCAAGGAGGGTACGGCTGGGCCACGCTTGGGGAGGGGATCTGGCGGGGGTGAACTGGGCAGTGGAGTGGGCAGGGTGCCCGCGGGGTGCCAGGTTTTCCCCCTTTCCCCTCCGTGCGTTCTCCCTGGCTCCCCCCAGCCCAGCTCCCTCTGCTCCCTCCTGCCAGACTTCCCCAGGGCCAAGCCCAAGCTGTCCCCGAGGCAGTGGGATGCCAAGGACACCAGCCGCCTGCTCTCCCGGCCCCAGAGCACTGCGTCGTCGCTCAGCCAGCCAGGTACGGCCCTGCCAGGGCACCGGGGTGGGGGGAGAGGGCACCCTGCTGTGTCCTGGTGGGTGGGGGCAAGCAGGGTGGGATGGGGGTTTGGGGTGGAGTGGGGTGGAAGCAGGATGGAGGGGGAGGACGGGAAGATGGGGCAATCGATCCCCATGTTGGAGCCAGAGCAAGGTGGAGGGACGTGGCGGGGTGGTCCTGGCCACTGTGGGACAACAGCCTGTCTGCTTCAGGGTGGGGGCCAGGACCCCGTTGCTGGGTGTCTCTGGCCAGGCAGGTGCCCATGGGCGGTGCCTGCCCCAGGGGCTGCAGGGGGGCTAACCCCTGCCCCTCGCCCCCAGGCATCCCCACCTCGCCAGAGCACAGGCCAGCCTCCTCCCACGGCCGCCTCTCCCAGGCACGGGGGCTCCTCGTGCCCCTCCAGCCCTCGTGGGACGGATCCAGCACCCCGGAAGCCAGGCAGGACCGGGGGTCCCCGACCGAAGCCCCACCACCCCGGCCACCGAGCAGGCGAGCAAGCATCTCTGGCCAGCAGCAATAAAGGGCGATGGGCAGCCAAGCACCTGCGTGGCCTGAGCGGGGTGGCCCTGGGCTGGGATCTTCCCATCATGCATAAGGAGGGGTCGCAGCATCCCTTGTCCTGCGGCCACGTGTGGCCAGAGGAGCTGAAACCAGCCCCTGTCCAACCCCCCTCCCAGGGTCTGCGCCGGCCCCGTGCTGCCACGCTCTCCCTGACACCCCCTGGCCTCCATGAACCCCTTTTTGGCCCCTGACAGGGAGCTTGTGGCCCCCAAAAGGGTCTGGGGGAGCCCACACTAAAGCAGGAGGATGATGACGCTCCGTTGCTGCTGAAGGTGGTGGGAGATGGGGACCGCGGTGGGAAGGGTGGCAGCAGGACACGGCTTTAACGCCGAAAGGGAATCCCCCCCCCAAGCCCGCTGGCTGGCTATCGCTTATCCCGCGGGATGAGCATCACTGAGCAGGTTTCCTTATCTGCTCATGGATTGTCACCCCCTTGTCCCTCTTCCAACGCTGCCATTGATGGAAAGAGGAAGGCACAGACCTGCCATGGTGTGTGCTTGGGGGCTGCCCTGTGGAAAAACTGCTCCCCTGGTAGATCTTCTCCCCAGATTCGGGCGAGGGGGGGGAGCACCCAAACCTCCCCCCCACAATGGCAGACCCCAACCCTGCCCACCCCGCTGCAGTCTCCAGGCACCTTAGCCCCCAGGGAGCCCCCCCTGCCGGGGATGTTTCCCCTGGTGGGTTTGGTTTTTCAGGGGAAAAATAGGTGCTAAATACCCGCGTTGGGGGTGCCCAGGTGGATCCAGCAGGATCTGGGATTCCCTCAGTGCCACCTCCAGTGGGATAACTGGGAGCACTCAGAGCAAACTGGTCACCACTAGAATAGAGCCAGCAGAGGACCATCTTGTACCCCGGGAGGGGGGGTCAGGCATTGATGGGCTTAAAAACACCCCCCACCCCCTGGGACTAATTGCATTTGCAGGATTTGGCCCACCTGGGGCTGAGCCCTTTGGTGCGTGTGCGCGTGTGTGTGTCCCCAGCTCACCCCCTCTCCCACCCACTGTCCCATTTGCTGCTGCTGGGACCCAGCTGCACCCTATAAACACCAACCCCCCCCCCCCCCCATGAGCACCCAGCCCCATGTCCCTTTTTGGGTGCTGCCTGTGCTGCTGGAGCAGGTGAGGAGCCCCAGCTGGGGCATTTTTTCCCTTTTTTCCTTTTTCCTTCTGGGGGTCTCCCTGTTCCCTGGGGGATGATTTGCTGTTGTGCTTTGAGCCCCCCCAGCCCTTGCTGCCATCTCTGGAGCTGCTGCGTTCCCATTTTGGGCTTTTTTTTTACCCCAGTTGCTTGGTGTGTGAGCAGTGTGGCAAGGGGGGAGCCGTGTTCTTATTCAATTTTAATTGAGTTTGGATATTTAAGCACAAAGCCAGGGGCTGGTGCGTTGTTTGGAGTCGTTAGAAGGGGGGTGGCACAGCAAGTGGCTTGTGAGGTCAGGGCCTGGGGCTGAGCAGTGTCCTGGGCCTGGGGGGAAAGGAGTTGGTGGCCAGCGAGCCCCCACCCATGGCCCTCCTGCAGTGGGGGACACTGAAAAGGCATCACCCCCCCCCACCTCAGAGCAGGGTTTGCCTAAAAGCCTGGCAGCCCTGAGTATCGCAGGGCTGAGGCCTGGGGGCCTCATCACACGGGTGGGTGATGGCGCTGGGGAGGGGGCCACAAGCTGCCGGGGGGTGGGTTGCAAACCGCAGTATTTTGTGAGGGTGCAGGATGGGGTTTGGGCTGCACCCCAGGACATGGGGGTCCTCGCTGTGCTCACATGGCCCCCCCATGGCTCCGGGGTCTCCCCTTCCCTCTGCTCCCCCCTTCGGGGATGGCAGCGGTGGCTTCTGCAGGCAGAGCGCAGGCAGAGCGCGGGCAGCACGTGGGACTCGGCGCAGCCTCCTGGGGGGGGCCTGTCCCCACTGGTAATGCTGCGGCTTGGGGGGGGGCTCACGCCCATTCTCGGTGCCCTTGCAGGGATGTGCTCCCAGCAAAGAGAAAAGGCAGGGACTGTGATCAGAGACAGAGAGTATTTGTCGATCAGATAAAGGGTGGGAGCCTGGGTGTGTGCATGTCTGTCTGGCGGGATTTACGCCAAGTCTGCGATTAGCGAGATCCTGTGAAGTAGGCACAGAGATGAGCTGTGCCATGTAAGGGCCAAACCCGAGAGGGTCAGCAGAAGATAACGCAGAGGAAGACGACGACCCCCCTAGCAACAAAAGGCGCAGCCGCAGCTGAAACCAAAAAGGCCCCGTCAGCCCAGAACCTGAAGATTCTAACAAGAGACTGCCAAAGAGGAGGGGCGCGCGCCGTTGGCGGAGCAGCGACTCCCCGGCCGCCCAGCGCTGCTTTACTTGCTCAAGCGCTTGCTGAATTAATAAATTTTATAAGTCACTTGATTTGGCTTCTGAAAGTGATTTTCCCCAATTTATAACAGCTTAATTAAAGCAGCAGGCTTCTGCACCTGGGAATGCTGTTTCTTCCTGCCAGTGATCATCTCGCCTTCACCATGTGGTACTCGCAGCGAAATAAAAGTGCAGGACAGACTGTTTGGCTGATGAACTTGCTTCCCCCCCACTCCTCAGGGTTCTCTGATAGTCTTGTTTTATAAAAATTGTGGTTGCTCTGGGTTTTTTTCTCTTTTTTCTTTATCCCCCCCCCTCACCCCCAAGCTACAGATACTACAAAAATCTTCTCTGACTCTTCAGAAAAAACCCAGCAATTCTTTTAACCTAAACTCGTACGTAATCCCAGGGGTTACGCCAGGCAGAAGTGCAGCTGTGGATTACTTCTGTTGCCCTCTTTTGTCTACATACAAATAGAGGGTTTGTGTCTGGGAGGAAAATGTTCTTTATAATGGCATCAGGGGGCCGGGGCAGAGAGGAGGAAGCTGCGTGTCCAGAGAAGCCTGTGGCTAGCAAGTGCGTGTCCCTGCAGCAGGGTCCTCCCCATGCTCCCAGTGCAAATGGGCTTAAACCCACCGGCCTCTCACTTCCTGGCGCCCCTGCTCCTCCTCCTTGGGTCCCTGGAGGCGTTCTCTGCATGCCTGGTGTGGTGGTTTGGATGCCAGGCGATCCTGGCTGCACCCCTGGGGTAGTGGTTTGGGTGCTGGGGGTACTTGGCTGCACCCCTGGGGTAGCGCTCTGGGTGTCAGAGGCCCCTGGCTGTGCCCCTGGGGTGGAGGTCTGGCTGTCAGGGGCCCCTGACTCTGTCCCCAGCGTAGTGGTCTTGATGCCAGGGGATCCTGTCTGTGTCTCCAGGGTGGTGGCACGGGCATCACAAGTCTTTGCCTCATCTGAGGAAGCACCTGCCCCCTTCTCAGGGGCCACTGGTGCTCTCTGCGTCCCCGGGGAGCCAGGCTGTGTCTGCGGAGTCCCCTTGCTGGTCCCTTTGCTGGTCCTGGGTGCAGGCTGTGGCCCTGGTCCCTTCAGTCCCAGCGCTGAGCTTGCCCCATGCGGGGCGTCCATGTCTGCAGTGGGGGGCTCGGCGGGGGCAGCCTGGCCCTCACTGCCATCCTGCGAAGAGGAGGCAAAGGGGAGCAGGTTTATGGGCGGAAGTGCAGCGGCAAGGGCCACCCGCCCTGTCCTCAAACCCCCCAGCTCACGGAGCCAAACTCAAGTACCCCAAAGGCAGAGACTGCCCAACCCACAGGGACCCCCGGGCGCCCCAGCCGCACGGCCCCTCCCCAGTCCCTTTAGTCCTTTGGCCACCTCTGTGCCTGCAGAGTCATTTCAGCAGCCGATCCTGGAGATCAGCAAACCCCCTGCCGATGCCACCTGACACAACAGCAAGGCATTCTTCTCTCCAGCAATGGGATTCTGTACTCCAGAGCTGCTGGACCAGACCCGCTTCCCAGCCTAATGGGCTGCGCCTTCATTTCAGGAGCAGCAGCCCCAGGTAGGATTTGGAAACCATCTCATGGTGCAGAATGCTGGGGTTTGCCCCAAAATGTCCCTCCGCTGCCCCCGGCTCCCACCTACCAGCCCCAGAGAGACCAGGAGGGCAGGGAGCCGTGGTCCTGCCCAACGTTGAGCAAGGACAGGGGGCTGGGCGGTCACCCCAAGGGTTTCGGGCGCTCCCTTGCCCCACGGAGGGGCTGTTGGGGGCTGTCGGTGGCACAGACGATGAGGACGATGAGGAGGTCTCTGTTGGGGCAGCCGAGGAGCTGCCCTGGCTCTGCTGGTGCCAGGTCCTGCCTCCCGGCGGGATGCACAGGGAAGAGAAGTGCTGAGCAAACCTCCGCCGAGGCCCCGGGGGCTGCGGTCCTGCTGAGTCCCACTCCCATAGCCGGGATGCCCCAGCACTCACCACCGACAGACCTCGGCCTTCTCGTCCTCCTACTCCTCCTCCTTCTCCTCCTCCTGCTTTGCTGCCCACCAGGCAATCCTCCAGCACCTCCCAGCGCACCATGTTGCTCACCTCCTCCGGGGCTGGGTAGAGGCTCAGCCTTTCCTTCAGCTTTTTCTGGGGAGAAAAGGGATTAGGGGGTCAACCCTGGCCACGGAGCCGGGTGAGATGGCACCCACAGGAGCACTGACCCCCTCCAGCATCGCTGCCCAGCCCTGCTGGGACCGTGCCCTGCCACGGAGGGACTGGGTGCACCGGTGCCCCGGGCATGCAGCCGCCTCCTTCCCGGAGCAGGATCCGGGCGTGCGCGCGGCCCTACCATGTCACTGTCCGACGCCGTCTGGTCACGGAGGGCCGGCAGCTGGCCGGCAGCGTCCTGGAGATTCCCCTGGAGCGGGACAAGGAGAGGGATGGCAGCCCAGACACAGGAGCAGGATTGAAAAGGAGCATCCGAAAATTAACTTGGGCACAGGACAGAGGGATGCCAGGCAGGGTTGTGGCTGTGTTGCATGGGTAGATCTTTATCTCCTCTCCTTCTTAGCACCCATGTTTCTTTCTTTACAGCTGCTTAGTTAAAAAATGTCTTAGCGTCACTTTGGTTGGTGCATGCAGTTACCTCTTCAGCCTTGGGACACCCTTCCTGCTCTTCCCTCCTGGCACCCTTCACGCCGGGTGACACCCAGGGCCGTGGGGCAGGGGTGGCAGGGTGACACAGAGGCAGGGAGGGGGGTGAGGGCCCAGCTGCCTCCTGGGGACACCGGCAGCAGCTCACCATGCCAAGCGTCTCGCGGATCATCCGAATGTCCTCCTCCATGCGGGACTGCGCCGCCTTCATCCCGCCGATCTCCTCGAGGAGATCCTGGGAGAGAGCCACGGCCTGAGAGAGGGCAGTGGCGGGGGTGAGTCCCGGGGGCACTGCGGGCAGCACTTACCATTCATCACACCTTCAGCAGCCAAGAAGGGGCAGCAGCTCCCCAGAGACCCCCCCCCCCCCCCCAACCCTGCCCCGGGGGGGGCCCACTGCACAGCCCAAGTAAGCGGGGACAGATCCAGCCCTGCCCCCCCACACCGGGCTCTGGGCAAGACTACTGAAGCCGATCCAAAGGGCAAAGAGCTGCTGCCACCCTCTCAACCACAGCCTGGCCCGCGAGGGCAGCGGCAACCGCGGCTAACGAAGCGGGGAGCGATCAAGCAGGGGCCTGCCCCGAGGAGGGTGAGCTCAGCCACCCGGGGAAACCCTCCCTGCTGCCTTCTCCCTACATGTCCCAGCCCCAGCAGGATCCGGCCCTGCAGCACCCAAGGTGACCGTTTCCTTGAACCTGAGCTTATTTCTTCCCACTGGGGATGCTCGCAGCCCCAAACGGCTCAGCGTTGTGCAGGATGAGGCCCCTCTCCGGTCCCCACCAGGGCTGGGTCTAGCCCTCGGGCAAGCCAAGGGGATTTGGGCTGGGAGATGAGGCCCATGAGGTGCTGATGGAGCCTCTCAGCTGCCTGAGGAGCGGGTGCCGTACCTGGCTGTGGCTCAGGAGTGGGGAAGGGAGGGATGGAGAGTGGTAGGGCTGGATCTCCACAGGTGCTGAGCCTCTGGCTGCTGGAGCCGAGGGCACCGGGTGCTCTACTGGACCCACGACTTGCTGATGGCAACTTGGGGAGAACCCAGAGCAACTGGAGCAGCATTTCAGCCCCAGCTCTTTCTCCCCAAAACTCCATCCCTTTCCCACAGTGTAAGCCCCACATACCACCTCGAGCTCAGGCTTAAACCAGACCTAAGGGCACCACAATGGTGGTGCAGACCCCAGAGGAGGGGGTGTCTCACGGGGGGGCACCCAGGGAACGGGGAAGAGCCTCTACCTTGGAGATGCTGCTCTCATTCTCTTCAATCTTTATCTTCATCTGCCCCACGTCAGCAGCCACGGAGGCGTCCTGGGGAGTGCTCACGGTCCCCTGCAGCGGGTCCTTCGCGGGGGTGAGCGACTCTGTGCCTGGGCCTCCGCCCTGTCCCCCTTCTTCTCTGGGGGGTGCCTCGGGGGGCTGGTCCCGCCCCAGGAGGGGGGTCGGGCTGTGCCCTTGCCCCAGGGCAGGCAGGTCCTGCAGGCCCAGGTGCCTGAGCACGGCCTGCAGCAGGCTGTGCAGCGCCGTGAAGTTGACAGCCCCGACCTGGGGCGTCCCGATGGCGACGTCCAGCAGCTGGGACAGGCTGAGTGCGGCCATGGCTGCTGCCCTGCCCGAAAACACAGAGCCTGAGCGGGGGGGACACGACAGCACCCCTTTTGCCTGGAGGGGACCTGGGCGGCTGGGAGGGATGGGCAGCCGCCCTCCTCCTCCTCACCACAGAAAGTGGTCGAAGCGGCGGGGGGGCGGGTGACACGGTGACCCCCCGAGGGCAGGGCTGTCTGGGGGAGAGGGAGGGGTGTCTCCTTCCCCGGCCACCCCCAGCCTCATACCCAGCTCTGCCTGCCCCTGCCCCTGCCCCCCGCCTCACTTTCTCACCAGCCCCCCGGGCGCCCCGGGCCCCCCAGTCCCCCCAGTCCCCCCAGTCCCCCCAGTCCCCCTCTCCCGAGCCCGCACCCCCAACCTTACTCGTCCGTCCCCGCCGCCGCTCTGCTCTCCCCTAGCCCCGCCCCTCACCCTGAGCCCGCCCCTTCCCTTTCCTCATTGGCCACCACCCGCCGCTGCCCGCTGCCCATTGGCCGAGCCCGCTGCCCACGTGCCCGTGTTTACAGGGCGGGATAACGCAGCGCCTCCCGTTGCCAGGCGACGCGGCGGCCCCGGCGGCGGGCCGGGCCCAGGCTCCCCGCTGCCTTTGCCACTGTGACGACACAAAATACAACTGGTGACGTCGAATATTTTGACGCAGCTCCCTGCAGCCCGTGGCTGCGCCGCGCACAGAGACCATCCTGCCCGTCCGGCACCCTGCTCCCCCCTGAAACTCTCCCAGACAAGCCCAGTCCCGGCAAGGAAGCACCTCCATTGAGTTATTGGCTGAGGTGTCAAAAGCATGACAGATTTTACCCTCTCCCTCAGACGTGGCAATGGTGGAAGGCTGCTGCTGACTGCATCAACACACAGATTTCTCGCACCTTGCACCGAAGCAAAGAGCCGCGAGAGCGGGGAAAAAAAGAAACGCAGCTAAACACAGGCATCCAGACAGCCCCAGGAAGTATTCAAACACTGGGAAAAATCTTCGAGCCCGAGTGATCCATCAAAGTGCTGCTTGTAGTATCTGCAGCTTGGGGGGGGGCGGGGGGGAATAAAGAAAAAAGAGAAAAAAACCCAGAGCAACCACAATTTTTATAAAACAAGACTATCAGAGAACCCTGAGGAGTGGGGGGGAAGCAAGTTCATCAGCCAAACAGTCTGTCCTGCACTTTTATTTCGCTGCGAGTACCACATGGTGAAGGCGAGATGATCACTGGCAGGAAGAAACAGCATTCCCAGGTGCAGAAGCCTGCTGCTTTAATTAAGCTGTTATAAATTGGGGAAAATCACTTTCAGAAGCCAAATCAAGTGACTTATAAAATTTATTAATTCAGCAAGCGCTTGAGCAAGTAAAGCAGCGCTGGGCGGCCGGGGAGTCGCTGCTCCGCCAACGGCGCGCGCCCCTCCTCTTTGGCAGTCTCTTGTTAGAATCTTCAGGTTCTGGGCTGACGGGGCCTTTTTGGTTTCAGCTGCGGCTGCGCCTTTTGTTGCTAGGGGGGTCGTCGTCTTCCTCTGCGTTATCTTCTGCTGACCCTCTCGGGTTTGGCCCTTACATGGCACAGCTCATCTCTGTGCCTACTTCACAGGATCTCGCTAATCGCAGACTTGGCGTAAATCCCGCCAGACAGACATGCACACACCCAGGCTCCCACCCTTTATCTGATCGACAAATACTCTCTGTCTCTGATCACAGTCCCTGCCTTTTCTCTTTGCTGGGAGCACATCCCTGCAAGGGCACCGAGAATGGGCGTGAGCCCTGTGATAGACAGTAAACTGTTTGTTCATCAAATTCTATTGAAGATACTGGGAGCTCGTGACATGTTATTCCATAAACTATGTTGGCCTAAGCTTAATCTTAACTATTACACTGTGTAACGACTAACTGACTGTAAGTGCTTATCTAAGTTGAAATGCTGAAGCAAGGACTCCTACTAGGCAAAAGACTGAAAAGAGGGAGAAAGGGAAGAAGGACAAAGGGGAGAAAGACAAAGGGAAAAAAAAAAAAAAAAAGGGGGTAGTGTCTATATTCTGTAAAATATAAACAAAGACTTTGTGAGCCACTCTCAGGAAAGTAGGAAATACGAGAAGCTGGTGACGTGAGGAAGACCCGGATGGAGCGACCCCCTAGCTGCAAAGTGCGCAGACGCAGGGTACACCTCTCAGAGAGACCCGATACCGGAAGGCGGAGGATATAAAAAAGACGGACCCTCGGGAAGTGGGTGCGCGCCGTTGGTGGAGCAGGGACTCCCCGGCCGCCCAGCGCTGTTTTGCTTATTGCCGCTTGCTAAAATAAATAATTGAAATTTAATTTGTCCTAACTTGCATCATTTTGGCAAGATAGTCTATAACAAAATTGGTGCCGTGACTGGGATAGAGGCAATCTGGTGGGAAGCCCCATACGGGGAGGCGCGCCCCGCTGAGTTCAGCGGCCCCGGCTGAGTGCTATCACATCACGCCCTCTACCGACGAACTCCAAAACTCGGCAACAAGCAAAAAAAAAAAATACCGGTAACCCCGTAATCTTTGTGCACGAAACCCCGGACGAAGACGCAGGGTTGCGTGAGTATAGGCCGGTTACCGTTCGGTTGGGGTTGGGTTTCCCGGAGCGTGGTGTGTGAGACGCCCAGCAGGGCGAAGCGAGTGCGGACCCCTCGGTAGTGCAGTTCCCATATCCCGCGAGGGACTGGGTCACGAAAAGGGGGAAGCGAATTGTGTGAGTGTGTGAAGGCGCTCCGGAAGATGGGACAGAAGAAAAGCAAGCCTTCTGATCCCATGGGTGATTTGGGACCCGAGGTGAGGTACCCCCAAATACCACCAGATAGCCCTTTAGGCTTGATGTTAAACCATTGGGAAGATTACCCCTCTAGGCGGGGTAAGGACAAAGCAAAAATGATTTATTATTGTATGGAAGTTTGGGGAGGAAAACAAATCAGAGGCGATCATCTCTATTGGCCTATTTTTGGGTCCTTTGAAGAATGGGTCTGCCAAGCCCTAAACATTTATGTCAACTCAAGGGAACCCTTTAATTTAGAGGAGAGTGAATATGCACAGGTATGGATAGCATCAGATACCCGAATAAAACTATATCCTCTAAAAGAAAAAGTTAAGAAAAAGAAGGTACGTGATGAGGACGAACCTCCCACCTCTCCTCCTCCTTACATACCTCCACCCCCACCTCCGGCGCCTTCACCTCCTCCGACTGCGCCGGAGGACCCAGAGAATTCAGACTCCCCACCTGAATCCCCGAAAGAACCGAGACGAATAACCCGTAGTCAAACTAGAATGGGGTGGGGTGATAGTGGCTTGTACCCCCTAAGGGAGGTTGCGATGGGGGGACCCCAGCCTGGCATGGGATATGTGACTGTCCCTCTTAATTCAGGGGACGTCAGAGAATTTAAAAAAGAGATGGGGAATCTATTGGAGGATCCCTTAGGTGTGGCGGAGCGGGTGGATCAGTTTTTAGGACCAAACATCTATACCTGGGATGAAATACAAGCCATAATGGCTATACTATTCACTATTGAAGAAAGGGATATGATCAGGAGAGCAGGAATGAGAATTTGGGATCAACAGCATCAGCAAGGTCCGGCAGCAGATATAAAATGGCCTCTAAATCGACCTAATTGGAATAATCAAAATGAAATCGATAGAGGTCATATGCAAGACCTGAGGACGATTGTAATCCAGGGTATAAGGGAATCAGTCCCTAGAGGACAAAATATAAACAAAGCCTTTAGTGAACATCAGAAAAAGGATGAAACTCCTACTGAGTGGTTAGAGAGACTGAGGAAAAATCTTCAGCTTTACTCAGGACTAGACCCTAATACCCCAGTGGGACAGGCATTGTTAAAGACACAATTTGTGGCAAAAGCATGGATAGATATTAGAAAGAAGCTAGAAAAAATAGAAGATTGACAGGATCGGGGGTTGGATGAATTACTGAGAGAAGCACAGAAAGTCTATGTCCGAAGGGAGGACGAGACTCAAAAGAAACATACCAGAATGATGGTAGCTGCGATAAGGGAAGGACAGAGAGTGAACAGTGCTGGGAGAAAACAAGAAGGTCAAAGAACAGGCTATAGATCAAAGGAACCGGAGAGAGAGAGAGAAAAAGGGAGTATTGTCTACTTTTATTGCGGAAGAAAAGGTCACACAAAGAAGAGCTGCAGAAGGAGAATGATGGATGAGAGAATGTTTAAAGAAGATTAGGGGTGTCAGGGGCTCTATTTGCTGGGGACCCGAGAACGAACTGAGCCCTTGATAAAGTTAAAAGTAGGTCCTCAGCAACAGGAGGTAGAATTTTTAGTAGATTCAGGAGCGGAGAGATCTACTGTTCAATCATTGCCCCAAGGATGTAAGATTTCATCAGAAAAAGTACAAGTAGTTGGGGCGAAAGGAGAACCATTCGGAGTACCGGTAATTAAAGATGTACTCCTTGAAACAGATTCTAAAGTGGGGATGGGATCCTTATTGTTAGTACCTGAGGCAGATTATAACCTACTGGGGAGAGATCTAATGATTGAATTAGGAATTAGTTTGGAAGTAACAGAACACAAACTTGAAATCAAACTATGCCCCCTACGGGTTGAAGATGAGACTAAAATCAACCCTGAAGTGTGGTACACTCCGGATACGGTGGGAAAACTGAATGTTGAACCTTTTATGGTAACCATCCGGGATCCTGAGGTACCGGTGAGGATTAAGCAATATCCCATACCTCTGGAGGGAAGGCAAGGATTAAAACCAGAAATTCAGAGATTAATAAAGCAGGGATTATTGGAACCCTGCATGTCCCCTTTTAATACTCCCATTTTACCTGTCAAGAAGGCGGATGGGGGGTACAGATTAGTCCATGATCTAAGGGAAATTAACAAAAGGACTGTAACTAGATTCCCTGTAGTAGCTAACCCACACACTCTCTTAAGTCAATTAGGCCCGAACGACCGGTGGTACAGTGTAATAGACTTGAAGGACGCTTTCTGGGCATGTCCCTTAAAAGAGGAGTGTAGAAACTATTTTGCTTTTGAGTGGGAGGACCCAGACACCCACAGGAAAACTCAACTCCGGTGGACAGTCCTACCCCAAGGTTTCACTGAATCCCCAAACCTGTTTGGGCAAGCTTTAGAACAAATTTTGCAAGATTACCAGATAGGAGATACCCTTACCCTAGTCCAGTATGTAGATGATCTTTTAATAGCAGGGGAGGATGAGGAAAGGGTTCGGGAAGAAAGCATCAAGTTGTTAAATTTCCTGAGCTTAAAGGGACTGAAAGTGTCAAAATCCAAATTGCAATTTGTTGAAAAGGAAGTTAAATACCTAGGGCATCGATTAAGTCAAGGAACTAAGAAATTGGATCCAGAAAGGGTGAAAGGGATACTTTCCCTACCAAGTCCAAAAACTAAAAAACAAGTCCGGCAGCTATTAGGACTATTTGGATATTGTAAGCAGTGGATCGAAGGGTATAGTGGAAAAGTAAAGTTTTTATACACCAAAATAACTAAAAATGGATTATTAAAATGGACTCAGGAAGATGATCAACGGTTAAAAGAACTAAAAACTGAATTAGTAAATGCTCCTGTTCTGAGCTTGCCCAACCTGAAAAGACCATTTTTCTTATTTGTCAACACAGAGGAAGGAACTGCATTTGGAGTATTAGCCCAGGAATGGGCAGGAAAAAAGAAACCAGTAGCATATATCTCAAAATTACTGGACCCCGTAAGTCGGGGATGACCTACGTGCCTACAAGTTGTGGTGGCAGCTGCTTTGTTAGTTGAGGAAGCGCATAAAATAACTTTTGGTAGTGAATTAAGGGTACTATCACCCCATAATATTAGAGGTGTGTTACAGCAAAAAGCAGAAAAATGGATAACCGATGCTAGACTAGTAAAATATGAGGCAATCCTCATTACGTCCCCCCACCTGACCCTTGAAACAACATCGTTACAAAATCCAGCCCAATTTTTGTATGGAGAACCTAGTCAAGATCTTTTTCATGATTGCCTCCGTAACATCGAGGAGCAGACTAAGATAAGACCAGATTTGGAAGAGGAGGAATTAGGGAAAGGAGAAAAATTATTTGTAGATGGATCCTCTCGAGTGGTAGAAGGGAAAAGAAAATCAGGGTATGCCATAATTGATGGAAAAACTTTTAAGGTGATAGAATCAGGACCCTTGAGTCCCAGCTGGTCAGCACAGGCATGTGAATTATATGCAGTATTAAAGGCTTTACAATTACTAAATGGAAAAGTGGGAACTATATACACTGATTCTAGATATGCCTTCGGAATAGTACATACCTTTGGGAAAATATGGGAAGAAAGAGGTTTAATCAATTCTCGGGGGAAGAGCCTAGTACATCAGGAGTTAATATCACAAATTTTGCAAGCTATACGAGGGCCCAGCGAAATTGCGGTAGTACACGTAAAAGGACACCAGAGGGGGCTAAATCCTTTAGTACGGGGAAATAACCTTGCTGATCAAGAGGCAAAGAGAGCAGCGCTATCAGCACTGGACTTGGATGATCCGATAGAGGACAGAAAGCAGTGTGTTAATTGTGGAGATAATTACCTCCCCTGTTATGGTTGCTGGAAAGAATACGGAGTAGACGGTATAGAATGTGTATGTGAAAGACCAGGGTTTAAGTGGTGCTTTTTCCATGGAAAATCCTATGAACTTTTAAGTTTTACTGTTCAAGAACAAGCAAAATTAAATCAAATGGGGATTAAACAGAAAGCTAATGGAAAATGGGAACTCCCGGATGGCCGAGAAGTTCTCCCAAAACCCATAGCTACCAAGATAATGCAGCAATTCCATAAAAACACTCATTGGGGAACTCAGGCATTAGTGGATCAATTTGCAACTAAATACATGTGCATTGGGATATATGATATAGCCAAAGGAGTGATAGGAGAATGTCTCGTTTGTCAAAAAGTAAATAAACATCAAATAAGAAAACGAGTATATGGGGGGCGAGAATTGGCTCATAGACCTTTTGCAAGAATACAAATAGACTTTACCGAATTACCAAAGGTGGGGAGGTATAAATACCTATTAGTAATTATAGATCATTTAACTCAATTCGTAGAAGCCTTTCCCACAGCCCGAACCACAGCTCACACAGTAACAAGGATATTACTTGAAGAAATCATACCTCGGTATGGAGCAATAGAAGCAATAGACTCAGATAGGGGTCCACACTTTGTATCCAGAGTAGCCAAAGAGACTTTGGCTGCCCTGGGTACACAGTGGCAATACCATACTCCGTGGCACCCGCAGAGCTCAGGGAAAGTTGAACGTATGAACGGAGAAATAAAAAAACAACTTACCAAACTAATGTTAGAAACTAAAATGTCATAGGTAAAGTGTCTCCCTTTAACCTTGTTAAATATCAGAACTCAGCCCCGAACTGATGTAGGCATTTCTCCCTTTGAAATGCTATATGGGATGCCCTATGATTTAGAAATGCCACCGGATCACCCCCAACTTGAAGAATTAAAGATAAAGTCCTACCTGATACAGCTAATGGCAAGGAGAAAACAACTACAGACTCGGGGGATGGTAGTACAAAGGCCTCCATTGGATGTGGCCATGCATCAAATCCAACCAGGAGATAAAGTACTAATCAAATCATGGAAAGAATCTTCTTTGACCCCCCGTTGGGAAGGACCCTATGTTGCTCTTATCACTACAGAAACTGCTGTTCGGACTGCTGAGAAGGGGTGGACACACGCAAGCCGAGTAAAGGGACCTATACAGGATCCGGCCTGGAAAGTGACCAGCCCTCCTGGGGATCTACGAGTCACCCTTCGGAAAACCTGAAAAAACTCTCTACACATTGTGAGATAAGAACCTACGAAGGACTCGATGAGTGAGACCCTGATATTTTTGTCCAATTGAAACTTATATTTGTTTTCCTTTTATATGCATAAAGTGTAAAGTGTAATGTATGTAAAGAAGGCTGGGGGATTCATAATGCACATGGAATAAATCTTCGGTCTAGTTGTAATCAGTGTTATTAACGAGAATAGCGATTAACTAATCAGGCCCTAAAACTGGAGATTCTAAAACTTGGTAGAAAATATTTACTAAAGAGAGTGCACTCACTCTAATTGACCTACTCAATAACACTCTCAGATCCTAAGGGTGATCTGTAGAAAGCACATCCTCTGGGTCCCCTGTCGTGAACCCGAGGTCAAAGATAAAAACTGGGAGACCTATGTGTCCCGGAGTAGAGGCAAACGTACCCCTGAAGAATACGGCTGCTGCCGAGAAGATGGAACACTCTGCTGCTCTAAGCAACAGAGTAGGCAGAGGAGGCAGAGACGTATCAAAGTGGGGAAAACTTTACTGCCCTACTCTGAAGAAAAAAGGACCTCTGAGGGAGAAGGGCCAGACGAGAGTGTCAGACACCCCGATACAAAAGAGACTAAGAAAAAATATGCAAATCTATAGAATCCCGTCAGCCTTCTATTGGAGTTATTGGATAGTCTAGCTAGGTGTATTAGCTACAATGAATACACTACCAGGATGGGCTAGAACGACTAACCAATCCCACCAACCTTTTGAACATACCCTAACTAATCAAATTATATGGCCTTGGACAGATGCTTATTATGGACATACAGGAAGTATGGATGCAGATTTGTATGGGACAGAGTTAGCAACTGCCATACTAAGCAATAACCTAACACTCCAAACATATAAATGGGAGAATTCATCCCATACCTGGACAGCTAAAAAAGGAGATGGGATACAGATAGGCTACAGAGTATTCAATGTAAATGTGATAATAAGTCGGCACCCTTTAATTCAAACCGTCCGTCAGCCCCCTTTTACTCAAATCGTTATCAGAGACAAAACGGAATCTAAAATAGCTCAAACCCGTTGTGAGTCGGAAACCTGTTGGTATGCATTTACTGCAACCCAACCGGTGTCCATAGTTTGTTTGGGAGGGACCAGGTCAGGAGATCAAGCTATATCTTTCCGATTTCCATTGAATATACAGGAGGAAACTACAACAATCACAACCCACGCTCCCAAAGAGACTACTCAGACTACTCATACTGTTCCAACACAACCAACAGTCGTGCTTAGCCCAAAAATTTTTAAAATTGGACCATATGCAATTAGAAATACAGGTAAACAACAAATGCTGTTTAACCCGGCGTGGTCTCTCAAGCAAGTTGAATTGTTAATACAAAATAATGTTTCAAATATTCAGCCAGCATGTTCACCTTTCCTAAAGACTTCTTACGAGGGATGGACAACCTGGCTGCAAAAACAAACTCCTCACACAAAAAGAACGCAGAGAGACTTAACCGGTGCTTTGGGAACAGGATTGGGAGTTTTAAATAGTATTGATTCGGAGGTGATAATGAACAAATTGACTACCTCAATTAGTGATTTAACTAATATACAAAGGCCTTTGCGATCTTCCTTATTGGCTTTGGGGGCTAACCAGTGGCTGTTGTCGAATATATTACCAAAAGGAGAAAAGGTAAATATAAAGGATCATGAATTGATTACAGACGCACTCAGTGTGCTCCAAAATAACCTCTCTTTAACTCTCAGCTGCATCCAGGCTCAAATATGGATGCAGTCGATAGCTGCCTCAATTATAAGAGAAGGTGAAGAAGGTATTCTTCCTACTGAAATTCGAAGAATAATTTGGGACAGTGCTACTAATTTTGAAAAGAAACTGCAATCCTGGTGGAACCTGGTAAACTTTACCTATGACCCCATCACAAACACAGCTACTACCTTTATACTCACTATTTACAATGCCACCATATACCAAATTTATCCTATCATTGCATTAGGGCTGAATCACAACGGAACCATACTCTATCCTTCTGAGCATAGAGTATGGGCCCGAAAGGTAAACGAAAAATGGCAAACTGTCAATCTAGAGTCCTACATTGTACGAGAACAACAAGGATTCATTTGTGAAGGCAATGCAATTGAGGCACAAAATATTTGTTTAGATACCGAACAAAATATTTGTCACTTTGAGGTCCATCCCAATGAAAATCCTAAAACAGTACTTATATATATTGGCGAAGGTTGTGTATGTTTAAGGACGGTTTGTGAATTCTTAACTGTAGACAAGATCATAATAGAGACAAAAAATTATTCAAATCTCTGTGTTTGCAACTTCACAAAGGTAATCGGATGTGACTTTTCCTATTTAGCCCCGGTCACGTCTTACCAACTCCTGCAATCCAATTATACATTAATACATAATCTACAACCTACACCCATTGGAATGAACCTCACTTTGGTTAAGCAGTTACTTCAACACAAAGACTTAGTTAGAATTTTAGAGAAAGTTAGAGAAAACGGACAGAAAACTCTAATAACTGTTCATCACAATGTGGAAGAAATACACCGAGTCTTGGAAAGAGCAAAAAAGAATGCAGAACATAACTGGTGGGACACCCTTTTTGGATGGTCACCTACTGCTACAGGCATCTTGAACAAGTTGTGTCACCCCATTGTGGTTCTCTTGATATTAATCTTAATCAGTTTGACTTTGTCAATAATATTATATGTCATAACTTGGAGAATGATGCAACGGGTAACATATCTGATGTCTGTCGCCTGTCCAATACTCATTAAAGCCAAAAACAATCAATTAGATGATGACTTTAAATTGAAAAAAACTCTCCTGTTAAGTCAACAAGAATTGCAACGATTTGATGAACAAAATGATAAAAAGAAAAAGGGGGGATTGTGATAGACAGTAAACTGTTTGTTCATCAAATTCCATTGAAGATACTGGGAGCTCGTGACATGTTATTCCATAAACTATGTTGGCCTAAGCTTAATCTTAACTATTACACTGTGTAACGACTAACTGACTGTAAGTGCTTATCTAAGTTGAAATGCTGAAGCAAGGACTCCTACTAGGCAAAAGACTGAAAAGAGGGAGAAAGGGAAGAAGGACAAAGGGGAGAAAGACAAAGGGAAAAAAAAAAAAAAAAAGGGGGTAGTGTCTATATTCTGTAAAATATAAACAAAGACTTTGTGAGCCACTCTCAGGAAAGTAGGAAATACGAGAAGCTGGTGACGTGAGGAAGACCCGGATGGAGCGACCCCCTAGCTGCAAAGTGCGCAGACGCAGGGTACACCTCTCAGAGAGACCCGATACCGGAAGGCGGAGGATATAAAAAAGACGGACCCTCGGGAAGTGGGTGCGCGCCGTTGGTGGAGCAGGGACTCCCCGGCCGCCCAGCGCTGTTTTGCTTATTGCCGCTTGCTAAAATAAATAATTGAAATTTAATTTGTCCTAACTTGCATCATTTTGGCAAGATAGTCTATAACAAAATTGGTGCCGTGACTGGGATAGAGGCAATCTGGTGGGAAGCCCCATACGGGGAGGCGCGCCCCGCTGAGTTCAGCGGCCCCGGCTGAGTGCTATCACATCACGCCCTCTACCGACGAACTCCAAAACTCGGCAACAAGCAAAAAAAAAAAATACCGGTAACCCCGTAATCTTTGTGCACGAAACCCCGGACGAAGACGCAGGGTTGCGTGAGTATAGGCCGGTTACCGTTCGGTTGGGGTTGGGTTTCCCGGAGCGTGGTGTGTGAGACGCCCAGCAGGGCGAAGCGAGTGCGGACCCCTCGGTAGTGCAGTTCCCATATCCCGCGAGGGACTGGGTCACGAAAAGGGGGAAGCGAATTGTGTGAGTGTGTGAAGGCGCTCCGGAAGATGGGACAGAAGAAAAGCAAGCCTTCTGATCCCATGGGTGATTTGGGACCCGAGGTGAGGTACCCCCAAATACCACCAGATAGCCCTTTAGGCTTGATGTTAAACCATTGGGAAGATTACCCCTCTAGGCGGGGTAAGGACAAAGCAAAAATGATTTATTATTGTATGGAAGTTTGGGGAGGAAAACAAATCAGAGGCGATCATCTCTATTGGCCTATTTTTGGGTCCTTTGAAGAATGGGTCTGCCAAGCCCTAAACATTTATGTCAACTCAAGGGAACCCTTTAATTTAGAGGAGAGTGAATATGCACAGGTATGGATAGCATCAGATACCCGAATAAAACTATATCCTCTAAAAGAAAAAGTTAAGAAAAAGAAGGTACGTGATGAGGACGAACCTCCCACCTCTCCTCCTCCTTACATACCTCCACCCCCACCTCCGGCGCCTTCACCTCCTCCGACTGCGCCGGAGGACCCAGAGAATTCAGACTCCCCACCTGAATCCCCGAAAGAACCGAGACGAATAACCCGTAGTCAAACTAGAATGGGGTGGGGTGATAGTGGCTTGTACCCCCTAAGGGAGGTTGCGATGGGGGGACCCCAGCCTGGCATGGGATATGTGACTGTCCCTCTTAATTCAGGGGACGTCAGAGAATTTAAAAAAGAGATGGGGAATCTATTGGAGGATCCCTTAGGTGTGGCGGAGCGGGTGGATCAGTTTTTAGGACCAAACATCTATACCTGGGATGAAATACAAGCCATAATGGCTATACTATTCACTATTGAAGAAAGGGATATGATCAGGAGAGCAGGAATGAGAATTTGGGATCAACAGCATCAGCAAGGTCCGGCAGCAGATATAAAATGGCCTCTAAATCGACCTAATTGGAATAATCAAAATGAAATCGATAGAGGTCATATGCAAGACCTGAGGACGATTGTAATCCAGGGTATAAGGGAATCAGTCCCTAGAGGACAAAATATAAACAAAGCCTTTAGTGAACATCAGAAAAAGGATGAAACTCCTACTGAGTGGTTAGAGAGACTGAGGAAAAATCTTCAGCTTTACTCAGGACTAGACCCTAATACCCCAGTGGGACAGGCATTGTTAAAGACACAATTTGTGGCAAAAGCATGGATAGATATTAGAAAGAAGCTAGAAAAAATAGAAGATTGACAGGATCGGGGGTTGGATGAATTACTGAGAGAAGCACAGAAAGTCTATGTCCGAAGGGAGGACGAGACTCAAAAGAAACATACCAGAATGATGGTAGCTGCGATAAGGGAAGGACAGAGAGTGAACAGTGCTGGGAGAAAACAAGAAGGTCAAAGAACAGGCTATAGATCAAAGGAACCGGAGAGAGAGAGAGAAAAAGGGAGTATTGTCTACTTTTATTGCGGAAGAAAAGGTCACACAAAGAAGAGCTGCAGAAGGAGAATGATGGATGAGAGAATGTTTAAAGAAGATTAGGGGTGTCAGGGGCTCTATTTGCTGGGGACCCGAGAACGAACTGAGCCCTTGATAAAGTTAAAAGTAGGTCCTCAGCAACAGGAGGTAGAATTTTTAGTAGATTCAGGAGCGGAGAGATCTACTGTTCAATCATTGCCCCAAGGATGTAAGATTTCATCAGAAAAAGTACAAGTAGTTGGGGCGAAAGGAGAACCATTCGGAGTACCGGTAATTAAAGATGTACTCCTTGAAACAGATTCTAAAGTGGGGATGGGATCCTTATTGTTAGTACCTGAGGCAGATTATAACCTACTGGGGAGAGATCTAATGATTGAATTAGGAATTAGTTTGGAAGTAACAGAACACAAACTTGAAATCAAACTATGCCCCCTACGGGTTGAAGATGAGACTAAAATCAACCCTGAAGTGTGGTACACTCCGGATACGGTGGGAAAACTGAATGTTGAACCTTTTATGGTAACCATCCGGGATCCTGAGGTACCGGTGAGGATTAAGCAATATCCCATACCTCTGGAGGGAAGGCAAGGATTAAAACCAGAAATTCAGAGATTAATAAAGCAGGGATTATTGGAACCCTGCATGTCCCCTTTTAATACTCCCATTTTACCTGTCAAGAAGGCGGATGGGGGGTACAGATTAGTCCATGATCTAAGGGAAATTAACAAAAGGACTGTAACTAGATTCCCTGTAGTAGCTAACCCACACACTCTCTTAAGTCAATTAGGCCCGAACGACCGGTGGTACAGTGTAATAGACTTGAAGGACGCTTTCTGGGCATGTCCCTTAAAAGAGGAGTGTAGAAACTATTTTGCTTTTGAGTGGGAGGACCCAGACACCCACAGGAAAACTCAACTCCGGTGGACAGTCCTACCCCAAGGTTTCACTGAATCCCCAAACCTGTTTGGGCAAGCTTTAGAACAAATTTTGCAAGATTACCAGATAGGAGATACCCTTACCCTAGTCCAGTATGTAGATGATCTTTTAATAGCAGGGGAGGATGAGGAAAGGGTTCGGGAAGAAAGCATCAAGTTGTTAAATTTCCTGAGCTTAAAGGGACTGAAAGTGTCAAAATCCAAATTGCAATTTGTTGAAAAGGAAGTTAAATACCTAGGGCATCGATTAAGTCAAGGAACTAAGAAATTGGATCCAGAAAGGGTGAAAGGGATACTTTCCCTACCAAGTCCAAAAACTAAAAAACAAGTCCGGCAGCTATTAGGACTATTTGGATATTGTAAGCAGTGGATCGAAGGGTATAGTGGAAAAGTAAAGTTTTTATACACCAAAATAACTAAAAATGGATTATTAAAATGGACTCAGGAAGATGATCAACGGTTAAAAGAACTAAAAACTGAATTAGTAAATGCTCCTGTTCTGAGCTTGCCCAACCTGAAAAGACCATTTTTCTTATTTGTCAACACAGAGGAAGGAACTGCATTTGGAGTATTAGCCCAGGAATGGGCAGGAAAAAAGAAACCAGTAGCATATATCTCAAAATTACTGGACCCCGTAAGTCGGGGATGACCTACGTGCCTACAAGTTGTGGTGGCAGCTGCTTTGTTAGTTGAGGAAGCGCATAAAATAACTTTTGGTAGTGAATTAAGGGTACTATCACCCCATAATATTAGAGGTGTGTTACAGCAAAAAGCAGAAAAATGGATAACCGATGCTAGACTAGTAAAATATGAGGCAATCCTCATTACGTCCCCCCACCTGACCCTTGAAACAACATCGTTACAAAATCCAGCCCAATTTTTGTATGGAGAACCTAGTCAAGATCTTTTTCATGATTGCCTCCGTAACATCGAGGAGCAGACTAAGATAAGACCAGATTTGGAAGAGGAGGAATTAGGGAAAGGAGAAAAATTATTTGTAGATGGATCCTCTCGAGTGGTAGAAGGGAAAAGAAAATCAGGGTATGCCATAATTGATGGAAAAACTTTTAAGGTGATAGAATCAGGACCCTTGAGTCCCAGCTGGTCAGCACAGGCATGTGAATTATATGCAGTATTAAAGGCTTTACAATTACTAAATGGAAAAGTGGGAACTATATACACTGATTCTAGATATGCCTTCGGAATAGTACATACCTTTGGGAAAATATGGGAAGAAAGAGGTTTAATCAATTCTCGGGGGAAGAGCCTAGTACATCAGGAGTTAATATCACAAATTTTGCAAGCTATACGAGGGCCCAGCGAAATTGCGGTAGTACACGTAAAAGGACACCAGAGGGGGCTAAATCCTTTAGTACGGGGAAATAACCTTGCTGATCAAGAGGCAAAGAGAGCAGCGCTATCAGCACTGGACTTGGATGATCCGATAGAGGACAGAAAGCAGTGTGTTAATTGTGGAGATAATTACCTCCCCTGTTATGGTTGCTGGAAAGAATACGGAGTAGACGGTATAGAATGTGTATGTGAAAGACCAGGGTTTAAGTGGTGCTTTTTCCATGGAAAATCCTATGAACTTTTAAGTTTTACTGTTCAAGAACAAGCAAAATTAAATCAAATGGGGATTAAACAGAAAGCTAATGGAAAATGGGAACTCCCGGATGGCCGAGAAGTTCTCCCAAAACCCATAGCTACCAAGATAATGCAGCAATTCCATAAAAACACTCATTGGGGAACTCAGGCATTAGTGGATCAATTTGCAACTAAATACATGTGCATTGGGATATATGATATAGCCAAAGGAGTGATAGGAGAATGTCTCGTTTGTCAAAAAGTAAATAAACATCAAATAAGAAAACGAGTATATGGGGGGCGAGAATTGGCTCATAGACCTTTTGCAAGAATACAAATAGACTTTACCGAATTACCAAAGGTGGGGAGGTATAAATACCTATTAGTAATTATAGATCATTTAACTCAATTCGTAGAAGCCTTTCCCACAGCCCGAACCACAGCTCACACAGTAACAAGGATATTACTTGAAGAAATCATACCTCGGTATGGAGCAATAGAAGCAATAGACTCAGATAGGGGTCCACACTTTGTATCCAGAGTAGCCAAAGAGACTTTGGCTGCCCTGGGTACACAGTGGCAATACCATACTCCGTGGCACCCGCAGAGCTCAGGGAAAGTTGAACGTATGAACGGAGAAATAAAAAAACAACTTACCAAACTAATGTTAGAAACTAAAATGTCATAGGTAAAGTGTCTCCCTTTAACCTTGTTAAATATCAGAACTCAGCCCCGAACTGATGTAGGCATTTCTCCCTTTGAAATGCTATATGGGATGCCCTATGATTTAGAAATGCCACCGGATCACCCCCAACTTGAAGAATTAAAGATAAAGTCCTACCTGATACAGCTAATGGCAAGGAGAAAACAACTACAGACTCGGGGGATGGTAGTACAAAGGCCTCCATTGGATGTGGCCATGCATCAAATCCAACCAGGAGATAAAGTACTAATCAAATCATGGAAAGAATCTTCTTTGACCCCCCGTTGGGAAGGACCCTATGTTGCTCTTATCACTACAGAAACTGCTGTTCGGACTGCTGAGAAGGGGTGGACACACGCAAGCCGAGTAAAGGGACCTATACAGGATCCGGCCTGGAAAGTGACCAGCCCTCCTGGGGATCTACGAGTCACCCTTCGGAAAACCTGAAAAAACTCTCTACACATTGTGAGATAAGAACCTACGAAGGACTCGATGAGTGAGACCCTGATATTTTTGTCCAATTGAAACTTATATTTGTTTTCCTTTTATATGCATAAAGTGTAAAGTGTAATGTATGTAAAGAAGGCTGGGGGATTCATAATGCACATGGAATAAATCTTCGGTCTAGTTGTAATCAGTGTTATTAACGAGAATAGCGATTAACTAATCAGGCCCTAAAACTGGAGATTCTAAAACTTGGTAGAAAATATTTACTAAAGAGAGTGCACTCACTCTAATTGACCTACTCAATAACACTCTCAGATCCTAAGGGTGATCTGTAGAAAGCACATCCTCTGGGTCCCCTGTCGTGAACCCGAGGTCAAAGATAAAAACTGGGAGACCTATGTGTCCCGGAGTAGAGGCAAACGTACCCCTGAAGAATACGGCTGCTGCCGAGAAGATGGAACACTCTGCTGCTCTAAGCAACAGAGTAGGCAGAGGAGGCAGAGACGTATCAAAGTGGGGAAAACTTTACTGCCCTACTCTGAAGAAAAAAGGACCTCTGAGGGAGAAGGGCCAGACGAGAGTGTCAGACACCCCGATACAAAAGAGACTAAGAAAAAATATGCAAATCTATAGAATCCCGTCAGCCTTCTATTGGAGTTATTGGATAGTCTAGCTAGGTGTATTAGCTACAATGAATACACTACCAGGATGGGCTAGAACGACTAACCAATCCCACCAACCTTTTGAACATACCCTAACTAATCAAATTATATGGCCTTGGACAGATGCTTATTATGGACATACAGGAAGTATGGATGCAGATTTGTATGGGACAGAGTTAGCAACTGCCATACTAAGCAATAACCTAACACTCCAAACATATAAATGGGAGAATTCATCCCATACCTGGACAGCTAAAAAAGGAGATGGGATACAGATAGGCTACAGAGTATTCAATGTAAATGTGATAATAAGTCGGCACCCTTTAATTCAAACCGTCCGTCAGCCCCCTTTTACTCAAATCGTTATCAGAGACAAAACGGAATCTAAAATAGCTCAAACCCGTTGTGAGTCGGAAACCTGTTGGTATGCATTTACTGCAACCCAACCGGTGTCCATAGTTTGTTTGGGAGGGACCAGGTCAGGAGATCAAGCTATATCTTTCCGATTTCCATTGAATATACAGGAGGAAACTACAACAATCACAACCCACGCTCCCAAAGAGACTACTCAGACTACTCATACTGTTCCAACACAACCAACAGTCGTGCTTAGCCCAAAAATTTTTAAAATTGGACCATATGCAATTAGAAATACAGGTAAACAACAAATGCTGTTTAACCCGGCGTGGTCTCTCAAGCAAGTTGAATTGTTAATACAAAATAATGTTTCAAATATTCAGCCAGCATGTTCACCTTTCCTAAAGACTTCTTACGAGGGATGGACAACCTGGCTGCAAAAACAAACTCCTCACACAAAAAGAACGCAGAGAGACTTAACCGGTGCTTTGGGAACAGGATTGGGAGTTTTAAATAGTATTGATTCGGAGGTGATAATGAACAAATTGACTACCTCAATTAGTGATTTAACTAATATACAAAGGCCTTTGCGATCTTCCTTATTGGCTTTGGGGGCTAACCAGTGGCTGTTGTCGAATATATTACCAAAAGGAGAAAAGGTAAATATAAAGGATCATGAATTGATTACAGACGCACTCAGTGTGCTCCAAAATAACCTCTCTTTAACTCTCAGCTGCATCCAGGCTCAAATATGGATGCAGTCGATAGCTGCCTCAATTATAAGAGAAGGTGAAGAAGGTATTCTTCCTACTGAAATTCGAAGAATAATTTGGGACAGTGCTACTAATTTTGAAAAGAAACTGCAATCCTGGTGGAACCTGGTAAACTTTACCTATGACCCCATCACAAACACAGCTACTACCTTTATACTCACTATTTACAATGCCACCATATACCAAATTTATCCTATCATTGCATTAGGGCTGAATCACAACGGAACCATACTCTATCCTTCTGAGCATAGAGTATGGGCCCGAAAGGTAAACGAAAAATGGCAAACTGTCAATCTAGAGTCCTACATTGTACGAGAACAACAAGGATTCATTTGTGAAGGCAATGCAATTGAGGCACAAAATATTTGTTTAGATACCGAACAAAATATTTGTCACTTTGAGGTCCATCCCAATGAAAATCCTAAAACAGTACTTATATATATTGGCGAAGGTTGTGTATGTTTAAGGACGGTTTGTGAATTCTTAACTGTAGACAAGATCATAATAGAGACAAAAAATTATTCAAATCTCTGTGTTTGCAACTTCACAAAGGTAATCGGATGTGACTTTTCCTATTTAGCCCCGGTCACGTCTTACCAACTCCTGCAATCCAATTATACATTAATACATAATCTACAACCTACACCCATTGGAATGAACCTCACTTTGGTTAAGCAGTTACTTCAACACAAAGACTTAGTTAGAATTTTAGAGAAAGTTAGAGAAAACGGACAGAAAACTCTAATAACTGTTCATCACAATGTGGAAGAAATACACCGAGTCTTGGAAAGAGCAAAAAAGAATGCAGAACATAACTGGTGGGACACCCTTTTTGGATGGTCACCTACTGCTACAGGCATCTTGAACAAGTTGTGTCACCCCATTGTGGTTCTCTTGATATTAATCTTAATCAGTTTGACTTTGTCAATAATATTATATGTCATAACTTGGAGAATGATGCAACGGGTAACATATCTGATGTCTGTCGCCTGTCCAATACTCATTAAAGCCAAAAACAATCAATTAGATGATGACTTTAAATTGAAAAAAACTCTCCTGTTAAGTCAACAAGAATTGCAACGATTTGATGAACAAAATGATAAAAAGAAAAAGGGGGGATTGTGATAGACAGTAAACTGTTTGTTCATCAAATTCCATTGAAGATACTGGGAGCTCGTGACATGTTATTCCATAAACTATGTTGGCCTAAGCTTAATCTTAACTATTACACTGTGTAACGACTAACTGACTGTAAGTGCTTATCTAAGTTGAAATGCTGAAGCAAGGACTCCTACTAGGCAAAAGACTGAAAAGAGGGAGAAAGGGAAGAAGGACAAAGGGGAGAAAGACAAAGGGAAAAAAAAAAAAAAAAAGGGGGTAGTGTCTATATTCTGTAAAATATAAACAAAGACTTTGTGAGCCACTCTCAGGAAAGTAGGAAATACGAGAAGCTGGTGACGTGAGGAAGACCCGGATGGAGCGACCCCCTAGCTGCAAAGTGCGCAGACGCAGGGTACACCTCTCAGAGAGACCCGATACCGGAAGGCGGAGGATATAAAAAAGACGGACCCTCGGGAAGTGGGTGCGCGCCGTTGGTGGAGCAGGGACTCCCCGGCCGCCCAGCGCTGTTTTGCTTATTGCCGCTTGCTAAAATAAATAATTGAAATTTAATTTGTCCTAACTTGCATCATTTTGGCAAGATAGTCTATAACAAGCCCCCCCCCAAGCCGCAGCATTACCAGTGGGGACAGGCCCCCCCCAGGAGGCTGCGCCGAGTCCCACGTGCTGCCCGCGCTCTGCCTGCGCTCTGCCTGCAGAAGCCACCGCTGCCATCCCCGAAGGGGGGAGCAGAGGGAAGGGGAGACCCCGGAGCCATGGGGGGGCCATGTGAGCACAGCGAGGACCCCCATGTCCTGGGGTGCAGCCCAAACCCCATCCTGCACCCTCACAAAATACTGCGGTTTGCAACCCACCCCCCGGCAGCTTGTGGCCCCCTCCCCAGCGCCATCACCCACCCGTGTGATGAGGCCCCCAGGCCTCAGCCCTGCGATACTCAGGGCTGCCAGGCTTTTAGGCAAACCCTGCTCTGAGGTGGGGGGGGGTGATGCCTTTTCAGTGTCCCCCACTGCAGGAGGGCCATGGGTGGGGGCTCGCTGGCCACCAACTCCTTTCCCCCCAGGCCCAGGACACTGCTCAGCCCCAGGCCCTGACCTCACAAGCCACTTGCTGTGCCACCCCCCTTCTAACGACTCCAAACAACGCACCAGCCCCTGGCTTTGTGCTTAAATATCCAAACTCAATTAAAATTGAATAAGAACACGGCACCCCCCCCGCCCTTGCCACACTGCTCACACACCAAGCAACTGGGGTAAAAAAAAAGCCCAAAATGGGAACGCAGCAGCTCCAGAGATGGCAGCAAGGGCTGGGGGGGCTCAAAGCACAACAGCAAATCATCCCCCAGGGAACAGGGAGACCCCCAGAAGGAAAAAGGAAAAAAGGGAAAAAATGCCCCAGCTGGGGCTCCTCACCTGCTCCAGCAGCACAGGCAGCACCCAAAAAGGGACATGGGGCTGGGTGCTCATGGGGGGGGGGGGGGGTTGGTGTTTATAGGGTGCAGCTGGGTCCCAGCAGCAGCAAATGGGACAGTGGGTGGGAGAGGGGGTGAGCTGGGGACACACACACGCGCACACGCACCAAAGGGCTCAGCCCCAGGTGGGCCAAATCCTGCAAATGCAATTAGTCCCAGGGGGTGGGGGGTGTTTTTAAGCCCATCAATGCCTGACCCCCCCTCCCGGGGTACAAGATGGTCCTCTGCTGGCTCTATTCTAGTGGTGACCAGTTTGCTCTGAGTGCTCCCAGTTATCCCACTGGAGGTGGCACTGAGGGAATCCCAGATCCTGCTGGATCCACCTGGGCACCCCCAACGCGGGTATTTAGCACCTATTTTTCCCCTGAAAAACCAAACCCACCAGGGGAAACATCCCCGGCAGGGGGGGCTCCCTGGGGGCTAAGGTGCCTGGAGACTGCAGCGGGGTGGGCAGGGTTGGGGTCTGCCATTGTGGGGGGGAGGTTTGGGTGCTCCCCCCCCTCGCCCGAATCTGGGGAGAAGATCTACCAGGGGAGCAGTTTTTCCACAGGGCAGCCCCCAAGCACACACCATGGCAGGTCTGTGCCTTCCTCTTTCCATCAATGGCAGCGTTGGAAGAGGGACAAGGGGGTGACAATCCATGAGCAGATAAGGAAACCTGCTCAGTGATGCTCATCCCGCGGGATAAGCGATAGCCAGCCAGCGGGCTTGGGGGGGGGATTCCCTTTCGGCGTTAAAGCCGTGTCCTGCTGCCACCCTTCCCACCGCGGTCCCCATCTCCCACCACCTTCAGCAGCAACGGAGCGTCATCATCCTCCTGCTTTAGTGTGGGCTCCCCCAGACCCTTTTGGGGGCCACAAGCTCCCTGTCAGGGGCCAAAAAGGGGTTCATGGAGGCCAGGGGGTGTCAGGGAGAGCGTGGCAGCACGGGGCCGGCGCAGACCCTGGGAGGGGGGTTGGACAGGGGCTGGTTTCAGCTCCTCTGGCCACACGTGGCCGCAGGACAAGGGATGCTGCGACCCCTCCTTATGCATGATGGGAAGATCCCAGCCCAGGGCCACCCCGCTCAGGCCACGCAGGTGCTTGGCTGCCCATCGCCCTTTATTGCTGCTGGCCAGAGATGCTTGCTCGCCTGCTCGGTGGCCGGGGTGGTGGGGCTTCGGTCGGGGACCCCCGGTCCTGCCTGGCTTCCGGGGTGCTGGATCCGTCCCACGAGGGCTGGAGGGGCACGAGGAGCCCCCGTGCCTGGGAGAGGCGGCCGTGGGAGGAGGCTGGCCTGTGCTCTGGCGAGGTGGGGATGCCTGGGGGCGAGGGGCAGGGGTTAGCCCCCCTGCAGCCCCTGGGGCAGGCACCGCCCATGGGCACCTGCCTGGCCAGAGACACCCAGCAACGGGGTCCTGGCCCCCACCCTGAAGCAGACAGGCTGTTGTCCCACAGTGGCCAGGACCACCCCGCCACGTCCCTCCACCTTGCTCTGGCTCCAACATGGGGATCGATTGCCCCATCTTCCCGTCCTCCCCCTCCATCCTGCTTCCACCCCACTCCACCCCAAACCCCCATCCCACCCTGCTTGCCCCCACCCACCAGGACACAGCAGGGTGCCCTCTCCCCCCACCCCGGTGCCCTGGCAGGGCCGTACCTGGCTGGCTGAGCGACGACGCAGTGCTCTGGGGCCGGGAGAGCAGGCGGCTGGTGTCCTTGGCATCCCACTGCCTCGGGGACAGCTTGGGCTTGGCCCTGGGGAAGTCTGGCAGGAGGGAGCAGAGGGAGCTGGGCTGGGGGGAGCCAGGGAGAACGCACGGAGGGGAAAGGGGGAAAACCTGGCACCCCGCGGGCACCCTGCCCACTCCACTGCCCAGTTCACCCCCGCCAGATCCCCTCCCCAAGCGTGGCCCAGCCGTACCCTCCTTGCCCACGAGCACAGGCAGCTGCCTGACCCGCCGGCCCCTGTAGATGTGGCCATCCTGGCCCGACAGCTCCGTCTCGTCGTGCTGGGAAGGAGAGAGGGGGTTGGCTGAAACACGGGGCCCAAATCAGCATGCCCAGGCAAACCCCCCCACCCAGCTCCCCCTGGGGAAACTGAGGCACGGATCCCCCCACCCCCACCCTGGATGCTCAGCATCACCCTCCCAGCCTCGCTTGCCCCCGCTGTATCCCTACCTTCGTCATCCTTACCTTGATGGGGAGCAGGGTGCGGGGCTGGAGCGGCCGCGGGGTGCTGGGCGGGTGGGGCTGGGGGTGCGGGCAGCGCTGCAGCGGGTGGGTGAGGGTGTGCCGGCCCCCGCATTGCCGCGGCACGCGGGGGTACCTGCACTCGCCCACCCGCTCCCTGTGGGACGGAGCACAGGGATGCTCAGCACCCGGCACCGTGGCACCCCGTGCTTCACCCTACTATGCCAGGGAGGGGGCTGCGGGTGCTCCCCGGTGGGGTATGTCCCTCCCGGGTGCCCTCCGACTGCTGAAGGAGACCCACGCCTGTCCAGCTGTGCTGGATCTGCTCTTTCCCCGTGGCCCTGGTGAGCTGCTCATGGCCATGGCAGGTCCCTGCACCCTACGCGAGGGACACCGGGAGGCAGGAGCTGGGCTGTCCCAGCTGCAGTGTTTAATTTCGGTGACTTGTTTCACAGGAGGCAGCTGACTCCCCAGTGAAGCCTGAGGTCAGGCTGAGACCAGACACAGCTCATCACATGTGGCTTCAGCACCACTGAGACACAGACCTGGGCTAGATAGGGCAGCGCAGGGAGGGCTGTAAAACGCCACAGACCGGGGACAAGCACAGCTGACCCCTCTGCAGCACATCTCTGCTCCCCTGCCCTGCCCAGGCCGCCCCTGCATCCCTTCAGCCCCACCCTGGGAAGGGCTCTCCCTCTCCAGGGCAGGGCCAACCTGCACCCCAGGGGCCGGGTCCCCGTGTCCCATACCTGTGGCTGTGCTGCGGTGTTTGCTCCAGCTCCACGACAGTATGGGAGCGCCCGGCAAGGTGGGGGGGGAGCGGTGGCCTGGACGGGATGGCCGCGATGTGCCTGGGGAGGGCAGGAGCCGTGGGTGGGTGACAGGGGACACACGACCCACCCCAGCTCGGGGCAGTGCCCCAAAACCCACAGGCTTGTACCCCATTGGCATCCCACTGCCCCCAGGGAGGGGCTCAGGAGGGCTGCACCCCCCCAGGCAGACACCCTAACCCCCGTGCCGGGCACAGCGGGGCACTGCCAGCACCCATCTCCCCTCCGAATCACCCACGCACCCCCCGATGCACCGGTGCCGGACGGTACTCACGGGCCAGGCACCAGCATGCTGAGGGGCCGGTCGCAGGACAGGCAGTGGAAATGGGCCAGCAGCTGCCTGGCGGGGGGGGGAAAGGCCTGGGTGAGTTCCTGGGGGGGGATACAGCCCTGCCTGCACACAGGCAGGCAGCTGGCAGGCAGCAGCAAGGTGCTGGGCACTTCATTGTAATGAGTTATGGTATTTGCGGGGGGAACCGCAGGGTTTTGAGCCTGGCTTACCCCCCACCCCACCCCAACAAGGTCACAACCCACCGGCTGACTACAAAATCAAGGGGCTACGATGGGGGAGAGCAGTTGGTTGTGGGCTCCCGCTTGGGAAAAAGCTCCACCTCATATTAGGCACCGGAGAATCCACTGAGGGGAGCACCCAAAAACCACCATTATGGGAACTACGCCCACAGGCACGCACAGCACCCCAGTCCCATGGGAACTGGGGGTACCAGCAAGGACAGAACGGGGCTGTTCCTGTACCTCTTGCTGGGGTACAAACGCCGGGCCTGGGGGATGCAGGATTCCCACATTTTTCAGGATGAGTTTTGTCACAGCTGCCCCGAGGACAGGGACACGCTCGCCTCGGTCCTGCGGGCACCTCCGAAACCTGGCAGCTGCCTGTGGCTGCCCAGGGCAGGCAGGGATGGGAGGCGAAGGGCGCAGGCACCCGTAGCTGCCATCCCAACCAGCCCTCACACCGGTTTCATCACTTCGTCAGCGCTAATTACCCCCCCGCCCCTCGCCAGGAGGGCAGGTCACAACCCAGCTCTGCGGCGCCGCGTGTCACAGCCCTGCCCAGGGGGACGAGTCGCCGTTCCCCACCCTTGCTCCAGAAAACCTTTGCACCCACATCCCAGTTTTGGTTCGGGAGGGCTCCATCCTGCAGGTCCCCCTCCTCGTGCCTCCTTTAACATCGGGAGCCTGCTACCGGTGGGAGCAGAAGCCATCGCCACCCCCATCGCACTCACTTCTTCATCCCAGCTGCATCGTCAGCCTCCGTCAGCGGCTCCTTCTCCTTGAGCTGCTCCAGGATGCTCCTCCAGTGCTCCTCCAGCTGCTGCCGGAAAGGCCCCAGCTCCAGGCGGTCCAGCTACGGACAGACACACACCCTCAGCCAGCTGCCCCGGGCTGGGACATCATGTTCCCCACGAAAAGCCAGGAGGGCGGATCCTCAGAGGGACGCTGCCGTAGGCTGCCAAGCCCCGAAGGTGCCAGTTTTGCGCAGCGGGGACGTGCCACCCCTCACCTTGGAGTCCATCTCTTCACTGAGCTGCCGCTGGACCTGGTGCCAGCCCTGCTCCTGCCCCGCCACCCGGCTCAGCGTCTCCTGCATCATCTCATTCAGCCGCTCCATGCTCGCCTCAAACTGGGTGCGACTCACTTTGCCGGCCAGGGCGGTTTTGTCTGCTTTCTAGCAGCGGGGAAAGGCAGGAGAGCAGTGAGGAAAGGATGGCGGGATGATGGGCAGGGCCAGCTCGTGGCAGGAGGACAGGGAGAAGTGGCTACGTGGCCCCACTCGCCCCATCACCCCCGTGGGGTTGGTCACACCAGCTGAAGGGACCCAGGGGAAGACAGAGGCACCTGGGGAAGGAGCCACAGCCAGTCTGGAAATCCTCCCTCCCCCAGGCCAGTTCTGCCACTGAGCCCCCAAGGCACAAGGGGTGTTTGTCACCCTGCCCAGCACCCCCTTGGGTGGTGCCAGGACCCCCCAAGGCCATACCACATCAATCCCCAGCACCAGGTCTTCCTTGTTTGCTTTCTCCTTCTCCAGCCTCTCCAGGGACCGGAACAGAGCCTTCCAACACAGAAAAGCATCCCATGGCACCGCGGCAGGGTTGGAGCTGCCTCCTGGCCAGCTGAGCAACCCCCGCTCCCCCCACCTCACCCAAACCTCCAGGAAAGGTACATTGAACCTCCACAGGGCTGCAAGGTTTGGGGGGGTGCAGACAAATCCCTTGTGGTCCCCAGCCTGGGGTCTGCCTGGAGGATGCTCTGACCCCGAGGGGGTTTCAGCCACCTACCTCCATATCTTTCTCCTTCTGGTGATGGTCATTCAGGAGGTTCCCGGTGACAGAGTTGAGCTTCTCGTAGTCCCCTTGCACCTGCGTGACGGTGGCCTGGATGCGCTTCAGCAGCTTCAGCAGCTCCTCGTCCTGCTTCAGGGAGGAAGATGACAAGGCGGTGCCGTGCAAGGGGGGGGCTGGCTGCCCCCGTGGGGACAGACCCGGCTTACTTGCCCGGTGGCCATGGGCTCTCAGTGCCAACAGGACATTTGCATCAAGGCTTTAAATTCCTTCCGTGCTGCTCACTTGTACGAACCAATCTGGGAGGCGGTGAGGGGCTCCTCCACATTACAGCGAAGCACAACCAGCTGGGGGGGTGCTGGCAACCTCCCAAGCCCCCCATGCCGGCATCTCCTTACCTGGCTCCTCCCTGGCAGCCGTCTTACCACCTTGCCCACTGCCTGCTGCGACATGAAATTGTCCACCACCTCCTGGAGCTTCTCGTAGCACTGCAGGAGCTGCCCCACCTGCTTGCGGATGTCCCCGCTGCAGGCGGGGCACGCTGCCTGCGCCTCTGCCTGCTCCTGCCCTGTGCTCGCCACCATCGCCCTCGGCTCGCCCAGCTGCAGGAAGGGGAGAAGGAGTCGGCTCTGAGATGAGGTGGATGCAGTCAACAAATCCGGGTGCTGTGGAGGCTCGATGGCCCCAGCCAGCCAGGGGATGTGGCTGGAAACCCCTCCAGGACCACCCCACCGAGCTGTGGCGGTGGGAGCGCTGCCCCTGGACCTCACCTGCTCCTGCAGCTCGTCAGCCGTCTTGGCCACCAACCGCTCCAGCGTGGCCTTGGTCATCTCCTGCTGCTCTTCCAGCTCCTTCAGCTTATACCTCATCTCCTGCAGCGTGGACCTGCTCAGTGAGACAGGGGCACAGGCAGGCTTAGCCTCCACAGGGCCGCTCAGGGGGTGTCCCTTGTCCCCCCGGGCTCCTCCTGCAGGGTAGGAAACCCTGTCCCGTCCTTTTACCCCAGTTGCAGGGTGATCTGGTCGCTGACATCCCCTTTCCAGTTGGCTCCAGCTACCTCCAGCTTTCCGACGGCATCTTCCAGCTGCCTGATCTGGGAAAGGCAGTGGTGGATGAGTCAGGGCACAGCCCCCTCTGTTGTCCCAGCCCAGGGGCCCTTCAGCTGCCTCCTCCCTGCCCAACTCCCCCCTGGCATCCCCGCAGCCCCCCCAGGGACTGCTGCCAGCTCACCTTCCCATTCTCGCCCTGCAGGTCACTGGTCAGGCCCTGCAGCGAGGACACCCGGCCCTGGAGGTCGGCCAGGACGCTGGTGATGCTCTCCTTGTCTAGATGTGGTCCGAGGGGACATGCTGTCAGTGAGAGGGGGTCTCGCCCTTGAGGCCAGGCTCTGAGCACAATGAGCCCCCAGCCCAGGGTGTCCCCATGCCAAACACCCCCCTGCCAGCCCCCCCAGGGGCTCCTACCTCCCTCCGAGAAGAGCAGGCGCAGCTTCTCAAGCTCGGCGTGGTCTGGCTTGCTGGCTTCCAGCTGGGCCACCTGCTCCTTCAGGCTGGCACAGGGGTGGCTGAGCTGCCCGATCTGGCAGAGAGCCTCCACCGTTTCGGTGCTGGCGATCCCTGGCTGCACCCCTGGGGTGGTGGTTTGGGTGCTGGGGGTACTTGGCTGCACCCCTGGGGTAGCGCTCTGGGTGTCAGAGGCCCCTGGCTGTGCCCCTGGGGTGGAGGTCTGGCTGTCAGGGGCCCCTGACTCTGTCCCCAGCGTAGTGGTCTTGATGCCAGGGGATCCTGTCTGTGTCTCCAGGGTGGTGGCACGGGCATCACAAGTCTTTGCCTCATCTGAGGAAGCACCTGCCCCCTTCTCAGGGGCCACTGGTGCTCTCTGCGTCCCCGGGGAGCCAGGCTGTGTCTGCGGAGTCCCCTTGCTGGTCCCTTTGCTGGTCCTGGGTGCAGGCTGTGGCCCTGGTCCCTTCAGTCCCAGCGCTGAGCTTGCCCCATGCGGGGCGTCCATGTCTGCAGTGGGGGGCTCGGCGGGGGCAGCCTGGCCCTCACTGCCATCCTGCGAAGAGGAGGCAAAGGGGAGCAGGTTTATGGGCGGAAGTGCAGCGGCAAGGGCCACCCGCCCTGTCCTCAAACCCCCCAGCTCACGGAGCCAAACTCAAGTACCCCAAAGGCAGAGACTGCCCAACCCACAGGGACCCCCGGGCGCCCCAGCCGCACGGCCCCTCCCCAGTCCCTTTAGTCCTTTGGCCACCTCTGTGCCTGCAGAGTCATTTCAGCAGCCGATCCTGGAGATCAGCAAACCCCCTGCCGATGCCACCTGACACAACAGCAAGGCATTCTTCTCTCCAGCAATGGGATTCTGTACTCCAGAGCTGCTGGACCAGACCCGCTTCCCAGCCTAATGGGCTGCGCCTTCATTTCAGGAGCAGCAGCCCCAGGTAGGATTTGGAAACCATCTCATGGTGCAGAATGCTGGGGTTTGCCCCAAAATGTCCCTCCGCTGCCCCCGGCTCCCACCTACCAGCCCCAGAGAGACCAGGAGGGCAGGGAGCCGTGGTCCTGCCCAACGCTGAGCAAGGACAGGGGGCTGGGCGGTCACCCCAAGGGTTTCGGGCGCTCCCTTGCCCCACGGAGGGGCTGTTGGGGGCTGTCGGTGGCACAGACGATGAGGACGATGAGGAGGTCTCTGTTGGGGCAGCCGAGGAGCTGCCCTGGCTCTGCTGGTGCCAGGTCCTGCCTCCCGGCGGGATGCACAGGGAAGAGAAGTGCTGAGCAAACCTCCGCCGAGGCCCCGGGGGCTGCGGTCCTGCTGAGTCCCACTCCCATAGCCGGGATGCCCCAGCACTCACCACCGACAGACCTCGGCCTTCTCGTCCTCCTACTCCTCCTCCTTCTCCTCCTCCTGCTTTGCTGCCCACCAGGCAATCCTCCAGCACCTCCCAGCGCACCATGTTGCTCACCTCCTCCGGGGCTGGGTAGAGGCTCAGCCTTTCCTTCAGCTTTTTCTGGGGAGAAAAGGGATTAGGGGGTCAACCCTGGCCACGGAGCCGGGTGAGATGGCACCCACAGGAGCACTGACCCCCTCCAGCATCGCTGCCCAGCCCTGCTGGGACCGTGCCCTGCCACGGAGGGACTGGGTGCACCGGTGCCCCGGGCATGCAGCCGCCTCCTTCCCGGAGCAGGATCCGGGCGTGCGCGCGGCCCTACCATGTCACTGTCCGACGCCGTCTGGTCACGGAGGGCCGGCAGCTGGCCGGCAGCGTCCTGGAGATTCCCCTGGAGCGGGACAAGGAGAGGGATGGCAGCCCAGACACAGGAGCAGGATTGAAAAGGAGCATCCGAAAATTAACTTGGGCACAGGACAGAGGGATGCCAGGCAGGGTTGTGGCTGTGTTGCATGGGTAGATCTTTATCTCCTCTCCTTCTTAGCACCCATGTTTCTTTCTTTACAGCTGCTTAGTTAAAAAATGTCTTAGCGTCACTTTGGTTGGTGCATGCAGTTACCTCTTCAGCCTTGGGACACCCTTCCTGCTCTTCCCTCCTGGCACCCTTCACGCCGGGTGACACCCAGGGCCGTGGGGCAGGGGTGGCAGGGTGACACAGAGGCAGGGAGGGGGGTGAGGGCCCAGCTGCCTCCTGGGGACACCGGCAGCAGCTCACCATGCCAAGCGTCTCGCGGATCATCCGAATGTCCTCCTCCATGCGGGACTGCGCCGCCTTCATCCCGCCGATCTCCTCGAGGAGATCCTGGGAGAGAGCCACGGCCTGAGAGAGGGCAGTGGCGGGGGTGAGTCCCGGGGGCACTGCGGGCAGCACTTACCATTCATCACACCTTCAGCAGCCAAGAAGGGGCAGCAGCTCCCCAGAGACCCCCCCCCCCCCCAACCCTGCCCCGGGGGGGGCCCACTGCACAGCCCAAGTAAGCGGGGACAGATCCAGCCCTGCCCCCCCACACCGGGCTCTGGGCAAGACTACTGAAGCCGATCCAAAGGGCAAAGAGCTGCTGCCACCCTCTCAACCACAGCCTGGCCCGCGAGGGCAGCGGCAACCGCGGCTAACGAAGCGGGGAGCGATCAAGCAGGGGCCTGCCCCGAGGAGGGTGAGCTCAGCCACCCGGGGAAACCCTCCCTGCTGCCTTCTCCCTACATGTCCCAGCCCCAGCAGGATCCGGCCCTGCAGCACCCAAGGTGACCGTTTCCTTGAACCTGAGCTTATTTCTTCCCACTGGGGATGCTCGCAGCCCCAAACGGCTCAGCGTTGTGCAGGATGAGGCCCCTCTCCGGTCCCCACCAGGGCTGGGTCTAGCCCTCGGGCAAGCCAAGGGGATTTGGGCTGGGAGATGAGGCCCATGAGGTGCTGATGGAGCCTCTCAGCTGCCTGAGGAGCGGGTGCCGTACCTGGCTGTGGCTCAGGAGTGGGGAAGGGAGGGATGGAGAGTGGTAGGGCTGGATCTCCACAGGTGCTGAGCCTCTGGCTGCTGGAGCCGAGGGCACCGGGTGCTCTACTGGACCCACGACTTGCTGATGGCAACTTGGGGAGAACCCAGAGCAACTGGAGCAGCATTTCAGCCCCAGCTCTTTCTCCCCAAAACTCCATCCCTTTCCCACAGTGTAAGCCCCACATACCACCTCGAGCTCAGGCTTAAACCAGACCTAAGGGCACCACAATGGTGGTGCAGACCCCAGAGGAGGGGGTGTCTCACGGGGGGGCACCCAGGGAACGGGGAAGAGCCTCTACCTTGGAGATGCTGCTCTCATTCTCTTCAATCTTTATCTTCATCTGCCCCACGTCAGCAGCCACGGAGGCGTCCTGGGGAGTGCTCACGGTCCCCTGCAGCGGGTCCTTCGCGGGGGTGAGCGACTCTGTGCCTGGGCCTCCGCCCTGTCCCCCTTCTTCTCTGGGGGGTGCCTCGGGGGGCTGGTCCCGCCCCAGGAGGGGGGTCGGGCTGTGCCCTTGCCCCAGGGCAGGCAGGTCCTGCAGGCCCAGGTGCCTGAGCACGGCCTGCAGCAGGCTGTGCAGCGCCGTGAAGTTGACAGCCCCGACCTGGGGCGTCCCGATGGCGACGTCCAGCAGCTGGGACAGGCTGAGTGCGGCCATGGCTGCTGCCCTGCCCGAAAACACAGAGCCTGAGCGGGGGGGACACGACAGCACCCCTTTTGCCTGGAGGGGACCTGGGCGGCTGGGAGGGATGGGCAGCCGCCCTCCTCCTCCTCACCACAGAAAGTGGTCGAAGCGGCGGGGGGGCGGGTGACACGGTGACCCCCCGAGGGCAGGGCTGTCTGGGGGAGAGGGAGGGGTGTCTCCTTCCCCGGCCACCCCCAGCCTCATACCCAGCTCTGCCTGCCCCTGCCCCTGCCCCCCGCCTCACTTTCTCACCAGCCCCCCGGGCGCCCCGGGCCCCCCAGTCCCCCCAGTCCCCCCAGTCCCCCCAGTCCCCCTCTCCCGAGCCCGCACCCCCAACCTTACTCGTCCGTCCCCGCCGCCGCTCTGCTCTCCCCTAGCCCCGCCCCTCACCCTGAGCCCGCCCCTTCCCTTTCCTCATTGGCCACCACCCGCCGCTGCCCGCTGCCCATTGGCCGAGCCCGCTGCCCACGTGCCCGTGTTTACAGGGCGGGATAACGCAGCGCCTCCCGTTGCCAGGCGACGCGGCGGCCCCGGCGGCGGGCCGGGCCCAGGCTCCCCGCTGCCTTTGCCACTGTGACGACACAAAATACAACTGGTGACGTCGAATATTTTGACGCAGCTCCCTGCAGCCCGTGGCTGCGCCGCGCACAGAGACCATCCTGCCCGTCCGGCACCCTGCTCCCCCCTGAAACTCTCCCAGACAAGCCCAGTCCCGGCAAGGAAGCACCTCCATTGAGTTATTGGCTGAGGTGTCAAAAGCATGACAGATTTTACCCTCTCCCTCAGACGTGGCAATGGTGGAAGGCTGCTGCTGACTGCATCAACACACAGATTTCTCGCACCTTGCACCGAAGCAAAGAGCCGCGAGAGCGGGGAAAAAAAGAAACGCAGCTAAACACAGGCATCCAGACAGCCCCAGGAAGTATTCAAACACTGGGAAAAATCTTCGAGCCCGAGTGATCCATCAAAGTGCTGCTTGTAGTATCTGCAGCTTGGGGGGGGCGGGGGGGAATAAAGAAAAAAGAGAAAAAAACCCAGAGCAACCACAATTTTTATAAAACAAGACTATCAGAGAACCCTGAGGAGTGGGGGGGAAGCAAGTTCATCAGCCAAACAGTCTGTCCTGCACTTTTATTTCGCTGCGAGTACCACATGGTGAAGGCGAGATGATCACTGGCAGGAAGAAACAGCATTCCCAGGTGCAGAAGCCTGCTGCTTTAATTAAGCTGTTATAAATTGGGGAAAATCACTTTCAGAAGCCAAATCAAGTGACTTATAAAATTTATTAATTCAGCAAGCGCTTGAGCAAGTAAAGCAGCGCTGGGCGGCCGGGGAGTCGCTGCTCCGCCAACGGCGCGCGCCCCTCCTCTTTGGCAGTCTCTTGTTAGAATCTTCAGGTTCTGGGCTGACGGGGCCTTTTTGGTTTCAGCTGCGGCTGCGCCTTTTGTTGCTAGGGGGGTCGTCGTCTTCCTCTGCGTTATCTTCTGCTGACCCTCTCGGGTTTGGCCCTTACATGGCACAGCTCATCTCTGTGCCTACTTCACAGGATCTCGCTAATCGCAGACTTGGCGTAAATCCCGCCAGACAGACATGCACACACCCAGGCTCCCACCCTTTATCTGATCGACAAATACTCTCTGTCTCTGATCACAGTCCCTGCCTTTTCTCTTTGCTGGGAGCACATCCCTGCAAGGGCACCGAGAATGGGCGTGAGCCCCCCCCCAAGCCGCAGCATTACCAGTGGGGACAGGCCCCCCCCAGGAGGCTGCGCCGAGTCCCACGTGCTGCCCGCGCTCTGCCTGCGCTCTGCCTGCAGAAGCCACCGCTGCCATCCCCGAAGGGGGGAGCAGAGGGAAGGGGAGACCCCGGAGCCATGGGGGGGCCATGTGAGCACAGCGAGGACCCCCATGTCCTGGGGTGCAGCCCAAACCCCATCCTGCACCCTCACAAAATACTGCGGTTTGCAACCCACCCCCCGGCAGCTTGTGGCCCCCTCCCCAGCGCCATCACCCACCCGTGTGATGAGGCCCCCAGGCCTCAGCCCTGCGATACTCAGGGCTGCCAGGCTTTTAGGCAAACCCTGCTCTGAGGTGGGGGGGGGGTGATGCCTTTTCAGTGTCCCCCACTGCAGGAGGGCCATGGGTGGGGGCTCGCTGGCCACCAACTCCTTTCCCCCCAGGCCCAGGACACTGCTCAGCCCCAGGCCCTGACCTCACAAGCCACTTGCTGTGCCACCCCCCTTCTAACGACTCCAAACAACGCACCAGCCCCTGGCTTTGTGCTTAAATATCCAAACTCAATTAAAATTGAATAAGAACACGGCACCCCCCCCGCCCTTGCCACACTGCTCACACACCAAGCAACTGGGGTAAAAAAAAAGCCCAAAATGGGAACGCAGCAGCTCCAGAGATGGCAGCAAGGGCTGGGGGGGCTCAAAGCACAACAGCAAATCATCCCCCAGGGAACAGGGAGACCCCCAGAAGGAAAAAGGAAAAAAGGGAAAAAATGCCCCAGCTGGGGCTCCTCACCTGCTCCAGCAGCACAGGCAGCACCCAAAAAGGGACATGGGGCTGGGTGCTCATGGGGGGGGGGGGGGGGTTGGTGTTTATAGCGTGCAGCTGGGTCCCAGCAGCAGCAAATGGGACAGTGGGTGGGAGAGGGGGTGAGCTGGGGACACACACACGCGCACACGCACCAAAGGGCTCAGCCCCAGGTGGGCCAAATCCTGCAAATGCAATTAGTCCCAGGGGGTGGGGGGTGTTTTTAAGCCCATCAATGCCTGACCCCCCCTCCCGGGGTACAAGATGGTCCTCTGCTGGCTCTATTCTAGTGGTGACCAGTTTGCTCTGAGTGCTCCCAGTTATCCCACTGGAGGTGGCACTGAGGGAATCCCAGATCCTGCTGGATCCACCTGGGCACCCCCAACGCGGGTATTTAGCACCTATTTTTCCCCTGAAAAACCAAACCCACCAGGGGAAACATCCCCGGCAGGGGGGGCTCCCTGGGGGCTAAGGTGCCTGGAGACTGCAGCGGGGTGGGCAGGGTTGGGGTCTGCCATTGTGGGGGGGAGGTTTGGGTGCTCCCCCCCCTCGCCCGAATCTGGGGAGAAGATCTACCAGGGGAGCAGTTTTTCCACAGGGCAGCCCCCAAGCACACACCATGGCAGGTCTGTGCCTTCCTCTTTCCATCAATGGCAGCGTTGGAAGAGGGACAAGGGGGTGACAATCCATGAGCAGATAAGGAAACCTGCTCAGTGATGCTCATCCCGCGGGATAAGCGATAGCCAGCCAGCGGGCTTGGGGGGGGGATTCCCTTTCGGCGTTAAAGCCGTGTCCTGCTGCCACCCTTCCCACCGCGGTCCCCATCTCCCACCACCTTCAGCAGCAACGGAGCGTCATCATCCTCCTGCTTTAGTGTGGGCTCCCCCAGACCCTTTTGGGGGCCACAAGCTCCCTGTCAGGGGCCAAAAAGGGGTTCATGGAGGCCAGGGGGTGTCAGGGAGAGTGTGGCAGCACGGGGCCGGCGCAGACCCTGGGAGGGGGGTTGGACAGGGGCTGGTTTCAGCTCCTCTGGCCACACGTGGCCGCAGGACAAGGGATGCTGCGACCCCTCCTTATGCATGATGGGAAGATCCCAGCCCAGGGCCACCCCGCTCAGGCCACGCAGGTGCTTGGCTGCCCATCGCCCTTTATTGCTGCTGGCCAGAGATGCTTGCTCGCCTGCTCGGTGGCCGGGGTGGTGGGGCTTCGGTCGGGGACCCCCGGTCCTGCCTGGCTTCCGGGGTGCTGGATCCGTCCCACGAGGGCTGGAGGGGCACGAGGAGCCCCCGTGCCTGGGAGAGGCGGCCGTGGGAGGAGGCTGGCCTGTGCTCTGGCGAGGTGGGGATGCCTGGGGGCGAGGGGCAGGGGTTAGCCCCCCTGCAGCCCCTGGGGCAGGCACCGCCCATGGGCACCTGCCTGGCCAGAGACACCCAGCAACGGGGTCCTGGCCCCCACCCTGAAGCAGACAGGCTGTTGTCCCACAGTGGCCAGGACCACCCCGCCACGTCCCTCCACCTTGCTCTGGCTCCAACATGGGGATCGATTGCCCCATCTTCCCGTCCTCCCCCTCCATCCTGCTTCCACCCCACTCCACCCCAAACCCCCATCCCACCCTGCTTGCCCCCACCCACCAGGACACAGCAGGGTGCCCTCTCCCCCCACCCCGGTGCCCTGGCAGGGCCGTACCTGGCTGGCTGAGCGACGACGCAGTGCTCTGGGGCCGGGAGAGCAGGCGGCTGGTGTCCTTGGCATCCCACTGCCTCGGGGACAGCTTGGGCTTGGCCCTGGGGAAGTCTGGCAGGAGGGAGCAGAGGGAGCTGGGCTGGGGGGAGCCAGGGAGAACGCACGGAGGGGAAAGGGGGAAAACCTGGCACCCCGCGGGCACCCTGCCCACTCCACTGCCCAGTTCACCCCCGCCAGATCCCCTCCCCAAGCGTGGCCCAGCCGTACCCTCCTTGCCCACGAGCACAGGCAGCTGCCTGACCCGCCGGCCCCTGTAGATGTGGCCATCCTGGCCCGACAGCTCCGTCTCGTCGTGCTGGGAAGGAGAGAGGGGGTTGGCTGAAACACGGGGCCCAAATCAGCATGCCCAGGCAAACCCCCCCACCCAGCTCCCCCTGGGGAAACTGAGGCACGGATCCCCCCACCCCCACCCTGGATGCTCAGCATCACCCTCCCAGCCTCGCTTGCCCCCGCTGTATCCCTACCTTCGTCATCCTTACCTTGATGGGGAGCAGGGTGCGGGGCTGGAGCGGCCGCGGGGTGCTGGGCGGGTGGGGCTGGGGGTGCGGGCAGCGCTGCAGCGGGTGGGTGAGGGTGTGCCGGCCCCCGCATTGCCGCGGCACGCGGGGGTACCTGCACTCGCCCACCCGCTCCCTGTGGGACGGAGCACAGGGATGCTCAGCACCCGGCACCGTGGCACCCCGTGCTTCACCCTACTATGCCAGGGAGGGGGCTGCGGGTGCTCCCCGGTGGGGTATGTCCCTCCCGGGTGCCCTCCGACTGCTGAAGGAGACCCACGCCTGTCCAGCTGTGCTGGATCTGCTCTTTCCCCGTGGCCCTGGTGAGCTGCTCATGGCCATGGCAGGTCCCTGCACCCTACGCGAGGGACACCGGGAGGCAGGAGCTGGGCTGTCCCAGCTGCAGTGTTTAATTTCGGTGACTTGTTTCACAGGAGGCAGCTGACTCCCCAGTGAAGCCTGAGGTCAGGCTGAGACCAGACACAGCTCATCACATGTGGCTTCAGCACCACTGAGACACAGACCTGGGCTAGATAGGGCAGCGCAGGGAGGGCTGTAAAACGCCACAGACCGGGGACAAGCACAGCTGACCCCTCTGCAGCACATCTCTGCTCCCCTGCCCTGCCCAGGCCGCCCCTGCATCCCTTCAGCCCCACCCTGGGAAGGGCTCTCCCTCTCCAGGGCAGGGCCAACCTGCACCCCAGGGGCCGGGTCCCCGTGTCCCATACCTGTGGCTGTGCTGCGGTGTTTGCTCCAGCTCCACGACAGTATGGGAGCGCCCGGCAAGGTGGGGGGGGAGCGGTGGCCTGGACGGGATGGCCGCGATGTGCCTGGGGAGGGCAGGAGCCGTGGGTGGGTGACAGGGGACACACGACCCACCCCAGCTCGGGGCAGTGCCCCAAAACCCACAGGCTTGTACCCCATTGGCATCCCACTGCCCCCAGGGAGGGGCTCAGGAGGGCTGCACCCCCCCAGGCAGACACCCTAACCCCCGTGCCGGGCACAGCGGGGCACTGCCAGCACCCATCTCCCCTCCGAATCACCCACGCACCCCCCGATGCACCGGTGCCGGACGGTACTCACGGGCCAGGCGCCAGCATGCTGAGGGGCCGGTCGCAGGACAGGCAGTGGAAATGGGCCAGCAGCTGCCTGGCGGGGGGGGGAAAGGCCTGGGTGAGTTCCTGGGGGGGGATACAGCCCTGCCTGCACACAGGCAGGCAGCTGGCAGGCAGCAGCAAGGTGCTGGGCACTTCATTGTAATGAGTTATGGTATTTGCGGGGGGAACCGCAGGGTCTTGAGCCTGGCTTACCCCCCACCCCGCCCCAACAAGGTCACAACCCACCGGCTGACTACAAAATCAAGGGGCTACGATGGGGGAGAGCAGTTGGTTGTGGGCTCCCGCTTGGGAAAAAGCTCCACCTCATATTAGGCACCGGAGAATCCACTGAGGGGAGCACCCAAAAACCACCATTATGGGAACTACGCCCACAGGCACGCACAGCACCCCAGTCCCATGGGAACTGGGGGTACCAGCAAGGACAGAATGGGGCTGTTCCTGTACCTCTTGCTGGGGTACAAACGCCGGGCCTGGGGGATGCAGGATTCCCACATTTTTCAGGATGAGTTTTGTCACAGCTGCCCCGAGGACAGGGACACGCTCGCCTCGGTCCTGCGGGCACCTCCGAAACCTGGCAGCTGCCTGTGGCTGCCCAGGGCAGGCAGGGATGGGAGGCGAAGGGCGCAGGCACCCGTAGCTGCCATCCCAACCAGCCCTCACACCGGTTTCATCACTTCGTCAGCGCTAATTACCCCCCCGCCCCTCGCCAGGAGGGCAGGTCACAACCCAGCTCTGCGGCGCCGCGTGTCACAGCCCTGCCCAGGGGGACGAGTCGCCGTTCCCCACCCTTGCTCCAGAAAACCTTTGCACCCACATCCCAGTTTTGGTTCGGGAGGGCTCCATCCTGCAGGTCCCCCTCCTCGTGCCTCCTTTAACATCGGGAGCCTGCTACCGGTGGGAGCAGAAGCCATCGCCACCCCCATCGCACTCACTTCTTCATCCCAGCTGCATCGTCAGCCTCCGTCAGCGGCTCCTTCTCCTTGAGCTGCTCCAGGATGCTCCTCCAGTGCTCCTCCAGCTGCTGCCGGAAAGGCCCCAGCTCCAGGCGGTCCAGCTACGGACAGACACACACCCTCAGCCAGCTGCCCCGGGCTGGGACATCATGTTCCCCACGAAAAGCCAGGAGGGCGGATCCTCAGAGGGACGCTGCCGTAGGCTGCCAAGCCCCGAAGGTGCCAGTTTTGCGCAGCGGGGACGTGCCACCCCTCACCTTGGAGTCCATCTCTTCACTGAGCTGCCGCTGGACCTGGTGCCAGCCCTGCTCCTGCCCCGCCACCCGGCTCAGCGTCTCCTGCATCATCTCATTCAGCCGCTCCATGCTCGCCTCAAACTGGGTGCGACTCACTTTGCCGGCCAGGGCGGTTTTGTCTGCTTTCTAGCAGCGGGGAAAGGCAGGAGAGCAGTGAGGAAAGGATGGCGGGATGACGGGCAGGGCCAGCTCGTGGCAGGAGGACAGGGAGAAGTGGCTACGTGGCCCCACTCGCCCCATCACCCCCGTGGGGTTGGTCACACCAGCTGAAGGGACCCAGGGGAAGACAGAGGCACCTGGGGAAGGAGCCACAGCCAGTCTGGAAATCCTCCCTCCCCCAGGCCAGTTCTGCCACTGAGCCCCCAAGGCACAAGGGGTGTTTGTCACCCTGCCCAGCACCCCCTTGGGTGGTGCCAGGACCCCCCAAGGCCATACCACATCAATCCCCAGCACCAGGTCTTCCTTGTTTGCTTTCTCCTTCTCCAGCCTCTCCAGGGACCGGAACAGAGCCTTCCAACACAGAAAAGCATCCCATGGCACCGCGGCAGGGTTGGAGCTGCCTCCTGGCCAGCTGAGCAACCCCCGCTCCCCCCACCTCACCCAAACCTCCAGGAAAGGTACATTGAACCTCCACAGGGCTGCAAGGTTTGGGGGGGTGCAGACAAATCCCTTGTGGTCCCCAGCCTGGGGTCTGCCTGGAGGATGCTCTGACCCCGAGGGGGTTTCAGCCACCTACCTCCATATCTTTCTCCTTCTGGTGATGGTCATTCAGGAGGTTCCCGGTGACAGAGTTGAGCTTCTCGTAGTCCCCTTGCACCTGCGTGACGGTGGCCTGGATGCGCTTCAGCAGCTTCAGCAGCTCCTCGTCCTGCTTCAGGGAGGAAGATGACAAGGCGGTGCCGTGCAAGGGGGGGGCTGGCTGCCCCCGTGGGGACAGACCCGGCTTACTTGCCCGGTGGCCATGGGCTCTCAGTGCCAACAGGACATTTGCATCAAGGCTTTAAATTCCTTCCGTGCTGCTCACTTGTACGAACCAATCTGGGAGGCGGTGAGGGGCTCCTCCACATTACAGCGAAGCACAACCAGCTGGGGGGGTGCTGGCAACCTCCCAAGCCCCCCATGCCGGCATCTCCTTACCTGGCTCCTCCCTGGCAGCCGTCTTACCACCTTGCCCACTGCCTGCTGCGACATGAAATTGTCCACCACCTCCTGGAGCTTCTCGTAGCACTGCAGGAGCTGCCCCACCTGCTTGCGGATGTCCCCGCTGCAGGCGGGGCACGCTGCCTGCGCCTCTGCCTGCTCCTGCCCTGTGCTCGCCACCATCGCCCTCGGCTCGCCCAGCTGCAGGAAGGGGAGAAGGAGTCGGCTCTGAGATGAGGTGGATGCAGTCAACAAATCCGGGTGCTGTGGAGGCTCGATGGCCCCAGCCAGCCAGGGGATGTGGCTGGAAACCCCTCCAGGACCACCCCACCGAGCTGTGGCGGTGGGAGCGCTGCCCCTGGACCTCACCTGCTCCTGCAGCTCGTCAGCCGTCTTGGCCACCAACCGCTCCAGCGTGGCCTTGGTCATCTCCTGCTGCTCTTCCAGCTCCTTCAGCTTATACCTCATCTCCTGCAGCGTGGACCTGCTCAGTGAGACAGGGGCACAGGCAGGCTTAGCCTCCACAGGGCCGCTCAGGGGGTGTCCCTTGTCCCCCCGGGCTCCTCCTGCAGGGTAGGAAACCCTGTCCCGTCCTTTTACCCCAGTTGCAGGGTGATCTGGTCGCTGACATCCCCTTTCCAGTTGGCTCCAGCTACCTCCAGCTTTCCGACGGCATCTTCCAGCTGCCTGATCTGGGAAAGGCAGTGGTGGATGAGTCAGGGCACAGCCCCCTCTGTTGTCCCAGCCCAGGGGCCCTTCAGCTGCCTCCTCCCTGCCCAACTCCCCCCTGGCATCCCCGCAGCCCCCCCAGGGACTGCTGCCAGCTCACCTTCCCATTCTCGCCCTGCAGGTCACTGGTCAGGCCCTGCAGCGAGGACACCCGGCCCTGGAGGTCGGCCAGGACGCTGGTGATGCTCTCCTTGTCTAGATGTGGTCCGAGGGGACATGCTGTCAGTGAGAGGGGGTCTCGCCCTTGAGGCCAGGCTCTGAGCACAATGAGCCCCCAGCCCAGGGTGTCCCCATGCCAAACACCCCCCTGCCAGCCCCCCCAGGGGCTCCTACCTCCCTCCGAGAAGAGCAGGCGCAGCTTCTCAAGCTCGGCGTGGTCTGGCTTGCTGGCTTCCAGCTGGGCCACCTGCTCCTTCAGGCTGGCACAGGGGTGGCTGAGCTGCCCGATCTGGCAGAGAGCCTCCACCGTTTCGGTGCTGGCGATCCCTGGCTGCACCCCTGGGGTGGTGGTTTGGGTGCTGGGGGTACTTGGCTGCACCCCTGGGGTAGCGCTCTGGGTGTCAGAGGCCCCTGGCTGTGCCCCTGGGGTGGAGGTCTGGCTGTCAGGGGCCCCTGACTCTGTCCCCAGCGTAGTGGTCTTGATGCCAGGGGATCCTGTCTGTGTCTCCAGGGTGGTGGCACGGGCATCACAAGTCTTTGCCTCATCTGAGGAAGCACCTGCCCCCTTCTCAGGGGCCACTGGTGCTCTCTGCGTCCCCGGGGAGCCAGGCTGTGTCTGCGGAGTCCCCTTGCTGGTCCCGGGTGCAGGCTGTGGCCCTGGTCCCTTCAGTCCCAGCGCTGAGCTTGCCCCATGCGGGGCGTCCATGTCTGCAGTGGGGGGCTCGGCGGGGGCAGCCTGGCCCTCACTGCCATCCTGCGAAGAGGAGGCAAAGGGGAGCAGGTTTATGGGCGGAAGTGCAGCGGCAAGGGCCACCCGCCCTGTCCTCAAACCCCCCAGCTCACAGAGCCAAACTCAAGTACCCCAAAGGCAGAGACTGCCCAACCCACAGGGACCCCCGGGCGCCCCAGCCGCACGGCCCCTCCCCAGTCCCTTTAGTCCTTTGGCCACCTCTGTGCCTGCAGAGTCATTTCAGCAGCCGATCCTGGAGATCAGCAAACCCCCTGCCGATGCCACCTGACACAACAGCAAGGCATTCTTCTCTCCAGCAATGGGATTCTGTACTCCAGAGCTGCTGGACCAGACCCGCTTCCCAGCCTAATGGGCTGCGCCTTCATTTCAGGAGCAGCAGCCCCAGGTAGGATTTGGAAACCATCTCATGGTGCAGAATGCTGGGGTTTGCCCCAAAATGTCCCTCCGCTGCCCCCGGCTCCCACCTACCAGCCCCAGAGAGACCAGGAGGGCAGGGAGCCGTGGTCCTGCCCAACGTTGAGCAAGGACAGGGGGCTGGGCGGTCACCCCAAGGGTTTCGGGCGCTCCCTTGCCCCACGGAGGGGCTGTTGGGGGCTGTCGGTGGCACAGACGATGAGGACGATGAGGAGGTCTCTGTTGGGGCAGCCGAGGAGCTGCCCTGGCTCTGCTGGTGCCAGGTCCTGCCTCCCGGCGGGATGCACAGGGAAGAGAAGTGCTGAGCAAACCTCCGCCGAGGCCCCGGGGGCTGCGGTCCTGCTGAGTCCCACTCCCATAGCCGGGATGCCCCAGCACTCACCACGGACAGACCTCGGCCTTCTCGTCCTCCTACTCCTCCTCCTTCTCCTCCTCCTGCTTTGCTGCCCACCAGGCAATCCTCCAGCACCTCCCAGCGCACCATGTTGCTCACCTCCTCCGGGGCTGGGTAGAGGCTCAGCCTTTCCTTCAGCTTTTTCTGGGGAGAAAAGGGATTAGGGGGTCAACCCTGGCCACGGAGCCGGGTGAGATGGCACCCACAGGAGCACTGACCCCCTCCAGCATCGCTGCCCAGCCCTGCTGGGACCGTGCCCTGCCACGGAGGGACTGGGTGCACCGGTGCCCCGGGCATGCAGCCGCCTCCTTCCCGGAGCAGGATCCGGGCGTGCGCGCGGCCCTACCATGTCACTGTCCGACGCCGTCTGGTCACGGAGGGCCGGCAGCTGGCCGGCAGCGTCCTGGAGATTCCCCTGGAGCGGGACAAGGAGAGGGATGGCAGCCCAGACACAGGAGCAGGATTGAAAAGGAGCATCCGAAAATTAACTTGGGCACAGGACAGAGGGATGCCAGGCAGGGTTGTGGCTGTGTTGCATGGGTAGATCTTTATCTCCTCTCCTTCTTAGCACCCATGTTTCTTTCTTTACAGCTGCTTAGTTAAAAAATGTCTTAGCGTCACTTTGGTTGGTGCATGCAGTTACCTCTTCAGCCTTGGGACACCCTTCCTGCTCTTCCCTCCTGGCACCCTTCACGCCGGGTGACACCCAGGGCCGTGGGGCAGGGGTGCAGGGTGACACAGAGGCAGGGAGGGGGGTGAGGGCCCAGCTGCCTCCTGGGACACCGGCAGCAGCTCACCATGCCAAGCGTCTCGCGGATCATCCGAATGTCCTCACTCCATGCGGGACTGCGCCGCCTTCATCCCGCCGATCTCCTCGAGGAGATCCTGGGAGAGAGCCACGGCCTGAGAGAGGGCAGTGGCGGGGGTGAGTTCCGGGGGCACTGCGGGCAGCACTTACCATTCATCACACCTTCAGCAGCCAAGAAGGGGCAGCAGCTCCCCAGAGACCCCCCCCCCCCCCCCAACCCTGCCCCGGGGGGGGCCCACTGCCACAGCCCAAGTAAGCGGGGACAGATCCAGCCCTGCCCCCCCACACCGGGCTCTGGGCAAGACTACTGAAGCCGATCCAAAGGGCAAAGAGCTGCTGCCACCCTCTCAACCACAGCCTGGCCCGCGAGGGCAGCGGCAACCGCGGCTAACGAAGCGGGGAGCGATCAAGCAGGGGCCTGCCCGAGGAGGGTGAGCTCAGCCACCCGGGGAAACCCTCCCTGCTGCCTTCTCCCTACATGTCCCAGCCCCAGCAGGATCCGGCCCTGCAGCACCCAAGGTGACGTTTCCTTGAACCTGAGCTTATTTCTTCCCACTGGGGATGCTCGCAGCCCCAAACGGCTCAGCGTTGTGCAGGATGAGGCCCCCTCTCCGGTCCCCACCAGGGCTGGGTCTAGCCCTCGGGCAAGCCAAGGGGATTTGGGCTGGGGAGATGAGGCCCATGAGGTGCTGATGGAGCCTCTCAGCTGCCTGAGGAGCGGGTGCCGTACCTGGCTGTGGCTCAGGAGTGGGGAAGGGAGGGATGGAGAGTGGTAGGGCTGGATCTCCACAGGTGCTGAGCCTCTGGCTGCTGGAGCCGAGGGCACCGGGTGCTCTACTGGACCCACGACTTGCTGATGGCAACTTGGGGAGAACCCAGAGCAACTGGAGCAGCATTTCAGCCCCAGCTCTTTCTCCCCAAAACTCCATCCCTTTCCCACAGTGTAAGCCCCACATACCACCTCGAGCTCAGGCTTAAACCAGACCTAAGGGCACCACAATGGTGGTGCAGACCCCAGAGGAGGGGTGTCTCACGGGGGGGCACCCAGGGAACGGGGAAGAGCCTCTACCTTGGAGATGCTGCTCTCATTCTCTTCAATCTTTATCTTCATCTGCCCCACGTCAGCAGCCACGGAGGCGTCCTGGGGAGTGCTCACGGTCCCCTGCAGCGGGTCCTTCGCGGGGGTGAGCGACTCTGTGCCTGGGCCTCCGCCCTGTCCCCCTTCTTCTCTGGGGGGTGCCCTCGGGGGGCTGGTCCCGCCCCAGGAGGGGGGTCGGGCTGTGCCCTCGCCCCAGGGCAGGCAGGTCCTGCAGGCCCAGGTGCCTGAGCACGGCCTGCAGCAGGCTGTGCAGCGCCGTGAAGTTGACAGCCCCGACCTGGGGCGTCCCCGATGGCGACGTCCAGCAAGCTGGGACAGGCTGAGTGCGGCCATGGCTGCTGCCCTGCCCGAAAACACAGAGCCTGAGCGGGGGGGGACACGACAGCACCCCTTTTGCCTGGAGGGGACCTGGGCGGCTGGGAGGGATGGGCAGCCGCCCTCCTCCTCCTCACCACAGAAAGTGGTCGAAGCGGCGGGGGGGCGGGTGACCACGGTGACCCCCCGAGGGCAGGGCTGTCTGGGGGAGAGGGAGGGGTGTCTCCTTCCCCGGCCACCCCCAGCCTCATACCCAGCTCTGCCTGCCCCTGCCCCTGCCCCCCGCCTCACTTTCTCACCAGCCCCCCGGGCGCCCCGGGCCCCCCCCAGTCCCCCCCAGTCCCCCCCAGTCCCCCCAGTCCCCCTCTCCCGAGCCCGCACCCCCAACCTTACTCGTCCGTCCCCGCCGCCGCTCTGCTCTCCCCTAGCCCCGCCCCTCACCCTGAGCCCGCCCTTCCTTTCCTCATTGGCCACCACCCGCCCGCTGCCCGCTGCCCATTGGCCGAGCCCGCTGCCCACGTGCCCGTGTTTACAGGGCGGGATAACGCAGCGCCTCCCGTTGCCAGGCGACGCGGCGGCCCCGGCGGCGGGCCGGGCCCAGGCTCCCCGCTGCCTTTGCCACTGTGACGACACCAAAATACAACTGGTGACGTCGAATATTTTGACGCAGCTCCCTGCAGCCCGTGGCTGCGCCGCGCACAGAGGACCATCCTGCCCGTCCGGCACCCTGCTCCCCCCTGAAACTCTCCCAGACAAGCCCAGTCCCGGCAAAGGAAGCACCTCATTGAGTTATTGGCTGAGGTGTCAAAAGCATGACAGATTTTACCCTCTCCCTCAGACGTGGCAATGGTGGAAGGCTGCTGCTGACTGCATCAACACACAGATTTCTCGCACCTTGCACCGAAGCAAAGAGCCGCGAGAGCGGGGAAAAAAAAGAAACGCAGCTAAACACAGGCATCCAGACAGCCCCAGGAAGTATTCAAACACTGGGAAAAATCTTCGAGCCCGAGTGATCCACAAAGTGCTGCTTGTAGTATCTGCAGCTTGGGGGGGGCGGGGGGGAATAAAGAAAAAAGAGAAAAAAACCCAGAGCAACCACAATTTTTATAAAACAAGACTATCAGAGAACCCTGAGGAGTGGGGGGGAAGCAAGTTCATCAGCCAAACAGTCTGTCCTGCACTTTTATTTCGCTGCGAGTACCACATGGTGAAGGCGAGATGATCACTGGCAGGAAGAAACAGCATTCCCAGGTGCAGAAGCCTGCTGCTTTAATTAAGCTGTTATAAATTGGGGAAAATCACTTTCAGAAGCCAAATCAAGTGACTTATAAATTTATTAGCGCTTGAGCAAGTAAAGCAGCGCTGGGCGGCCGGGGAGTCGCTGCTCCGCCAACGGCGCGCGCCCCTCCTCTTTGGCAGTCTCTTGTTAGAATCTTCAGGTTCTGGGCTGACGGGGCCTTTTTGGTTTCAGCTGCGGCTGCGCCTTTTGTTGCTAGGGGGGTCGTCGTCTTCCTCTGCGTTATCTTCTGCTGACCCTCTCGGGTTTGGCCCTTACATGGCACAGCTCATCTCTGTGCCTACTTCACAGGATCTCGCTAATCGCAGACTTGGCGTAAATCCCGCCAGACAGACATGCACACACCCAGGCTCCCACCCTTTATCTGATCGACAAATACTCTCTGTCTCTGATCACAGTCCCTGCCTTTTCTCTTTGCTGGAGCACATCCCTAGCAAGGGCACCGAGAATGGGCGTGAGCCCCCCCCCAAGCCGCAGCATTACCAGTGGGGACAGGCCCCCCCCAGGAGGCTGCGCCGAGTCCCACGTGCTGCCCGCGCTCTGCCTGCGCTCTGCCTGCAGAAGCCACCGCTGCCATCCCCGAAGGGGGGAGCAGAGGGAAGGGGAGACCCCGGAGCCATGGGGGGGCCATGTGAGCACAGCGAGGACCCCCATGTCCTGGGGTGCAGCCCAAACCCCATCCTGCACCCTCACAAAATACTGCGGTTTGCAACCCACCCCCCGGCAGCTTGTGGCCCCCTCCCCAGCGCCATCACCCACCCGTGTGATGAGGCCCCCAGGCCTCAGCCCTGCGATACTCAGGGCTGCCAGGCTTTTAGGCAAACCCTGCTCTGAGGTGGGGGGGGGGTGATGCCTTTTCAGTGTCCCCCACTGCAGGAAGGGCCATGGGTGGGGGCTCGCTGGCCACCAACTCCTTTCCCCCCAGGCCCAGGACACTGCTCAGCCCCAGGCCCTGACCTCACAAGCCACTTGCTGTGCCACCCCCCTTCTAACGACTCCAAACAACGCACCAGCCCCTGGCTTTGTGCTTAAATATCCAAACTCAATTAAAATTGAATAAGAACACGGCACCCCCCCCCGCCCTTGCCACACTGCTCACACACCAAGCAACTGGGGTAAAAAAAAAGCCCAAAATGGGAACGCAGCAGCTCCAGAGATGGCAGCAAGGGCTGGGGGGGCTCAAAAGCACAACAGCAAATCATCCCCCAGGGAACAGGGAGACCCCCAGAAGGAAAAAGGAAAAAAGGGAAAAAATGCCCCAGCTGGGGCTCCTCACCTGCTCCAGCAGCACAGGCAGCACCCAAAAAGGGACATGGGGCTGGGTGCTCATGGGGGGGGGGGGGGGTTGGTGTTTATAGGGTGCAGCTGGGTCCCAGCAGCAGCAAATGGGAACAGTGGGTGGGAGAGGGGGTGAGCTGGGGACACACACACACGCGCACACGCACCAAAGGGCTCAGCCCCAGGTGGGCCAAATCCTGCAAATGCAATTAGTCCCAGGGGGTGGGGGGTGTTTTTAAGCCCATCAATGCCTGACCCCCCCTCCCGGGGTACAAGATGGTCCTCTGCTGGCTCTATTCTAGTGGTGACCAGTTTGCTCTGAGTGCTCCCAGTTATCCCACTGGAGGTGGCACTGAGGGAATCCCAGATCCTGCTGGATCCACCTGGGCACCCCCAACGCGGGTATTTAGCACCTATTTTTCCCCTGAAAAAACCAAACCCACCAGGGGAAACATCCCCGGCAGGGGGGGCTCCCTGGGGGCTAAGGTGCCTGGAGACTGCAGCGGGGTGGGCAGGGTTGGGGTCTGCCATTGTGGGGGGGGGAGGTTTGGGTGCTCCCCCCCCCTCGCCCGAATCTGGGGAGAAGATCTACCAGGGGAGCAGTTTTTCCACAGGGCAGCCCCCAAGCACACACCATGGCAGGTCTGTGCCTTCCTCTTTCCATCAATGGCAGCGTTGGAAGAGGGACAAGGGGGTGACAATCCATGAGCAGATAAGGAAACCTGCTCAGTGATGCTCATCCCGCGGGATAAGCGATAGCCAGCCAGCGGGCTTGGGGGGGGGATTCCCTTTCGGCGTTAAAGCCGTGTCCTGCTGCCACCCTTCCCACCGCGGTCCCCATCTCCCACCACCTTCAGCAGCAACGGAGCGTCATCATCCTCCTGCTTTAGTGTGGGGCTCCCCCAGACCCTTTTGGGGGCCACAAGCTCCCTGTCAGGGGCCAAAAAGGGGTTCATGGAGGCCAGGGGGTGTCAGGGAGAGCGTGGCAGCACGGGGGCCTGCGCAGACCCTGGGAGGGGGGTTGGACAGGGGCTGGTTTCAGCTCCTCTGGCCACACGTGGCCGCAGGACAAGGGATGCTGCGACCCCTCCTTATGCATGATGGGAAGATCCCAGCCCAGGGCCACCCCGCTCAGGCCACGCAGGTGCTTGGCTGCCCATCGCCCTTTATTGCTGCTGGCCAGAGATGCTTGCTCGCCTGCTCGGTGGCCGGGGTGGTGGGGCTTCGGTCGGGGGACCCCCCGGTCCTGCCTGGCTTCCGGGGTGCTGGATCCGTCCCACGAGGGCTGGAGGGGCACGAGGAGCCCCCGTGCCTGGGAGAGGCGGCCGTGGGAGGAGGCTGGCCTGTGCTCTGGCGAGGTGGGGATGCCTGGGGGCGAGGGGCAGGGGTTTAGCCCCCCTGCAGCCCCTGGGGCAGGCACCGCCCATGGGCACCTGCCTGGCCAGAGACACCCAGCAACGGGGTCCTGGCCCCCACCCTGAAGCAGACAGGCTGTTGTCCCACAGTGGCCAGGACCACCCCGCCACGTCCCTCCACCTTGCTCTGGCTCCAACATGGGGATCGATTGCCCCATCTTCCCGTCCTCCCCCTCCATCCTGCTTCCACCCCACTCCACCCCAAACCCCCATCCCACCCTGCTTGCCCCCACCCACCAGGACACAGCAGGGTGCCCTCTCCCCCCACCCCGGTGCCCTGGCAGGGCCGTACCTGGCTGGCTGAGCGACGACGCAGTGCTCTGGGGCCGGGAGAGCAGGCGGCTGGTGTCCTTGGCATCCCACTGCCTCGGGGACAGCTTGGGCTTGGCCCTGGGGAAGTCTGGCAGGAGGGAGCAGAGGGAGCTGGGCTGGGGGGAGCCAGGGAGAACGCACGGAGGGGAAAGGGGGGAAAACCTGGCACCCCCGCGGGCACCCTGCCCACTCCACTGCCCAGTTCACACCCCCGCCAGATCCCCTCCCCAAGCGTGGCCCAGCCGTACCCTCCTTGCCCACGAGCACAGGCAGCTGCCTGACCCGCCGGCCCCTGTAGATGTGGCCCATCCTGGCCCGACAGCTCCGTCTCGTCGTGCTGGGAAGGAGAGAGGGGGTTGGCTGAAACACGGGGCCCAAATCAGCATGCCCAGGCAAACCCCCCCACCCAGCTCCCCCTGGGGAAACTGAGGCACGGATCCCCCCACCCCCACCCTGGATGCTCAGCATCACCCTCCCAGCCTCGCTTGCCCCCGCTGTATCCCTACCTTCGTCATCCTTACCTTGATGGGGAGCAGGGTGCGGGGGCTGGAGCGGCCGCGGGGTGCTGGGCGGGTGGGGCTGGGGGGTGCGGGCAGCGCTGCAGCGGGTGGGTGAGGGTGTGCCGGCCCCCGCATTGCCGCGGCACGCGGGGGGTACCTGCACTCGCCCACCCGCTCCCTGTGGGACGGAGCACAGGGATGCTCAGCACCCGGCACCGTGGCACCCCGTGCTTCACCCTACTATGCCAGGGAGGGGGCTGCGGGGTGCTCCCCCGGTGGGGTATGTCCCTCCCGGGTGCCCTCCGACTGCTGAAGGAGACCCACGCCTGTCCAGCTGTGCTGGATCTGCTCTTTCCCCGTGGCCCTGGTGAGCTGCTCATGGCCATGGCAGGTCCCTGCACCCTACGCGAGGGACACCGGGAGGCAGGAGCTGGGCTGTCCCAGCTGCAGTGTTTAATTTCGGTGACTTGTTTCACAGGAGGCAGCTGACTCCCCAGTGAAGCCTGAGGTCAGGCTGAGACCAGACACAGCTCATCACATGTGGCTTCAGCACCACTGAGACACAGACCTGGGCTAGATAGGGCAGCGCAGGGAGGGCTGTAAAACGCCACAGACCGGGGACAAGCACAGCTGACCCCTCTGCAGCACATCTCTGCTCCCCTGCCCTGCCCAGGGCCGCCCTGCATCCCTTCAGCCCCACCCTGGGAAGGGCTCTCCCTCTCCAGGGCAGGGCCAACCTGCACCCCAGGGGCCGGGTCCCCGTGTCCCATACCTGTGGCTGTGCTGCGGTGTTTGCTCCAGCTCCACGACAGTATGGGAGCGCCCGGCAAGGTGGGGGGGGGAGCGGTGGCCTGGACGGGATGGCCGCGATGTGCCTGGGGAGGGCAGGAGCCGTGGGTGGGTGACAGGGGACACACGACCCACCCCAGCTCGGGGCAGTGCCCCAAAACCCACAGGCTTGTACCCCATTGGCATCCCACTGCCCCCAGGGAGGGGCTCAGGAGGGCTGCACCCCCCCAGGCAGACACCCTAACCCCCGTGCCGGGCACAGCGGGGCACTGCCAGCACCCATCTCCCCTCCGAATCACCCACGCACCCCCCGATGCACCGGTGCCGGACGGTACTCACGGGCCAGGCGCCAGCATGCTGAGGGGGCCGGTCGCAGGACAGGCAGTGGAAATGGGCCAGCAGCTGCCTGGCGGGGGGGGGAAAGGCCTGGGTGAGTTCCTGGGGGGGGATACAGCCCTGCCTGCACACAGGCAGGCAGCTGGCAGGCAGCAGCAAGGTGCTGGGCACTTCATTGTAATGAGTTATGGTATTTGCGGGGGGAAACCGCAGGGTTTTGAGCCTGGCTTACCCCCCACCCCGCCCCAACAAGGTCACAACCCACCGGCTGACTACAAAATCAAGGGGCTACGATGGGGGAGAGCAGTTGGTTGTGGGCTCCCGCTTGGGAAAAAGCTCCACCTCATATTAGGCACCGGAGAATCCACTGAGGGGAGCACCCAAAAACCACCATTATGGGAACTACGCCCACAGGCACGCACAGCACCCCAGTCCCATGGGAACTGGGGGTACCAGCAAGGACAGAATGGGGCTGTTCCTGTACCTCTTGCTGGGGTACAAACGCCGGGCCTGGGGGATGCAGGATTCCCACATTTTTCAGGATGAGTTTTGTCACAGCTGCCCCGAGGACAGGGACACGCTCGCCTCGGTCCTGCGGGCACCTCCGAAACCTGGCAGCTGCCTGTGGCTGCCCAGGGCAGGCAGGGATGGGAGGCGAAGGGCGCAGGCACCCGTAGCTGCCATCCCAACCAGCCCTCACACCGGTTTCATCACTTCGTCAGCGCTAATTACCCCCCCGCCCCTCGCCAGGAGGGCAGGTCACAACCCAGCTCTGCGGCGCCGCGTGTCACAGCCCTGCCCAGGGGGACGAGTCGCCGTTCCCCACCCTTGCTCCAGAAAACCTTTGCACCCACATCCCAGTTTTGGTTCGGGAGGGCTCCATCCTGCAGGTCCCCCTCCTCGTGCCTCCTTTAACATCGGGAGCCTGCTACCGGTGGGAGCAGAAGCCATCGCCACCCCCATCGCACTCACTTCTTCATCCCAGCTGCATCGTCAGCCTCCGTCAGCGGCTCCTTCTCCTTGAGCTGCTCCAGGATGCTCCTCCAGTGCTCCTCCAGCTGCTGCCGGAAAGACCCCAGCTCCAGGCGGTCCAGCTACGGACAGACACACACCCTCAGCCAGCTGCCCCGGGCTGGGGACATCATGTTCCCCACGAAAAGCCAGGAGGGCGGATCCTCAGAGGGATGCTGCCGTAGGCTGCCAAGCCCCGAAGGTGCCAGTTTTGCGCAGCGGGGACGTGCCACCCCCTCACCTTGGAGTCCATCTCTTCACTGAGCTGCCGCTGGACCTGGTGCCAGCCCTGCTCCTGCCCCGCCACCCGGCTCAGCGTCTCCTGCATCATGCTCATTCAGCCGCTCCATGCTCGCCTCAAACTGGGTGCGACTCACTTTGCCGGCCAGGGCGGTTTTGTCTGCTTTCTAGCAGCGGGGAAAGGCAGGAGAGCAGTGAGGAAAGGATGGCGGGATGACGGGCAGGGCCAGCTCGTGGCAGGAGGACAGGGGAGAAGTGGCTACGTGGCCCCACTCGCCCCATCACCCCCGTGGGGTTGGTCACACCAGCTGAAGGGACCCAGGGGAAGACAGAGGCACCTGGGGAAGGAGCCACAGCCAGTCTGGAAATCCTCCCTCCCCCAGGCCAGTTCTGCCACTGAGCCCCCAAGGCACAAGGGGTGTTTGTCACCCTGCCCAGCACCCCCTTGGGTGGTGCCAGGACCCCCCAAGGCCATACCACATCAATCCCCAGCACCAGGTCTTCCTTGTTTGCTTTCTCCTTCTCCAGCCTCTCCAGGGACCGGAACAGAGCCTTCCAACACAGAAAAGCATCCCATGGCACCGCGGCAGGGTTGGAGCTGCCTCCTGGCCAGCTGAGCAACCCCCGCTCCCCCCACCTCACCCAAACCTCCAGGAAAGGTACATTGAACCTCCACAGGGCTGCAAGGTTTGGGGGGGTGCAGACAAATCCCTTGTGGTCCCCAGCCTGGGGTCTGCCTGGAGGATGCTCTGACCCCGAGGGGGTTTCAGCCACCTACCTCCATATCTTTCTCCTTCTGGTGATGGTCATTCAGGAGGTTCCCGGTGACAGAGTTGAGCTTCTCGTAGTCCCCTTGCACCTGCGTGACGGTGGCCTGGATGCGCTTCAGCAGCTTCAGCACTCCTCGTCCTGCTTCAGGGAGGAAGATGACAAGGCGGTGCCGTGCAAGGGGGGGGGCTGGCTGCCCCCGTGGGGACAGACCCGGCTTACTTGCCCGGTGGCCATGGGCTCTCAGTGCCAACAGGACATTTGCATCAAGGCTTTAAATTCCTTCCGTGCTGCTCACTTGTACGAACCAATCTGGGAGGCGGTGAGGGGCTCCTCCACATTACAGCGAAGCACAACCAGCTGGGGGGGTGCTGGCAACCTCCCAAGCCCCCCATGCCGGCATCTCCTTACCTGGCTCCTCCCTGGCAGCCGTCTTACCACCTTGCCCACTGCCTGCTGCGACATGAAATTGTCCACCACCTCCTGGAGCTTCTCGTAGCACTGCAGGAGCTGCCCCACCTGCTTGCGGATGTCCCCGCTGCAGGCGGGGCACGCTGCCTGCGCCTCTGCCTGCTCCTGCCCTGTGCTCGCCACCATCGCCCTCGGCTCGCCCAGCTGCAGGAAGGGGAGAAGGAGTCGGCTCTGAGATGAGGTGGATGCAGTCAACAAATCCGGGTGCTGTGGAGGCTCGATGGCCCCAGCCAGCCAGGGGATGTGGCTGGAAACCCCTCCAGGACCACCCCACCGAGCTGTGGCGGTGGGAGCGCTGCCCCTGGACCTCACCTGCTCCTGCAGCTCGTCAGCCGTCTTGGCCACCAACCGCTCCAGCGTGGCCTTGGTCATCTCCTGCTGCTCTTCCAGCTCCTTCAGCTTATACCTCATCTCCTGCAGCGTGGACCTGCTCAGTGAGACAGGGGCACAGGCAGGCTTAGCCTCCACAGGGCCGCTCAGGGGGTGTCCCTTGTCCCCCCGGGCTCCTCCTGCAGGGTAGGGAAACCCTGTCCCGTCCTTTTACCCCAGTTGCAGGGTGATCTGGTCGCTGACATCCCCTTTCCAGTTGGCTCCAGCTACCTCCAGCTTTCCGACGGCATCTTCCAGCTGCCTGATCTGGAAAGGCAGTGGTGGATGAGTCAGGGCACAGCCCCCTCTGTTGTCCCAGCCCAGGGGCCCTTCAGCTGCCTCCTCCCTGCCCAACTCCCCCCTGGCATCCCCGCAGCCCCCCCAGGGACTGCTGCCAGCTCACCTTCCCATTCTCGCCCTGCAGGTCACTGGTCAGGCCCTGCAGCGAGGACACCCGGCCCTGGAGGTCGGCCAGGACGCTGGTGATGCTCTCCTTGTCTAGATGTGGTCCGAGGGGACATGCTGTCAGTGAGAGGGGGTCTCGCCCTTGAGGCCAGGCTCTGAGCACAATGAGCCCCCAGCCCAGGGTGTCCCCATGCCAAACACCCCCCTGCCAGCCCCCCCAGGGGCTCCTACCTCCCTCCGAGAAGAGCAGGCGCAGCTTCTCAAGCTCGGCGTGGTCTGGCTTGCTGGCTTCCAGCTGGGCCACCTGCTCCTTCAGGCTGGCACAGGGGTGGCTGAGCTGCCCGATCTGGCAGAGAGCCTCCACCGTTTCGGTGCTGGCGATCCCTGGCTGCACCCCCTGGGGTGGTGGTTTGGGTGCTGGGGGTACTTGGCTGCACCCCTGGGGTAGCGCTCTGGGTGTCAGAGGCCCCTGGCTGTGCCCCTGGGGTGGAGGTCTGGCTGTCAGGGGCCCCTGACTCTGTCCCCAGCGTAGTGGTCTTGATGCCAGGGGATCCTGTCTGTGTCTCCAGGGTGGTGGCACGGGCATCACAAGTCTTTGCCTCATCTGAGGAAGCACCTGCCCCCTTCTCAGGGGCCACTGGTGCTCTCTGCGTCCCCGGGGAGCCAGGCTGTGTCTGCGGAGTCCCCTTGCTGGTCCCTTTGCTGGTCCTGGGTGCAGGCTGTGGCCCTGGTCCCTTCAGTCCCAGCGCTGAGCTTGCCCCATGCGGGGCGTCCATGTCTGCAGTGGGGGGCTCGGCGGGGGCAGCCTGGCCCTCACTGCCATCCTGCGAAGAGGAGGCAAAGGGGAGCAGGTTTATGGGCGGAAGTGCAGCGGCAAGGGCCACCCGCCCTGTCCTCAAACCCCCCAGCTCACGGAGCCAAACTCAAGTACCCCAAAGGCAGAGACTGCCCAACCCACAGGGACCCCCGGGCGCCCCAGCCGCACGGCCCCTCCCCAGTCCCTTTAGTCCTTTGGCCACCTCTGTGCCTGCAGAGTCATTTCAGCAGCCGATCCTGGAGATCAGCAAACCCCCTGCCGATGCCACCTGACACAACAGCAAGGCATTCTTCTCTCCAGCAATGGGGATTCTGTACTCCCAGAGCTGCTGGACCAGACCCGCTTCCCAGCCTAATGGGCTGCGCCTTCATTTCAGGAGCAGCAGCCCCAGGTAGGATTTGGAAACCATCTCATGGTGCAGAATGCTGGGGTTTGCCCCAAAATGTCCCTTCCGCTGCCCCCGGCTCCCACCTACCAGCCCCAGAGAGACCAGGAGGGGCAGGGAGCCGTGGTCCTGCCCAACGTTGAGCAAGGACAGGGGGCTGGGCGGTCACCCCAAGGGTTTCGGGCGCTCCCTTGCCCCACGGAGGGGCTGTTGGGGGCTGTCGGTGGCACAGACGATGAGGACGATGAGGAGGTCTCTGTTGGGGCAGCCGAGGAGCTGGCCCTGGCTCTGCTGGTGCCAGGTCCTGCCTCCCGGCGGGATGCACAGGGAAGAGAAGTGCTGAGCAAACCTCCGCCGAGGCCCCGGGGGCTGCGGTTCTGCTGAGTCCCACTCCCATAGCCGGGATGCCCCAGCACTCACCACGGACAGACCTCGGCCTTCTCGTCCTCCTACTCCTCCTCCTTCTCCTCCTCCTGCTTTGCTGCCCACCAGGCAATCCTCCAGCACCTCCCAGCGCACCATGTTGCTCACCTCCTCCGGGGCTGGGTAGAGGCTCAGCCTTTCCTTCAGCTTTTTCTGGGGAGAAAAGGGATTAGGGGGTCAACCCTGGCCACGGAGCCGGGTGAGATGGCACCCACAGGAGCACTGACCCCCTCCAGCATCGCTGCCCAGCCCTGCTGGGACCGTGCCCTGCCACGGAGGGACTGGGTGCACCGGTGCCCCGGGCATGCAGCCGCCTCCTTCCCGGAGCAGGATCCGGGCGTGCGCGCGGCCCTACCATGTCACTGTCCGACGCCGTCTGGTCACGGAGGGCCGGCAGCTGGCCGGCAGCGTCCTGGAGATTCCCCTGGAGCGGGACAAGGAGAGGGATGGCAGCCCAGACACAGGAGCAGGATTGAAAAGGAGCATCCGAAATTAACTTGGGCACAGGACAGAGGGATGCCAGGCAGGGTTGTGGCTGTGTTGCATGGGTAGATCTTTATCTCCTCTCCTA